>NC_053023.1:295348672-295691053 GCF_003073215.2 Triticum urartu | reverse complement strand
AAAGAGTCTTTTCACAAGTTCAAGGAGTTGACTACGATGAGAATTTCTCACCCGTAGCGATGCTTAAGTCCGTCGGAATCATGTTAGCATTAGCTGTATTTTTCGATTATGAAATCTGATAGATGGATGATAAAACAAGTTTTCTTACCAGTTTTTGTAAGAAAAAGTTGTATGTGATACAATAAAAGGTTTTGTCAATCCTAAGGATGCTAAAAGGTATGCTAGCTCCAGCAATCCTTCTATGGACTAGAGCAAGCATCTCGGAGTCAGAATACATGCTCTAATAGAGTGATCAAAGCTTTTAGGTTTATACAATGTTTGCTAGAAACTTGTATTTACAATAAAGTGAGTGGGAGCACTACAACATTTCTGATAAGTATATGTGGATGACATATTGTTGATCCGAAATAATGTAGAATTTCTGGAAAGCATAAACAGTTGTTTGAAGAGTGATTTTCAAAGGAAGACCTGGATAAAGCTGCTTACATATTGGGCATCAAGATCTATAGAAATAAATCAAGACGCCTGATGATACTTTCAAAGAATGCACACCTTGACATGTTTTGAAAGAGTTCAAAATAGATCAGTCAAAGAAGGGGTTCTTACCTGAGTTGTAAGGTGTGAAGTTGAGTAAGACTCAAAGATTGACCACGTCAGAAGAAAGAGGAAGGACGAAGGTCGTCCCCTATGCTTTTGTCATAGGCTCTATATGGTATGCCATGCTGAGTACCGCACCTGATGTGTGCCTTGCCACATGTCTGGCAAGAGGGTACAAAGGTGATCTAGGAGTAGATCACCAGATAGCAGTCAAAAAAATTATCCTTAGAGGAATAAGGAAATGTTTCTCGATTATGGAGGTGATAAAGAGTTCGACGTAAAGAGTTACGTCGATGCAAACTTAACACCTATCCGGATAGCTCTGAGTAGAGATACCGAATACGCATAATGGAGCAACAATTTGGAATAGCTCCAAGTGGAACGTGGTAGCAACATCTACGATATGACATAAAGTTTTGCGAAATACATAGGGATCTGAATATGGCAAGACCCGTTGACTACAACCTCTCTCACAAGCATAACATGATCAAACCCAGAACTCTTTGAGTGTTAATCACATAGTGATGTGAACTGGATCACTGAGTCTAGTAGACTCTTGGATGTTGGTCACATGGCGATGTGACCTGTGAGTGTTAATCACATGGAGATGTGAACTAGATTATTGACTCTAGTGCAAGTGGGAGACTGTTGGAAATATGCCCTAGAGGCAATAATAAATTAGTTATTATTATACATATTTCATTGTTCATGATAATCGTTTATTATCCATGCTAGAACTGTATTGATATGAAACTCAGATACATGTGTGGATACATAGACAACACCATGTCCCTAGTAAGCCTCTAGTTGACTAGCTCGTTGATCAATAGATGGTTACGGTTTCCTAACCATGGACATTGGATGTCGTTGATAACGGGATCACATCATTAGGAGAATGATGTGATGGACAAGACCCAATCCTAAGCCTAGCACAAAGATCGTGTAGTTCGTATGCTAAAGCTTTTCTAATGTCAAGTGTCATTTCCTTAGACCATGAGATTGTGCAACTCCCGGATACCGTAGGAGTGCTTTGGGTGTGCCAAACGTCACAACGTAACTGGGTGGCTATAAAGGTACACTACAGGTATCTCCGAAAGTGTATGTTGGGTTGGCACGAATCGATACTGGGATTTGTCACTCCGTGTAAACGGAGAGGTATCTCTGGGCCCACTCGGTAGGACATCATCATAATGTGCACAATGTGACCAAGGAGTTGATCACGGGATGATGTGTTACGGAAAGAGTAAAGAGACTTGCCGGTAACGAGATTGAACAAGGTATCGGGATATCGACGATCGAATCTCGGGCAAGTATCATACCGATAGATAAAGGGAGTTGTATATGGGATTGACTGAATCCTTGACATTGTGGTTCATCCGATGAGATCATTGTGGAGCATGTGGGAGCCAACATGGGTATCCAGATCCCGCTGTTGGTTATTGACCGGAGAGTTTTCTCGTCCATGTCTGGATGACTCCCGAACCCGTAGGGTCTACACACTTAAGGTCCGATGACGCTAGGGTTATAGGGAAAGTATGTACACAGTTACCGAATGTTGTTCGGAGTCCCGGATGAGATCCCGGACTTCACGAGGAGTTCCGGAATGGTCCGGAGGTAAAGATTGATATATAGGAAGTATGGTTTTGGCCACCGGAAGTGTTCCGGGCATCACCGGTAGTGTACCGGGACCACCGGAGGGGTCCGGGGGTCCACCGGGAGGGGCCACCAACCCCGGAGGCTTGCGTGGGCCATAAGTGGGAAGGGACCAGCCCCTATGTGGGCTAGGGCGCCTCCCACCAAGGCCAAAGGCATCCTCAAGAGGAGAGGGGGCAAACCCTAGGCGCAGATGGGCCCTAAGGCCCACTCTAGGTGCGCCCCCTCTCTCTCCCCCTTAGCCGCCTCCCAAATGGGATCTGGGGGCTGCCACCACCCCTAGGGAGGGAACCCTAGGTGGGGGCGCAGCCCCTCCCCTCCCCCTATATATACTTGAGGTATGGGGCTGCCCAACGTGTGTGATTTGCTCTCCCTGTTGGCGCAGCCCTACCCCTCTCCCTCCTCGTCTCTCGTAGTGCTTGGCGAAGCCCTGCTGGAGTCCCGCGCTCCTCCACCACCACCACGCCGTCGTGCTGCTGCTGGATGGAGTCTTCCCCAACCTCTCCTTCTCCCCTTGATGGATCAAGCCATAGGAGACGTCACCGGGCTGTACGTGTGTTGAACACGGAGGTGCCGTCCGTTCGGCACTAGGATCATCGGTGATTTGGATCATGACGAGTACGACTCCATCAACCCCGTTCACTTGAACGCTTCCACTTAGAGATCTACAAGGGTATGTAGATGCACTCTCCTTCCCCTTGTTTGCTAGATTACTCCATAGATTGATCTTGGTGATGCGTAGAAAATTTTGAATTTCTGCTACGTTCCCCAACACTACACTATGTCCTTTTGTGCAAGGACGACGCACCAAAAGCTAACACCTCTCACACTCGCGAGCACCGCATCGACCTCATCCCCGGAGCACCTCTTCCGAACAAAGCTCCCTACTGAGTCAACCCCGGCGAAACCAAAGAAATACAAAGGTAATTAAATCATCTCATAGACCACGGACATGTGCATGAAAGTTTGAGTCCTTGTGCCGTTCTTGTCATTATTGTGACAAAATGATACGGTAGCTTTCGCATGTGCTCCGATTGTAGACCTATCAATGCTATCACCGTTCGCTATAGGTATCCCATTCCACGCCTTGATGATATGCTTGATTAACTTAGCGGTGCCACTATATTTTCCAAAATTGACCTTAAAAGTGGTTACCATCAAATCCACATACAAGAGGGTGATGAATGGAACACTGCTTTCAAAACAAAGTTTGGTTTGTATGAGTGGTTAGTCATGCCTATGGGTTTATCAGAAGCACCGGGTACTTTCATGCATCTTACAAATCATGTCTTTCGCCCCTACATTGGTGAGTTTGTTGTGGTCTGCTTTGATGATATCCTTGTTTATAGCAAATCTCTTCAAAATCATGTCACCCATGTTCGACCCGTTTTGCAAACTCTTCGAAACGAGCATCTCTATGCTAACATGGAAAAGTACCTTCTCGGCATTGATAAGCTCGTTTTCTTGGGTTTTGTTGTTTCCTCTAAGGGTGTTCATGTTGATGACTCTAATATCAATGCTATCAAAACTTGTCCTAAACCAACCAATTTGCAACAAGTGCGTAGCGTCCTTGGTTAAACCGGTTTCTACCGTAGGTTCGTGAAGGACTTTAGCACCATTGCTTCACCTCTGCATGCTTCGAGCAAGAAAAATGCGCCTTTTGTTTGGGGACCATCCCAAGGTACCACTTTCAATGAGCTTAAGAATTTGCTTACTCGTGCTGCCGTGCTTGCATTACCTAACTTTGACAAACCTTTTGAAATTCAATGCGATGCTAGTGGTAATGGCATAGGAGGTGTGTTAACGCAAGTGAAGCGCCAAATTGCTTATTTTAGTGAGAAATTTTCTGGAGCTCAACTCAATTATCCCATCTATTACAAAGAGTTATATGCTTTAATGCGAGTTTTGCATGAATGGGGACACTATCTTCGCCCTCATGAATTTATCATTCGTACCAATCATGAAACGCTTAAATACCTTAAGGGTCAAACTAAGTTGAACAAGCGTCATGCTAAATGGAGTGAATTCATTGAGTCTTTTCCTTATGTCATAAAGTACATCAAAGGTAAGGAAAATGTTGTGGTGGACTCTCTTTCCCGCATATGCATGCTTGTTACTCAACTTGAACTGGATGTCATTGGCTTTGAGCACATAAAAGACTTATATTGGCCCAAGATGTTTCGCGACGTCAACCGCTTCACCAACCGATGCTTTACACGTCGCAAAGCTAAGTCTAAAGCTCAATCCCATGGCCTTTACATGCCTCTCCCAATTCCATATCAACCATGGGAAGATATTAGCATGGATTTTGTACTTGGATTTCCTAGGACTAGAAATGGAAAGGATTCGATATTTGTTGTTGTCGACAGATTCTCTAAGATGGCACATTTCATTCCTTGCAACAAGATAGAAAATGATTCACATGTTGCCAATCTATTTTGTAGGGAAATATTCCGTCTACATGGAGTGCCAAAGACGATTGTCTCGGACCGCGACGTCCAGTTCCTAAGCTACTTTTAGAAGACCCTATGCGCCAAACTCGGAATCAAGCTACTCTTCTCCACGGCGTACCACCCACAAACCGATGGCCAAACGGAGGTGACCAACCGCACACTCTCCGCTCTACTTCGCGTGCTCATCAATAAGAACATCAAGGAGTGGCAGGAGTGTCTACCTATCGCCGAGCTCGCCTACAACCACGCAAGACACTCAACTACTGACAAGCCCCCTTTCGAGGTCGTCTATGGATTCAACTCATTGTCACCATTGGACATTCTTCCTCTACCACTCCAAGAGCGCATCAATATGGATGCAAGTGCACGTGTGAATCATCTCAAGAAGGTGCATGAAGATACAAGGCACACCATCGAGTGTCAAGTACAACGACTTGGGACCAAGCTCAACATCAACAAGCACCCCATGGTATTCAACATTGGTGATCTCGTGTGGCTACACCTTCGCAAGGACCGCTTCCCAACCGAGCGCAAGTCCAAACTCCTACCACGAGCGGATGGACCCTTCAATGTGCTTGCACGCTACAACAAGAACACTTACAAGATCGACCTCCCGCGTGACAAGTACAACGTAAGCGACATCTTCAACGTCAAGGATCTATCACCCTACCATGGTGATGAAGAATTCAATCCGAGGTCGGATCTTTCCCAAGGGAGGGGAGATGATGCGGAGCATCCCAAGATCATCCCCATGGACCTACCATCGTATCACCATGTGCCTAGCAGACCCATGACACGAGCACATGCAAGAGCTCTCGGAATGGAGGTAACATCTCTCCTCCCACAATTCCACGTTGATGCACATGAGACTTTCCTAGTACCTCAAACGGAGACGCTGTGCATACTCAGGTATCAAGGAGTTAGCCATGGAGACGCTAAGGAGCAAGGAGAATCCAAAGAGGAAGATGGACGTGAAGACGAAGAAGAAGAAGGGCTAAGTCAGCCAAAGCCCGGACGATCCGGACCGCCGTCTGGACGATTCGGCCACAGCCTGGATGATCCGGACCACAGCCCGGACGATCTGGCTAAACCACCATAATACACCCAAAGCGTTGCCCTGAAGCCGGATCATGCGGACCAGGACCCGGATCATCCGGACATACCCGGACGTCCGGACCAGAACCCGGACATCCGGACCTCCCACATCCCCCACGATACAACTGGACCATCCGGACGCCGACCCGGATCATCCGGAGCCCCGAAGCCCGGTTCATCCAGACAAACATCCGGACAGTGCCTGCGTGCATGATGATTGGGCCGAGGCCCATGTACCCCTTCGCCCCCAACTCCTATATATATGACTCCACCACTTCTTTCTAGGGTTAGCAAAGGATTAGCTCATATTTTTGTGAGAGATTTGCTCATCCACTTGGATACCTTCTCCTCGGAGATCGCGCCTCGTCGGAGAAGATCCCCCAAGAGGATTCAAGACCTCCTCACGGAGAAGAACCTCAAGACCTCGCGGAGAAGATCGTGCTACTTGTATCGTCCTTAGTTGATCGTGGATCGTGTGATATCTTATGTACTCGAGGATCTAGCATATGTGTGAGTATTTCTTATTGGTTTGGGTGTTTCTCTTTGTGCCCCTTTGTGACTTGCCCTCGTGATTCCCCTCATGTTCTTCGTGTTCATCGTAGGATCCGCTCCTTTCGTGAAAGATTGGCCCTAGGGTTCCTACCCTACATCATCTTCCCTTACAACGACGACAAATAATATCACTTGTGTACCCAGTTGATGCCATGGAAGAAGAAGAGCTCTATATAGGCCCGACAGGTGTGCTCTTGGTAGATAGGGGTGGTTGTGCCTGCTTTCTTATATCACGGCTAGAGGTGGCAGCTGATGGAGGTGCCGATGCAGTAGATTGTGTGGAAGTACACTACAAGAAATATGTCAACTAGTGACCTTCTGCCAGTGACCCTCGAAGAATTGGTCATAGATCTATGACCATTTCAGACCAATTGGTCAAAAGCTGTTCGGGGGGCTCCAAACCCTAAACTATAACGACCATTTTGGTCAGAAAGGTCGTAATTTCCTTACACGAAATGGTCATAAAGCAGATAGCACTGGTCCGCTGCCTTATTTCTAGCTGATCATGACCAATATAGATGGTCATAACCTTGTAAATTGTGGTGGGTTGCTACGACTAGGCGCCACCTCATCAGTTTTGCCTATGTGTCATGTCCATGTGGCAGTTTTTCCCTAGGTTGTGAAGCAACCTATATTTTTGTTAGTCCCAAAATTCCCCAAAAAATCTCATAAATTCTCTGGGTCATATCTTCGTCAAATATGACAAAAACCTTCCTCACCTAGTTAAAATATAATTTAAAAATATTCATTTTCCTATTCTATTCAGAACAACACTTTGTGAAGGAAGTACAACTTTGTCATGTACAAATGCTATCCATTTTCTACGGCGCTTTCCTATGCCCAAATAACCATCCTCCACCAAATGCCAACTCAATCCATTCATTATTTTGATCCCAGCTTCAACATTCGTATTTATGTCCAGTGTGGTACTTTGCAAAGCAAGTACCACCTAGGCTCCTCCTTTTGAGCTGAAAATTTGTGAAGACGGTCTTCTTAGTAACTGATCATCCTCAGCCAAAATTCACGCCCATTAGCCATGTACATTTCCCGTACTGCTAATGAAACACTTGGCTGCTAATTCATGTTTGAGCATCTATCGGTCTCCTCGTGAGAATCTTATGTTGTAATTTTCTTCCTAGCACCTACCTGGGGAGTGCCCAACCCACTAGGCGTGCCTATGCCGCCTAGAACACATGGCAACGCCACGGCCACGCGGTGACCACGCGGCGGGCATGCGAGTTTACGCGCTCTAGAGTTGGGGCCCTCGGCCACCGCCCAAACCTTGACGTATCGTCACCAAACCATGTATTTATGATTAAATAGGTCCTTATGTAACTAGAAATGATTTTTGGAAAAAATCAATAACAAACTATGAGGCAGCTGCAGTTCAAATTTGACCCGCTTCCAACCGAATTGGCGGAAATTTGTCTTTTTCACGAGAGGTGGATCAAAACTTTTTACACCCAAAAATTTTGTCAATTGTGCATTAAATATGTCCTAGTATTTTAGAAAATTGATTTGGTCCAATTTTGTAACAATTATTTGGTAGGTCCTTCACAAAAAAACCTCCTTTCGGGCACTCAAAAAATGGAAAATGGTTTTTTCGTCCAAAGAACATGAAAACTTCCTTAGGCAACATTGTTTGCCATTCTATGCCATGAATGTGGCCATAAGATTGATCATCTGGCTTGAAAGCCATTGATCTCCACATGTGATAGCTCGTTTCTAAGAACATTTTTTTATAATAATTTTCGTATTACAAGTTTGTTATTTTTCCTGGGAACTTGGCCACATATTATGATACAATTCGAAGGTTTCCCAATTTTTTGATTTTTTTTGAATTTTTTATGACCGTTTCAAAATGCGGCCAAAACGGCGGGAATGACCGTTCCTAGCTAGTGGTTGAATCTTTGAATTTTTTTGGTGTTTCTCTGATAAAATAGATACTTATGTACCTAGAAATGATTTTCTGAAAAAATAAATAGCAAACTATGAGGCAGCTGCAGTTCAAATTTGACCCGCTTCCTGCTGAATCGGCGGAAATTTGTCTTTTTCACGAGAGGTGGATCAAAACTTTTCACACCCAAACATTTTGTCAATTTTGCATTAAATATGTCCTAGTATTTTAGAAAATTAATTTGGTCCAATTTTGCAACAATTATTTGGTAGGTCCTTCACAAAAAAACCTCCTTTCGGGCACTCGAAAAATGGAAAATGGTTTTTTCGTCCAAAGAACATGAAAACTTCCTTAGGCAACATTGTTTGCCATTCCAATATGCACCCTTGTGCATAATATGAGATCATTTGAACAAACTATGCCATGAATGTGGCCATAAGATTGATCATCTAACTTGAAAGCCATTGATCTCCACACGTGATAGCTCGTTTCTGAGAACACTTTTTTATAATAATTGTCGTATTACAAGTTTGTTATTTTTCCTGGGAACTTGGCCACATATTATGATACAATGCGAAGGTTTCCCAATTTTTTGATTTTTTTGAATTTTTTATGACCGTTTCAAAATGTGGTCAAAACGGCGGGAATGACCGTTCCTAGCTAGTGCTTGAATCTTGGATTTTTTTGGTGTTTCTCTGATAAAATAGATACTTATGTACCTAGAAATGATTTTTGGAAAAAATAAATAGCAAACTATGGGGCATCTACAGTTCAAATTTGACCCGCCTCCAACTGAATCGGCGGAAATTTATCTTTTTCACGAGAGGTGGATAAAAACTTTTTACACCCAACCATTTGGTCTATTGTGCATTAAATATGGTCTAGTATTTTAGAAAAATGATTTGGTTCAATTTTGCAACAATTATTTGGGAGGTCCTTAAAAAAAACTCCTTTTGGGCACTCGAAAAATGAAAAAATAATTTAAAAGAACTCATATCTCGTAACTCTTTAAAAAATATTTGTCTTATTTCAATTTGTGATTATTCTGGAAAACTATAGTCAAATTTGCTGACACAATGAGAATTTTTTTTTCAAATTTTCAGGTCATAATAAAATAGCTACCATGATTTAGCACCCTACTTTTAGTCAATTACGACCAATTTAAATGGTCAAAATATCATACCTGTATACTGCGTTCTAATTGGTCCAGGGGCCTCTCATGCGGATCATGGATAAATCACCGTCGGATCCTCCTGGATCCAACGGCCCTCACCTCATCTTCTCACGGTCTCACCCACCCACCGCGAGCTACCCCTAAAAAAGACCCCACCGCACACCCCTCCTCTTTCTCCCCGCGCAGCGAACCCTAGCGCTCTCACCCTCTCCCTCCCTCTGGATCCACCGCCGCCGCACACAACCCCTCCTTCTGGATCCACCGCCGCCGCCCCCAACCCCACTCCCTCCCTCTAGATCTTGACGCGCCGCCGCCCCCTCACACGGTTGGGCTCTGGATCATGCAGGAACATCACTGGATTCTGGAATCTGACCGAGATCCCGCCGAAGCTCTTCAACTCGACGGAGCTGGTCTCTCTATGAGTCATGGCATTGGTGTCTGTTGCTGTGCAAACTGCTTACACTAGGCAATGCAAGAATTAACCAGCCTACTAGAAGTAGGATAATGAGGTTGGATCACTGTGCAAACTGCTTACACTAGGCATACCTCCCTTTTGAAGCCGGTGTGCAAACTGCTTACACTAGGCATTTGTGTCAATTTGCTCTAGTCATGTTCCGTCTAGCTGTTCTGATATGTCAATTTGCTCTAGTCCTGTTCGATTCGTATGGATCTAAGAACAATTCCTTAGGGATGAAATTATAAATGTATACGGCAAAAAATTCTTGTGGTTCTAAATTTGCTAAAATTGCAAATGTGTCTGAGAACAAATTATTAATAGAATTCTTGGGGTTGCTGAAATTAGAATATTAATAGAATGTGTTGACGACTCTGCTTCATTTTACTGTCATGCTGAATAAATCATATGTTATGATTCAAGGTACAAGGGGAATTCGCTCGCCCAAATGAGGAGCCAAAGCAACACCGAGTCATTGTTTCACACGCCGCTTCTAAGGGGAGATATGCAAGGTAATAAACTCCTAATATCTTCAGGTTTTTTTTCTGGATTGCTCTTTGTTCAACACCACTGTGCATGGTCATTTTGCATTCTGAAATGTGATTTCCAGATCTGTAGCTCAAATACTATGGTTCCCAGTGTTAACTTGTCTGTTGTTGTTTATATTCCAAACTGTTTTTCCCTGAAAAATGGGTATCATAAATTCTTCTGTTCCCATGTGGTTAGCCTGATTTTGTTCTTAAAAAGTAAACATTCTATACTTCAGGGTGCATTAGTGATTGGCTAAGAACAGTACTGAAAAAAGAGCAGTCTATTCATTCCAAAAACATTATCTAATTCTAAAATTTACTGAAATTAGAATAAAATATACACAATGTGTTGATAACTCTGTTCCCTTCACTATATTATATTTAACACATGTGTTCTGATTCAGGTTTAAAGAGAATTTGAATGCCAATCCACTGGAGATGAAGCAAAACCACCATCAAGTTGATGTCTCATGCGCCGCTTCAAAAGGGAGGTATGCAAGTTGAACACTCCTAACCCCTTACTTATTTCTTTTTGGATTGCTCATTGGTGTCTGCTGTGCAAACTGCTTACACTAGGCATTGGTGTCTGTTTCTATGCAAACTGCTTACACCAGGCATTGGTGTCCCTCCACTCCTCACAGCGCCCCCTCTCTTCCTCCCTCCCGCCATTTCGAGTTTGGATCCGTGATTGCAGCTCCTCTTTTATGTAATTGCAGCAATGTCGCTTGATGAGTTGATGTCGTTCATGATGTGATGTTCTGTATGCAGATCAAGGTGCCTAACAACTACCAGCAGTTCATTAGCATCCTGACTGTCCATGTTAACTCCGCCTCCTACTTCTCGACGGACGCTGCATCCTTCCCCGGCAGGCTGGCAATGGTTGCATGCCTGCGCCCTGCTGCGTCCACGCCGGTGTCGGCCATCGCGCCCAGTCGCCATGGCCAGCGGCAGCAGTCTCCTCGGCGGCCGGCAGTGTGCAGGTGTGCACCCTGGCACTGGGGACTAGAGACATGCAGCATAGAAGGCCAGCAGCTAGGAGCTGAGCAGCTGTACAGACTCGGAGGTAAGATTGAGGTGGACCAGATTGCTAATTTCTACCCAGTACAGTACATGTTCGTTGTTTGCTAGAGAGCTGAGAGTTACCCAGTGCAAAGATGATGAATCCCAGCTTGTACAAATAAATGAATGATAAGCAAGCTAAGCAACATAATAGCCAGGCTTCAGTTGTCTCCTAATTGCTATCCAGTACAGTACATGAACACATTTACATATTTGTTGAACTTCTCAATGCATGTACTATGTAGGCTTGAGATTGAGTTGCTGCTCAGGGTCAAGCTGGTGGGAGGGGTTTAGTGCATCCATGGTACTTGATATTAGATGTAATTTTTGTTATGATTATTAAGGAATGGGCAGCTAGTGATCTGTGTGGTTCTAGTGACTGGGCAGCTGCAGATGTAGACTACGGTGACGTGCACCAATAGTACTACAGTAGTAGCAACATACTAGCCCATCTCTGAAGAAAAGCTTGTAACAAAATTGATAGAGTAGTTCCTTTTTTTTCTTAAATTACAAAGTCCTTCTGGCTTGTGTAGGTGTCCTGCGACCTGTTCTAATTAATGTGTACAGTGCAAGCTCTTGTTTTGTGTAAATGCATGCACATAAGTTCAATTACCTTATGAGAAATTGTTGATGCAATTTTTTTCCGTTTCTCAAATACAAAATAGCTTGCTCCTTCTAGTTGTGGCATCCCCGCTATTAATCTTTATGATGTTGTTCCTCACTAATATAATATTTACTGATTATTGGTAGTCACCAGTATTCACTGATAACTATGCCTCATTTTGATTGTTCTATTGTTATTTATGCCAAAAGGTTAAATGTTCAAATTTATTTTTTTCCTGACCATTTTGTTTTATAAAATGTAGATGATGGCCTCTATTCATGATTCATCGTGAGCTTTAGGATGAAGAAGTTGGAAGAAGCAATGCATGCTGGATCTAGGCATACATGCATGCATGCTCTAGTATCCCTGCTTCTAAACCTAGCTAGGGAGGTGCAGGACTTTGTTATAATGCTGATTTTTCTGGGAATTTTGCTGTACTAGTGATTTTGTTGGGAGTTTGGTGTATATTTGCTTGCCACTATGTTTACTTGAAATTTATTTTTGGATTGGTAAATATATTGGCATTGAATCTGGGTTGAATGTATATCTATGATGTAAATATTATTTGACTTGAAGAGGCACAACCCAAATCGAGAAGTGGATAAAATGTCTATTGGACCAAGTCTATTTGGGCTTTGAAAAGGCCATGGCCCAAAATATATTAGTGGGAACAAAGGCTGAAAATAAAAAAATGGATTGTAAAATGACTGAGGCCCAAAATGGAAATGGCATGTGAAAGGCCATGACCCAGAAAATAAAAAGGCTGAATTACTGGGCCAGGCCCATGTAGCTAGTGAAAATTAACAGAAAAATATATAAAAGGCTGAATTAATGGGCTCGGCCCATATAAACACCGAATTGGACCGGGCTGATTCTTGTGCTACATCAGATTGCCACGTCGGATGCCTACGTGGCCTGGGGAGGCTGCTAGTGACCAAAACACAACAGTAGGCATATTTTGGTCGTAAACGTCTACGACCTTCTCACAGAGAAGGTCCTTAATTTCAGTTTACGACCGCCAGGTTTTGACCTTCTGTTTTTTGTCACAAAAAGGTCGCAAATGAAAAACAATGACCTTTCAATGACCAATAGTCAAGGTCACAAGTTGACATATTTCTTGTAGTGGTAGAGGATGCACGTGGTGTCCATGATGAAGGTCGACCTGCAGAATAGTTAGTTCGTGCCAATGCTTGTCGATCCTGCACTTCACGTTCAGCTTTACAAGCAAGATGGAATAAACAAGTGATATTATTATACTCCTTATACTCTAGAATGGTCTGAATCTCTCTAATTAATCCACCCATAAAATGTGCAAGCATAGCTTCATTATCATTAACAATAACACATCTAGTCATGCCAGTTTGTAATTCCTGATAATATTCCTTTACAGAATTTTTTCCTTGTCTTAAATGCTGCAATTTTTGAAGTAATTCACGTTGATCATATGGTGGAACCCAACGAGTACACGTAGAAGTTTTCAAAGCAGCCCAAGTAGTTGGAATATTATTTGGATATAATCTATGATGTTCAGACCACAACACACAAGCAAAACTAGTGAAAGCACAAAGTGCAGCAGCAACACGTATCTCCTCGGGATAATCTAAACATGTAAAATGTTGTTCGGTTTCTAACTCCCAAGTAAGATATATATCAGGAATGTATCTACCCTCAAATGGCAGAATATTCAATCTCAGTTTAGGGAGATTGATGTAGGGTGGAACCCTAGATGGCCGATCCTTCACGAAAGGAGCGGATCCCGCGATGAACACGAAGAATTCGAGGGGAAACACAAGGGGAAATCACAAAGCGGAACACAAGAGAAACACTCAAACCAACAAGTATGATCACACATGTGCTAGATCCATGAACACAAAGGGAGATACATGATCCATGATCAACAAGGGACGATACACGGTAATCGGTTCTTCTCCAAAGGAGGTCTTGATGGGGGCCATCCAAAAGGGGGTCTTGAATCCAACGGGATCTTCTCCGTAGAGCGGCCATGGTCTCTCTCAAGGAGTAGATACGATGTGGATGAGCGAGGATCTATCTCTAATATGAGCTATCACAACGCTAACCCTAACTAGGAGGACGCGGAGGAGTATATATAGTCTAGGTCCACGAAGGGGTAAGTGGGAGAGGGATACATGGGCCTCGGGACCGATCTCTGTACGCAGATAGGTACCGGACGTCCGCTGGGGAACAGTCATCCGGTGGCTCATGGGATTTTGGACGCCCGATAGTCGCCGGACTTCCACTCACTTTGGCTCGGTTGAGGTGGCACTGGACGTCCGAAGCTGGCAGTCGTCCGGTCCCGGTCGTCCGGTGTCGTTGGTCTTCTGCTGATTTGGCTTGGGTGTTGATGTGTCGGTCGTCCGGTGAGGGCCGGACATTCGCTCACTGGGAGGTGTGGCCTGTCGTCCGTTGTGGCCGGACATCCGCTCGCTGGAGCTTCATTGGCATCTCTTGCTCTTGTTCCTCGCGCTTGATGTCCTCTCCTTCTCGTCCAATGCTCATAGTTATTCCATGGTCTCCCTCTTCGTTCCTGGTCATGCATAGCATATAGATTTCAGGTAGTAGCCATGTCTAACATGTGGGAAGTGAAGGTTTAGAGAGGAGAGTAGTCGGAGTGTACATGGAGATGAACATGGGATGCTCCACATCATCTCCCCCCCCCTGGGGAAGATCCGACCTCGGATCGTGATCCTCATCACCATGGAAACGGTTGTCATGGACGGACTTGTAGTTGCACGAAGTGGAAGTCATGGCGCAATCCAAGTACTCCAAGGTGTCACCGTAGGAATATACATGCAAAAAGAGCAAACACAAATGACACTCGGAAATACTATGCTTAGCGCACACAAAGTGTCCATCATGTAAGAATGAGTCCGTGAGGCAAGATTATTCATGACAAAGCACATGAAGCTTAGCAAGATGGTATGGAATGAGATGTAAAGCATTCATGGGAGCAAAAGCATTCATTTTGCATACAAATGTGTTGTGAATATGTTCAATGCAACCACGGTGCAAAATGGTGTCATAGTGAGATGGTTTATCAATAGCATGAATATGGCAATGGATGCTCAATATGATTATGTTATCATGCAATTGATCATGGACAATATGATCATGATGTATGAATATGCCATCAAGGTAGATCACAACAAATTTTCTAAGGAAATGCACAAGCTCATATATCATGGATGACATGGGAATACAAGGTGCAACAAGGAAATCATAATGTGAGTTAATCCATGCATAAGATGCAAATTTGTCATGTGTATGCTATGTCCATCGAGCATGATATGTGTGAGCACAATCAACAAATATGGATGTTTTGGTCTACCATTGCTCGATGTCATGGAATGAGTGGAGGTTCGAAGGTGCATCCACTAGGCTTTTGTACTAGCACGAGAACGACAACGACAACGCCAACATGAAGAGGAAGAGTGAGCGCGTCTACACCAAGATGCATAAGATGCCGAGGCACAACGCCAGGAACAACAACTGCATGAAACTCAAGCACTTGTGGCGCAACAAGCCCTCCGAGATTCTACTCGAGCCGTGCCAACCAAGGCCGAAAAGCTTGTGAACAAGAAGAAGCACTTCGCGAAGAAATTCAAGAAAGAAGATTCTAAGCTCACGTGCACCGTCAAGTTCCTCAAGTTCCTCCTCGTGCTTGACAAGCTCCTCCACAAGCTCTCCAAGAACATCAAGTTCATCAAGAGCATGAAGAATATGGAAAGCCTCCATGACAAGAGCAACGTGAGGTGGACGACCCTCCACGTGAAGAGCACAACGAGTTTGACAACCATCAACAACACGGGGGTCATCATCCCTGACCCCAACACAATGAAGAGCAACGCCATGGCAAGGTCAAGTTCAGCATGCCCAAGTTCAATGGAAGCAACGACCCCGAAGAGTACCTTTCATGGGCATTGAAGTTCGACAAAATCTTCCATTTGCACAACTTTGAAGAAGAGAAGAAGATCACAATGGCATCCCTTGAGTTCCAAGACTATGTCCTCATTTGGTGGGAACAAGTTATCGAGCGCCGAGAGGCAAGAGGTGAACCACATGTCACTACTTGGGCGGAAATGAAGGATGTCATGAGAGCACGCTTTGTGCCTATCTACTACAATCGCGAACTCTTCAAGAAACTTCAACTACTCAGGCAAGGAACCAAGAATGTTGAAGAGTACTACAAGGAGATGGAGATTGCCATGATATGAGCCAATGTCATGGAAGATGATGAGCAAACTATGGCACGTTTCTTGAATGGACTCAACAATCCTATCAAGAAGATCGCCAACTTCCAACCATACTCGAAACTAATCGAGCTCATGCATCAAGCTACATAGGCGGAACGTCAAGTGCAAGACGATTTCAAGTATGCCAAGTTCTCATCGAAGTCCTACGGCTTCTCCAACAACCAAGCTTCAATGACTCCAACACCATCTACCAAGCCTTCTACATGAAACGTCGACAAGTCGAGTTCCAAGAAAGCTTCGTCAACTCCAAGTCATCCTGCTACTACAAGCAACTTCAAGCCGAGAGCTTCAACATCATCCACTCCAACCGATGAGACCGTCAAGACGAGCTCCTTCAAATGCTTCACATGCGGAGGCTGAGGCCACAAGTCCTATGAGTGCACCAACAAGCGGACCATGATCCTCAATGACGACGGCAACAAGAGCGATGAAGATTCAAGTCCCGCTCTTGTTGTCTCAAAGGTCTTGACTCTCCAACATCACCAAGAAGAAGACCAAAGATGCCACATATTCCACACCACGGCCGGCATCAATGGAAGCTCCGTCAAGGTCATCACCGATGGAGGGAGTTGTCATAATCTCGCAAGTGAAGAACTTTGCTCCAAGCTCCACTTGTCCAAGACGAAGCACCCACATCCATACAAAGTGCAATGGCTTAGCTACTCCGGCACTATCCAAGTCGAGCATCGAGTACAATTCTCCTTCAAAATTGGTGCCTACGAAGATACCTTAGAGTGTGACATCATCCCAATGACCATTTGCCACCTTCTCCTTGGACGCACATGGCAACTTGATAGAAGGGTCATCCACAACGGTCGAATGAACCACTACATCTTCAAGATGAAGGGCAAGGAGTATGTACTTCGTCCCATGCCCCCAAGCCAAGTTGTCACCGACAAGCAAGCCACCCATCATGGAGATAATAGTGAGAGAGCGAGCCACCAAAAATAGGGTGAGCACCACAAGCCCAAATCGAGCACCTCCACAATGAGCGAAAAGAAGAACTTAGTCCTGTTTGCCACCAAAGGTGAGTACGAGGAGTGTGTGAGAACCCATCTAGTGTCCTACACTACGTCCTTTTGTGCAAGGACAATGAACCACAAACTAACACCTCTCACACTCTTCCTCTAGTGTTGTCTTCTCTTTTGCCTGAATTTCATGATGTTTTTCCCGACGAGCTACCTCCGGGACTACCTCCATTACAAGGCATCGAGCACCGCATCGACCTCATCCCCGGAGCACCACTTCTGAACAAAGCTCCCTATCGAGTCAACCCTGAAGAAACCAAAGAAATACAAAGGCAAGTAAAGCATCTCATAGACCATGGACATGTGTGTGAAAGTTTGAGCCCTTGTGCCGTACCGGTCATTCTTGTGCGAAAACGAGACGGTAGCTTTCGCATGTGCTCCGCTTGTAGACCTATCAATGCTATCACCATTCGTTATAGGTATCCCATTCCACGCCTCGATGATATGCTTGATGAACTTAGTGGTGCCACTATGTTTTCAAAAATTGATCTTAAGAGTGGTTACTATCAAATCCGCATACAAGAGGGTGATGAATAGAAAACCTCTTTCAAAACCAAATTTGGTTTGTATGAGTGGTTAGTCATGCCTATGGGTCTCTCGGAAGCATAGGATACTTTTATGCGTCTTACGAATCATGTCTTTCGCCCTTACATTGGTGTGTTTGTTGTGGTCTACTTCGATGATATCCTTGTTTTTAGCAAGTCTCTCAAAGAGCATGTCACCCATGTCCGAACCGTTTTACAAACTCTTCGAAAAGAGCGTCTCTATGCTAATATGGAGAAATGCCTTTTTGGCGTTGATAAGCTCGTTTTCTTGGGTTTTGTTGTCTCTTCCAAGGGTGTTCATGTTGATGAGTCCAAGATCAATGCTATTAAGACTTGGCCACAACCAACCAACTTGCAACAAGTGCGTAGCTTTCTTGGCCTTGATGGTTTCTATCGTCACTTTGTGAAAGATTTTAGCACTATTGCTTCTCTTTTGCATGCTTTGAGTAAGAAGAATGCGCCTTTTGTTTGGAGACCATCCCAAGATACTACTTTCAATGAGCTTAAGAACTTTCTTACTCATGCTCCCGTGCTTGCTTTACCCAACTTTGACAAACCTTTTGAAATTCATTGCGATGCTAGCGGTAATGGCATAGGAGGTGTGTTAACGCAAGAGAAGCGCCCCATAGCTTACTTTAGCGAGAAACTTTCTGGAGCGCAACTCAATTACCCCATCTATGACAAAGAGCTATATGCTTTACGCCGCATTTTGCATGAATGGGAACACTATCTTCGCCCTCATGAATTTATCATTCATACCGATCATGAAACGCTCAAGTACCTTAAGGGCCAAACCAAGTTGAACAAGCGTCATGCTAAATGGAGTGAATTTATTGAGTCTTTTCCTTATATCATCAAGTACATCAAAGGTAAGGAAAACTTTGTGGCGAACGCCCTTTCCCGCATATGCATGCTTGTTACTCAACTTCAGTTGAATGTCTTTGGCTTTGAGCACATAAAATACTTGTATGAGCATGATCCTACTTTTGCTACTCCTTATGCCAAGTGTTTGACGCACACATCTTGGAAACGCTATTACATCAAAGACGGATATCTTATGAGAGCTAACAAGCTTTGCATCCCTGAGTCTTCTCTTCGTTTGTTGCTTTTGCAGGAATCTCATGGAGGAGGCTTAATGGGACATTTTGGACGCGACAAGACGTTCGCTACGCTCTCAAAGAACTACTATTGGACCAAGATGTTTCGTGACATCAACCGGTTCACCAACCGATGCTGTACATGTCGCAAAGCTAAGTCTAAAGCTCAATCCCATGGCCTCTACATGCCTCTACCAATTCCATATCAACCATGGGAAGACATTAGCATGGATTTTGTACTTAGATTGCCTAGGACTCGCAATGGAAAGGATTCGGTATTTGTCATTGGTGACAGTTTCTCTAAGATGGCACATCTCATTCCTTGCAACAAGATAGACGATGCTTCTCATCCGGGATCTATTTTGTAGGGAAATATTACGTCTACATGGAGTGCCAAAGACGATCGTCTCAGATCGCGACATCAAGTTCCTTAGCTACTTTTGGAAGACTCTATGCGCCAAGCTCGGAATCAAGCTACTCTTCTCCATGGCGTATCATCCACAAACCGACGGCCAAACGGAGGTGACCAACCTCACACTCTCTACTCTACTTCGAGTACTCATCAAGAAGAACATCAAGGAGTGGGAGGAGTGTCTACCTATCACCGAGTTCGCCTACAACCGCGCAAGACACTCAACAACCGGCAAGTCCCCCTTCGAGGTCGTCTACGGATTCAACCGTTTGTCCTCATTGGAAATTCTCCCTCTACCAATACAAGAGCGCATCAATATGGACACAAGTGCACGCATGAACCATCTCAAGAAGGCGCATGAAGATACAAGGCAAACCATAGAGCGCCAAGTACAACAACTTGAGACCAAGCGCAACGTCAACAAGCACCCTATTGTATTCAACATTGGAGATCTTGTGTGGCTACACCTTTGCAAGGACCACTTCCCCCACGAACGCAAGTCCAAACTTCACCCACGAGCGGACGGACCCTTCAAGGTGCTTGAACGCTAAAATAACAACGCCTACAAGATCGACCTCCCGCGCGACAAGTACTCCGTGAGGGACATCTTCAACGTCAAAGATCTATTACCCTACCATGGTGATGAGGATTTCGATCCGAGGTCGGATATTCCCCAAGGGAGGTGAGATGATGCGGAGCATCCTACGGTCATCCACATGGACCTACCATCACCTCAACAAGAGCCAAGAGGACCCATGACACGAGCTAGAGCTAGAGCTAGAGCTCTTGAGAACGAGGTGACTTCCTTCCTTAGTGATATTACATATGATTCTCTCGAGATATGGCTACTACCTGAATTCGAGACGTTGTGCATGATTAGGTACCAAGAGGATCCTCCCGAATATGCACGTGAAGATGTACAAGCCCCCAAGTTTACGGATGAAGAAAACCAACGAAAGGAGTCAAGGACACCTCCTAGGCCCCAGACATCCCGCCACGACCCGGACGTCCGGCCCCTGGAGCTTCACCCACCACAGCCGCTCAGCCGCCAAGACACTACAAGCCCCGGACATCCGGCCTCGCCATCCTAGACATCCGGCCCTTCCCAAGCCCCCGGAAATCCGGCTGCCAACCCGGATATCCGGACACCCCCAAACCCGAGAGCAACAAGCCAGCTTCACCAGCCCGGACATCCGGCCCTCCACGAATGCCTGGACATCCGGCCCGACGCCCGGACGTCCGGCCTCCCTTGTCTGCGCACAGTGTAAGGGCCGAGGCCCGTGTACCCCTTCGCCCCCTGGACTATATATACTCCACCTCATCGTACTTTCTAGGGTTAGCAAAGGATTAGCTCATATTTCGTGTGAGAGCTTTGCTCATCCACTTGGTTACCTTCTCCTCAGAGATTTGAGCCTCCACCGGAGAAGATCCCCTAAGCGGATTCAACACCCCTTTTAGGGAAGAACTCAAGACCTCCTCACGAAGAAGATCGGCTACCATTTGTATCATCCCAAGTTGGTTGTGGATCGTGTATCTTCTTTTATGTACTCGAGGATCTAGCACATGTGTGACCTATTCGTGTTGGTTAAGTGGTTCCTCTCGTTTTTCCCCTTGTGTTTTCCCTCATTTTCCCCCTCGTGTTCCTCGTGTTCTTCACGGGATCCACTCCTTTCGTGAAAGATCGGGCGATTAGGGTTCTACCCTACATCAACAAGGGACAATACAAGGTAACCGGTTCTTCTCCAAAGGAGGTCTTGATGGGGGCCACACAAAAGGGGGTCTTGATGCGGAGCATCCCAAGGCCATCCCAATGGACCCAACTACATCTCCTATGACACCTCCTGGACCCATGACACGAGCACGTGCAAGAGCTCTTGAAACCAAGGTGACATCTCTCTTCTCACAATTCCACTTCGATGCACATGAGACATGGCTACTACCTCATATGGACACATTGTGCATGCTCAGGTATGATGGAGAAACTAAGGAGAAAGGACAAGAAGAAGAGGAAGATGGACGTGAAGACAGAGACGAAGAAGAGGAGCTACAGGAAAAGTCCCAGCCACCGGACGACCGGCCGGAAACGGACGTCCGGAGCCTGAAGCACCAGCGGATGTCCGGTCCAGACCGGACGACCAGCGCACCTGCATCCGAGCCAAACGAGCGGACATCCGGTCCAGACCGGACGACCGGTGCCCCTCCACTTGAGGCAAAAGAGCGGATGTCCGGTCCCGACCAGACGACCGGCACGACAGCATCCGAGCCCACATCAGCGGAAGTCCGACGTTTCCGGACGTCCGGCACCCCCATCAAAGAGCAGAACCAGCGGACGACCGGCCACTCCTGAGACACCGGACGACCGGCCACCAGTGGACGTCCGGTACCTGGCTGCGTCCAGATTCAGGCCCGAGGCCCATGTACCCCTACTTTCGCCCCCATTTGCACTTAGACTATAAATAGACCTCTCCCACCTCCTTTCCAGGGTTATCATTGGTTTATCTCATATTATAGATAGAGCATTGCTCATCCACATCGGATCTATTCCACGAGAGAGACCGCGGCCCCTCTACGGAGAAAATCCACGTTGGATTCAAGACCTCCTCACGGAGAAGAACATCAAGACCTCCTCACAGAGAAGACCGGTTACCTCTTGTATCGTTCGTTGTTGACTTTGGATCTTGTATCTTCCTTTGTGTTCATGGATCTAGCGCATGTGTGATCATTCTTGTTGGTTTGAGTGTTGTCTTGTGTTCCCCTCGTGATTTTCCCCTCGTTTCCCTCCTCGTGTTCTTCGTGTTCTTCGCGGGATCCGCTCCTTTCATGAAAGATCAGCCACATAGGGTTCCACCCTACATCATCTTGGTATCTAGAGCCACGTTGATCACGATTTCGGAGCCTCCCCGTTGTGTTTCTAGCCTGGTTTTGCTGTTTTTCGTCCTAATTCAAAAATTCCCCACAAAAATAGCCCCAAATTTGTTTTTGTGATTTGTTAGTGTGTTGAGATTTTGTTGGTTTGGATTCGTGGATTTGCTTTGTTTTGAGTGGATCTAGCTTTTCCCCCCTTTCCCCACACTTTCCATCCACAAAAACCTCCGGATTTGACCATTTTCTTCATCCCCATCACGAACACGTGAAGTTCATCCCGTCCCCGAATTTCGCCCAGGCACCAGACGTCTGACGACCGGACGACCGGCCCAGCCCGGACGTCCGACCGACCCTGACTAAACTGAATTTTTTTCCAGTGTAGTCACCACCACTGCCCCATATTTCCGCATACGCACTCCTACCACCTATACAGCATCACCATTTCCGCATACCACCACCATTGCTTACTCGTTTCGCTCTCCGACACGTGTTGCCACTTCGAGCTTTGAGAATTTGAGTTGCGGTTCCGTATCCTTTTGTGTTTCGGCTATCTAGTTATGGTTCGACATCAACATCAACGCCGCTCATCTTCGCCACAGACGCACCAACAACAACGACCACCTCGACTACATCTTGGTATTCGATACACAATTTTGACACCATATTGTACGCAAGAACGGTAACCTCGTCTTGGTATTGGATACATCATTCTTGCCATTACATTGATAGCCATCATAGCCTTACTCCTTTGCGTTGCTTACACATCGAGATTAGCCATTGAGTATTGCCGGCAACAAGACTTGTGCACATTAGTGATCATACTTCCCATAGCATACATGCATCATTGTTGCATATATTGGTATCATTTCTTGTGTCACAAAGTTGTCATCGCATACACAATTTCTATCTTGGTTCGTCAAGCATTGCATGAGAAAAGAGCTCAAACCACAAAGTGCTAAACAAGCTTTTAAGCAAAAAGGAAAGATATGCAAAGAGCTTTTAAGCAAGAACCATAGCATCATACAACATTAAGATTGTCATACTAGATCATCTTGGATCATATCATAGAAACACCTTGCATAGAGCATTCTTGTTATAGAAGTCGTTGCATTTTTGCTAAGTAGGTTGTGCACAAGTTCTTGTATCCGCCTATTGTGGAATCGTGCTAGCGTCTCTCCAGTGTTGTGCAACAAGAGCATTTTTGTGGATTCCACATTTCGGCTCACCCTTGGTTGCATGACCCCACTTATCTTTTTGCGTGTGTGTTTCCGTGTACCTTATATGCTTGGTCTAATTGTTACATTGCATCTGGCGAATCTTTTCCAACATTATTGAAGCTCACTTACAATTGCATCAAATTTTGTGCCACCATCCTAACCAAGCCCCACCATAAGCTTTTACTTGTGTAGGTGTGAGAAACCGACAAATGCTAGTACCAATTGTGCTATTTCCTTGTCCTACATTGGAGTGATCATCGATCCACTTTCAACTTCGGTCAAGGTACATTTGGTATTCGTTCTTCTCTTTCTACCACTCACATTTTGCCTTGGAATGATGGATAGGCCAAGTACTTCTACCAACACACTCTTCATTGAGCACGACGACGACATGAACTCCTACGTCACCAAGAGCCACCTCTTTCGTGCACAACGTGCTTTGCATCAAGAGCAACAAGCTATGAGTGAACGCATCGACAACCTCACCGCCGACTTGTGACTCTCCGAACAACGTACAAGGGACTACTTCGACCACAAGCTCAACGATCACAAGCAAGAGAATGACGCAAGGATGGACGAGATTCTCGCTTTGTATCTCAACCTCTCTTCTTCCATTTCGTCTTCAACAAGAAGGACTCGCTCAAGTCGACACAACGACTTCACCCTCTCCGGCTCAAGTACACAGACATCGAACACTCTACGCCGTGCCGCGCGCAACGATCATCAATCAAGCCTCAATCCTCTACGCGACACCAACTCTCAAGAGCATCGACGATGTCAAACCCAAGAGGCTTTTGCGCTAGCATGAGAACGGCAATGACAACGCCAACATGAAGTGGAAGAGTGAGGGCGTCTACACCAACTTGCACAAGATGCCAAAGCACAACGCCAAGAACAACAACTCCGTGAACCTCAAGTACTTGCAGCGCAACAAGCCCTTCGAGATTCAAGTCTAGCCATAGCCGACCGAGGCCGACAAGCTCGTGAACAAGAAGAAGCACTTCATGAAGAAAATCAAGAACAAAGATTTCAAGCTCGCGTGCATCGTCAAGTTCCTCAAGCTCCTCCATGACACAATGAAGAGAGCGAGCCACCAAGAAGAGAGTGAGCACCACAAGCCCAAATCGAACACCTCCATGATGAGTGAAAAGAAGAACTTAGTCCTATTTGCCACCAAAAGTGAGATAAGAGGAGTGTGTGAGAACCCATCTAGTGTCCTACACTACGTCCTTTTGTGCAAGGACAATGAACCACAAACTAACACCTCTCACACTCTTCCTCTAGAGGTGTCTTCTCTTTTGCAGGAATTTCATGATATTTTTCCCGACGAGCTACCTCCGGGACTACCTCCATTACGAGGCATCGAGCACCGCATCGACCTCATCCCCGGAGCACCACTTCTGAACAAAGCTCCCTATCGAGTCAACCCTGAAGAAACCAAAGAAATACAAAGGCAAGTAAAGCATCTCATAGACCATGGACATGTGCGTGAAAGTTTGAGCCCTTGTGCTGTCCCGATCATTCTTGTGCCAAAACGAGATGGTATCTTTCGCATGTGCTCCGATTGTAGACCTATCAATGCTATCACCGTTCGTTATAGGTTTCCCATTCAACGCCTTGATGATATGCTTCATGAACTTAGTGGTGACACTATCTTTTCCAAAATTGATCTTAAGAGTGGTTACTATCAAATCCGCATACAAGAGGGTGATGAATGGAAAACCGCTTTCAAAACTAAGTTTGGCTTGTATGAGTGGTTAGTCATGCCTATGGGTCTATCAGAAGCATCGAGTACTTTTATGCGTCTTATGAATCATGTCTTTCGCCCTTACATTGGTATATTTGTTGCGGTCTACTTTGATGATATCCTTGTTTATAGCAAATCTCTTAAAGATCATGTCACCCATGTTCAAACCGTTTTGCAAACTCTTCGAAAAGAGCATCTCTATGCTAATATGGGGAAATGCCTTTTTGGCGTTGACAACCTCATTTTCTTAGGTTTTGTTGTTCCTCTAAGGGTGTTCATGTTGATGAGTCGAAAATTAATGCTATTAAGACTTGGCCACAACCAACCAATTTGCAACAAGTGCATAGCTTTCTTGGCCTTGCGGGTTTCTATCGTCGGTTTGTGAAGGATTTTAGCACCATTGCTTTGCCTTTGCATGCTTTGAGCAACAAGAACGCGCCTTTTGTTTGGGGACCATCCCAAGATACCGCTTTCAATGAGCTTAAGAATTTTCTTAGTTATGCTCCCGTGCTTGCATTACCCAACTTTGACAAACCCTTTGAGATTCATTGTGATGCTAGTGGTAATGGCATAGGAGGTGTGTTAACGCAAGAGAAGCGCCCCATAGCTTACTTTAGTGAGAAACTCTCCGGCGCGCAACTCAATTACCCCATCTATGAAAAAGAGCTATATGCTTTAGTCCGCGTTTTGCATGAATGGGAACACTATCTTCGCCCTCATGAATTTATCATTCATACCGATCATGAAAAGCTCAAGTATCTTAAGGGCCAAACCAAGTTGAACAAGCGTCATGCTAAATGGAGTGAATTTATCGAGTCTTTTCCTTATGTCATCAAGTACATTAAAGGTAAAGAAAACATTGTGGCAGATGCCCTTTCCCGCATATGCATGCTTGTTACTCAACTTGAATCGGATGTCATTGGTTTTGAGAATATCAAAGAATTGTATGAGCATGATCCTACTTTTGCTACTCCTTATGCCAAGTGTTTGACGCTCACCTCTCGGGAACGCTATTACATCAAAGATGGATATCTTATGAGAGCTAACAAACTTTGCATCCCCGAGTCCTCTCTTCGATTGTTGCTTTTGCAGGAATCTCATGGAGGAGGCTTAATGGGACATTTTGGACGCGACAAGACGTTCGCTACGCTCTCAAAGAACTACTATTGGCCCAAGATGTTTCGTGACGTCAATCGCTTCACCAACCAATGCTCTACATGTCGCAAAAATAAGTCCAAAGCTCAATCCCATGTCCTTTATATGCCTCTACTAATTCCATATCAACCATGGGAAGACATTAGCATGGACTTTGTACTTGGTTTGCCAAGGACTCAAAATGGGAAATATTCGGTATTTGTCATTATGGACTGTTTCTCAAAAATGGCACATTTTATTCCTTGCAACAAGATAGACGATGCTTCACATGTTGCTAATCTCTTTTGTAGGAAAATATTGCGTCTACATGGAGTGCCAAAGAATATCATCTCGGACCGCGACGTCAAGTTCCTTAGCTACTTTTGGAAGACCCTATGCGCCAAGCTCAGAATCAAGCTGCTCTTCTCTACAGTGTATCATCCACAAACCGACGGCCAAACGGAAGTTACCAACCGCACACTCTCCGCTCTACTTCGAGTACTAATCAAGAAGAACATCAAGGAGTGGGAGCAGTGCCTACCTATCGCCGAGTTCGCCTACAACCGAGCAAGACACTCAACAACCGGCAAGTCCCCCTTCGAGGTCGTCTACGGGTTCAACCCTTTGTCCCCTTTGGACATTCTCCCTCTACCACTCCAAGAGTGCATCAATTTGGACGCAAGTGCACGTGTGACACATCTCAAGAAAGTGCATGAAGATACAAGAAACACCATCGAGTGCCAAGTTCAACGCCTTGCGACCAAGCTCAATGCATCCAAGCTCAACTACAACAAGCACCCTATGGTCTTCAACATTGGTGATCTCGTGTGGCAACACCTTCGCAAGGACCATTTTCCACAAGAACACAAGTCCAAACTTCGACCACGAGCCGATGGACCGTTCAAGGTGCTCGCATGCTACAACGACAACGCTTCCAAGATCGACCTCCCGCGCGACAAGTACAACGTGAGCGACATCTTCAACATCAAAGATCTCTCTCCCTTCCATGGTGATGAAGAATTTGATCCAAGGATGGATCTTCCCCAAGGGAGGGGAGACGATGCGGAGCAGCCCAAGGCCATCCCCATGGACCAAACTATATCTCCTACAAGACCTCTTGGACCCATGACACGAGCACGTGCAAGAGCTCTTGAAACCGAGGTGACATCTCTCCTCTCACAATTCCACTTCGATGCATACGAGACATGGCTACTACCTCATATGGACACATTATGCATGCTCAGGTATCATGGAGAAGCTAAGGAGCAAGGACAAGAAAGATGGACGTGAAGACGGAGACGAAGAAGAGGAGCCGTAGGAAAAG
This sequence comes from Triticum urartu, assembly GCF_003073215.2. Taxonomy (NCBI): domain Eukaryota; kingdom Viridiplantae; phylum Streptophyta; class Magnoliopsida; order Poales; family Poaceae; genus Triticum; species Triticum urartu. Next base: position 295,663,345 of record NC_053023.1, on the reverse strand, counting down.
TCCCAGCCATCGGACGACCGTCCGGGAACGGACATCCGGAGCCTGAAGCATCAGCGGACGTCCGGTCCAGAACGGACGACCGGCGCACCTGCATCCGAGCCAAACGAGCGGACGTCCGGTCCAGACCGGACGACCGGAGCCCCTACACCCGAGGCAAAAGAGCGGACGTCCGGCCCCGACCGGACGACCGGCGCAACAGCATCCGAGCCCCCATCAACGGAAGTCCGGTGTTTCCGGACGTCCGGCACCCCCATCACAGAGAAGAACCAGCAGACGTCCGGAGGACACCGGACGACCGGCCGCTCCTGAGACACCAGACGACCGGCCACCAGCAGACGTCCGGTACCTGGCTGCGTCCAGATTCGGGCCTGAGGCCCATGTACCCCTACTTTCGCCCCATTTGCACTTAGACTATAAATAGACCTCTCCCACCTCCTTTCTAGGGTTAGCATTGGTTTAGCTCATATTAGATATAGAGCATCGCTCATCCACATCGGAGCTACTCCACGAGAGAGACTGCGGCCCCTCTACGGAGAAGATCCACGTTGGATTCAAGACCTCCTCACGGAGAAGAACATCAAGACCTCCTCACGGAGAAGACCGGTTACCTCTTGTATCGTCCGTTGTTGACTTTGGATCTTGCATCTTCCTTTGTGTTCATGGATCTAGCGCATGTGTGATCATTCTTGTTGGTTTGAGTGTTATCTTCGTGATTTTCCCCTTGTTTCCCTCCTCGTGTTCTTCGTGTTCTTTGCGGATCCGCTCCTTTCGTGAAAGATCGGCCACATAGATGAGTAGAGGGGCTGCGGTATCTCTCAAGGAGTAGATCGAATGTGGATGAGCGAGGCTCTATCTCTAATATGAGCTATCACAACGCTAACCCTAACTAGAACGAGGTGCAGGAGTATATATAGTCTAGGTCCACGAAGGGGTAAGTGGGAGACGGATACATGGGCCTCGGGCCCGACCTCTGTACACAGACAGGTACCGGGCGTCCGCTGGGGACCGGTCATTCGGTGGCTCGTGGGCTTCTGGACGTCCGGTAGTCGCCGGACTTCCGCTCACTTTGGCTCGGTTGAGGTAGCACCAGACGTTCGGAAGCTGGCGGTCGTCCAGTCATTGGTCGTCCGATGTCATCGATCTTCTGCCGATTTGGCTCGGGAGTAGATGTGTCGGTCATCCAGTGGGGGCCGGACGTCCGCTCGCTGGGAGGTGTGGCCGGTCGTCCGCTCGCTGGAGCTTCATTGGCAGCTCTTCCTCTTGTTCCTCGCGCTTGGTGTCCTTGCCTTCTCGTCCAATGCTCCTAGTTGTTCCATGGTCTCCCTCTTGGTTCCTGGTCATGCATAGAATATGGATTTGAGGTAGTAGTGATGAGGACATCAATGCCATTATTACACCCATAGCCCCTACTGCTATACATACCGGACCAATTACTAGAGCTCGCGCACGCCAATTAAATTATCAGGTACTTTCGTTTCTTGGTAATGATTCTAATGTTCATGAGAATATGATGCTGCCTAAATTAGATACATTTGTTTTTCTTACAAATGAAGGGCCTGGCATGGATAAGAGGGATGAACACTGGAGCAAGACCAAGCATGTAGATGATGGCATCCGCAAGGGGATCACGAACGGAGTTACGAGTGATGATTTGAGGACTTTGAAGCCACTATAAGGAGGGCATGGAAGATGCCACTTCATAAATTTCGTCCAGAGGCTATTCTAGGTGCTGCGTCACCTTATTATTGGGCTAGGCCCATGTATTTTCGAAATACTTAAGTATAGGTTGTTTTTAGAGTCCGTATGTGTGGGGAAACAAGAGTTAGGGTTGGTTTCGGACCACTCCGCCAAGGGCCACGAAATCCCCCCCCCCCTCTCTTCCTCCATATATACATCCCTTAGGGCGTCGTTTAGACTTCGGGTTTTGTTTAGATTAAAGTTCATCATAGATGCAACTTCGCGTACTTCGTTTGTATTCAACGACCAGAAAAAGGCGTCATAGAACCCCACTTTTGATCAATAAAGCTTTCCTCTTATATTCGCAATATCCAGATTACAATCTTAGTTTCTTGCTTGTTCTTCGTTTGCATGCAGGAAACATACCTTCGTGGTCAGGTTTATCATGCTCCGATGTGGTCAATAACCTCTCGGAGTGGGTTTAGCGATTGCTAAGGCGCAACGTCCTCGCACGTGCGTAGTCGGATCGTCAAAGTCAACTTCCTCCAAAACGATAGCCACCATCTCATCAAAAGATGGGACACCTTTGCCTCTATCAAGTGGTATCAGATTTCCAGTTTGCTCAGTGAGATTTTACAGTTTTTTCATAGTTTTGATCGAGTCTGTTCTTCATGCATGTAGTCCACAAAAAAACCAAAAAAATTAGGGTTAGTTCATCCTATCCGAACCCATCTGAGCCTTTACATAATCTTTTCTGTATTTGCTTTGTTGAATTTGCGGTTGCATCGTCATGTCAAGTTGCTAGTATTAGCGTCTAGTCCTTTAGAGTTTCAAGTTCCGTTCACAGGTTGTCACGTTGCCGCTGCCATATATCACCACCGCATCATCATCATCGCTGTTGTCGTATACCACCACCACACCAACTTCATCGCCGCTGCCATATACCACCACTACATATTCACCGCCAATCCGAGTCCATATACGCCACCACCTATCCCCCGCCATCACGCCAATCCGAGTCCACCTGCAACATATATCCGCCACCAGTCCAAGTTCCACCAGATTCATCGCCGCCACCAGTCCGAGTTCCACCAGATTCATCTACGCCACTAGTCCTAGTCTGAGTCCAGTATTTGTTCCTTTATTTTCGAGTTCCATATCATGCGATAGTATGAGTCGTGACCAAGTCGGACTCTCCAACTTCCATGCTACCCGCAGTAGAAAAATAGTTCCAGTTTCAAAAATAAACTAAGTCTGGAAAATTCTGGCTAGGCAGTTTTTAGACCATTTGTAGACTTTTTCGAAGAAAAAAATGTTGCAGAGCAAAAAAAGAGGAAAAATGTGCAAAAAAAGAGAGAGAAAAATCAAAGTGTGCTCCTCCCTTGTTTACGTGCAGCGCCGTGATTTTGTTAGTGTTCTAGGCTCGCGTCTCTAGCACGGTCACCAGCACGGTACCGTCATTGAGCGTTTATTCAACTTTGCATCTCTGAATTGATTATTGTTGACCCTTTTTGCTACCATGTTATAAGCCTTCCCAGCTCCACATACATATATGTCGTGCATTTGACTCACCTGGTAATCGCTCTATCCAAGCATTGAGAGTTTTGACTACGACGGTTGCCGATCACCGCCTGCTGCTGGGTAAGAACTGGTAAGAATTTGAGATTTGCTTGACGGAGTTGTGACACCCACCACCACCTCTTGATAGTAGTCTATAGGATCATATTCTTGTGTGTTTCTATTGCCGCTAACCGTGGCAGGATCACAAGCCGACGAGACTGGCTGGGAGAACATGATGGATAAGGAGCTGCATGATAAATTTCAGCAAATGATGAGTGGATAGGTGCAAGATGTGCTAAACAGATTTGAAGAGGCCATGGAGAAGATAGATGGCATGGAGAAGACGTTTTAAACAAAGCTCAATAATTTTTTTAATGAATTGCTCGCGCGTCATCCACCACAACCACCGGCTGCACCTAACGCACCTCTACAAGAACAACAACAAGAAGAAGAAGAAGAAGAAGAACAACAACAACAACAACAACGACGACGACGACGACTACCTCCACGTCATGAAACAACCCTCCGCCGAGCGAGCCGTGTCCCCCTTGCGCTTGGCCAAACTGCTGGTGCTGCTGTTGATACTTCTGTGGCTCCTGCTGCTGATGACGAGGAGGATGATTATGCGGGAGATTACAAGGATGAGGTTGATCAAAATCAGAACTACGTGCAACCACCAGCACCACAACCACCAGGTCGTCCACATGCAAATAATCACAATGGTAGGGCTCCCCCTCGGGTACGAGATCATGACCATCTCCCTAAACTAAAATTGAATGTTCCGCCATTTGAGGGTAGATACGTTCCTGATATATATCTTACTTGGGAGTTGGAAACCGAACAATGTTTTACATGTTTAGAATATCCAAGGAGAGACGTGTTGCTGCTGCACTTTGTGCTTTCACTAGTTTTGCTTGTGTGTGGTGGTCTGAACATCGTAGATTATATCCGAATAATATTCCAACTACTTGGGCTGCTTTGAAAACTGCTATGCATACTCGTTGGGATCCACCATATTATCAACGTGAATTACTTAAAAAATTGCAGCGTTTAAGACAAGGAAAAAATTATGTAGAGGAATATTATCAGGAATTACAAACTGGCATGATTAGATGTGGTATTGTTGAGGATAATGAAGCTATGCTTGCATGTTTTATGGGTGGATTAAATAGAGAGATTCAGACCATTCTAGAGTATAAGGAGTATAATAATATCACTCGTTTATTCCATCTTGCTTCTAAAGCTGAAGGTGAAGTGCAGGATCGACACGCATTGGCACGAACTAACTATTCTGCAGGTCGGCCTTCCTCATGGACACCGCGTGCATCCTCTACTTCCACACATTCTACTGCATTGGCACCTCCATGACCTACCACCTCCAGCACAACCACCCCTATCTACCAAGAGCACACCTGTCGGGCCTGTACAGAGCTCTTCTTCTTCCATGGCATCAACAAGGCACACACGTGTATTATTTGTCGTCATTGTAAGGGAAGAGGTCACTATGCGAGAGAATGCAAATCTCAGTGTGTGATGATTGCTACTGAGGATGGTGGGTATGAGTCTGCTAGTGACTATGATGAGGAGACTTTGACTCTTATTACACGTGAAGAACACGATGGAGATGATTCTGATCATGAGACGCAATACATGGCTCCTGAAGACGCTGAAATGTATGAATGTTTAGTTGTTCAACATGTTTTGAGTGTGCAGGTCACACAAGCTGAGAAAAATCAGAGGCATAATTTGTTCCATACAAAGGGAGTTGTGAACGAACGTTCTGTTCGCGTCATCATAGATGGAGGGAGCTGCAATAAATTGGCTAGCATGGAGATGGTGGAGAAGCTATCTCTCACCACAAGACCACATCCACATCCTTACTACATCCAATGGTTCAACAACAGCGGCAAGGTTAAGGTAACACGTACTATTCATGTGCATTTTAGTATCTCTACATATGCTGATTATGTTGATTGTGATGTGGTACCTATGCAAGCATGTTCCTTATTACTTGGTAGACCATGGCAATTTGATAAAAAATCTGTACACCATGGTAGAAACAATCAGTATACTTGTCGGAGTAATGGGCCACGGGTAGGCTAACCCGAGTCCCAGAACCTTTCAAGACATCGGGGCAGGCTGCGCCCCTCAAGACCCCAGGACGAAGAGCCGCCTTCTGAGAAGTCGGCACCAAGGCAACCAACTAGCCACTTGTGGACGAGTCCCAGGAATGACTTCAGGATAAGCCGACTCTTGACTGATGGCTTCCCGAGAAGCCGGCCTTGGGGAGTCGGCCCGTGACTCCAACTAACCCCCTGTCCTCATCAAGAGGGACAGTGAAGCCTGCTCCCGCCCCTTTCCAGAGGCAGGCATGGCTACAGTATGCCGTACTCGCGGAGATCTCCGTGCGGCGTGGCACTGTTGCCATGCCAGCCCTGCCATCAACACCGGTGGACCGAATCCTGCGCCCACGACGACTTTTCCGTACGGCCTTGGGGCAGCGGGTCCCACCAGCCAGCGGGACCCAAGAAGACGGCAAGTGCGCCACAAGTCAGACTCGTTGGGAGTCGGCCCCCGGGAGTCGGCCAGCTCCTCCCCCGGGTCCCACGCGCGATCAACCAGATGTGACAGGGAATGGCAACAGTGATCGCCCGCCAGACGGCGGAGCTGTTGCCACGACCCCATGACCGAGCCCGCGTCATTAGAAGCACGGCTACAGTAATCTGCAGCCGGCAAGACCCGCCCGCGGCGGACGCGGCCTGTCGGCTCCGTACCGAGCCAGTCGGCGGGGCCCACCATTCGGCGGGCCCCAGGAATCGGCGGATAAGACGGTGGCCAGAGAGACTGACGGCTGGGCCCGCGCCCAGCCGGATTACCATTGCACCCCTGGGGGGTAGGCCTATATAAACCCCCAGGGCACCCATGTAAAGGGTTGGAATCCATTAGCACTAGACCAGACCATATAGGAAGGAGAGAGCTAGCCTTGCCTTCTCCTACCTTCAGGAAACAGCTCTAGGAGCAATCGTGTAAACACTTTTCCATAGTTATCATGCGAAGACCCCGCAGAGCAGCAGTAGGGGTATTATCTCCCCGGAGAGCCCTGAAGCTGGGTAAGATTCGTCGGCGTGCATGTCTTCGCCTCGTCCCGTTTCCAGGCACCGGCGATGTTCTACTCGCCCCCACCATGATAAGCCATCCTTTGGCATATGTCGCACCCAAACCCCGACATTTGGCGCCCACCGTGGGGCATGGTGCACCGCTGTCCGGAGACCTGCTCTGGACGGGAACCCTTTTCCTCCCTGGCGAGCGCAGCCAGCCAGGCACGCCAGACGGAGTCAGCGCTGACGCGCTGTGCGGCGTTGAGATCGCTTGCGCAGCCAGCTGCCTCGCCGAACTTGTCGGCGAGGTTCGCCTCTCCAATGAGCCTGCATCCAACGCAGGCACGGGCGGCTCCGAGAGCCTCCTCGCGGGCCACCTCGATCAACTCCACGTCTTCAGCGAGCCTGCCGTGGACTTGGAGTCTGTAGGCTCCACCGACCCGATGCTGGTCGACTCCGACACCGCGTCGCTCGACGCATTCCCCACTAATGTGGTGGTCTACCACGAACCTCTCCCTCGCGCGGAGAGCGACGGAAGCACCGTCACCAAGGTGCCCGTCATTAGTCATGATGAGCCTCATGGCGGAGGAGCGCATAACCCACTTGGCGCGGCGCTACAAGACCTGACTGCGCCCATTTCGGAAGACGCTAACGCGGAGACGTTGGAGGCGCTCCACCTTCAGCTTGTCAAAGGCGCGAAGAAGCTGGCTAGCATGAGACGCTTGTCAGAAGCCTACCAGCGGGAGATGAATCGCGCTGTTCGCGGCTCGCCAGCCCCAGCTGGGCCCATCCGCCTCGGTGCGGTCCAGCAGCGCGGCGTAGCCATCGCCAACCTGTTCGGGGCGAGTCGCCCTGTGTACGCCACGCCTGCGGAGAACATTCGAGCCGCCCAGGCGGCGGCGGACGAACTACAATTTCGAGGGCGAAGAGCGCCGCCTGATGATGGAGCGAGTCCAGCGGCTCCTCGACGCGGCTGCCGCGCAGAACGAGGCCGGCTGCCGCACGGAGGCGCCACAGCGGCAAAACGACGACCTTCGCTGAGATCAAGGCGCGACGTCTCGGACGCCAACTGGCGGTGCCCGAGGAAGACTGTCCGCCTCACATTACCATAGAGCGCGACCGAGACGGCCGCCCGAGAGAAGTGGAACGACGGGACGACTGTCTGCCTCACCCTCCGCGCAAGGAAAGGCGAGTCACCCCGCCGCCTGTTGATCATCCGACTCTCGGTGACCTCCTTGGCCGCTGCGAGGGAGTCGGGGAAAACGACGCCCGCCACCGGATCGACCGACATCACCGATCCCTGGCGCTGGAAGAAGAAGATGAGCTGGGTCCACCTTGTTCCGGGCCCCGCATTCGAGATAGCCCTTTCCCAAAGGGTTCACACTCCCAAGAGACAAGCCCAAGTACACCGGCTCCGTGAAGCCGGAAGACTGGCTGGTCGACTACTCCACTGCTGTCAGCATAGGAAACGACAACAAGCGAGTCGCCATAAAATACGTTCCGCTCATGCTCCAGGGCACGGCCCGGACATGGCTGAACAGCCTAAAGCCCCGCAGCATCAACAGCTGGGTCGACTTCACCGAAGCATTCGTCCGCAATTTCACCAGCACGTACAAGCATCCTCCCAAGCCTCGACAGCTTTCCTTGTGCATGCAAGGTCCCAACGAGTCGACTCGCGACTACCTCACGCGTTGGGCCGAGCTTCGGAACTCCTGCGAGGGCGTGCACGAGGTGCAGGCTATCGAGTACTTCATAGCCGGGTGCAGAGAAGGCACCCTCCTTAAGCACAAGCTCCTCTGCGACGAGCCAGAAACCCTCGACGAGCTGCTGATCATAGCAGACAAGTACGCCACGGCCGACTCCTCCATGAAGGCGGAGATTCAAGTTAGCACAACTGGCAAAGTGGCCCCTCAGGCTCCAAGAACTCCGGCGGGAGACGCCAGTCGGCGGCAACAGCAGAGCGACCACAAGCGTAAGGCCCCGCAGCCGGCTTCCAGCAGCCGGCAGGTCGCGACCGTTGAAGCCCAGCAGCCGGATGGGCAGCCTCCGCCCAAGCGATAGAAAGGTGGCAAGCCCAACTAGTTGCCGGCCTACTCATACGAGCAGACCCTGGATGGTCCTTGCAAATTCCATAGTGGCACGAAGCCGTCAAATCACACCACCCGGAAGTGCCACTGGCTCACGAGGATCGCCAAGGGAGATGGCCTCCTACCTCCCCCGCCTGCTGGGCAGCCGCCTCCGCCTCCGCCCCAGCAGCTGGCTGTCAGGCCAATCGGCGCAGTACAAGACGAATACCCCGAAGAGCACGGAGCTATGTGGTGTTTACCAGTATGGTTGATGATCGACGCAGCAGGCGACTGCAGCGACAAGAGGTGAATGCAGTAGCATCAGAGACACCAGAGTTCATGCACTGGCCCGAGAAGCCTATCAGCTGGAGCAGAGCTGGTCACCTAGAGGTGATGCCGAGTCCAGGCTCTTATGCTTTGGTCTTAGATGCCACCTTTGCCACGGATAGACGAGCTGCTCGTTTCTCGCGAGTTCTGATAGACAGAGGTAGCAGCATCAACATCCTGTACAAGGATATCATGGAGAAGTTAGGAATAAAGCAAAGACAGCTTCAGAATAGCCGGATTGGGTTCCACGGCATTGTTCCTGGGCTTTCCTGCTCACCAATTGACAAGATCCTGATGGACGTCCTCTTTGGAGACAAAGATCACTTCCGCCGAGAGTTAGTTTGGTTTGAGGTGGTGGACCTCGAGAGCCCATACCATGCACTACTTGGCCGACCCGCCCTGGCCAAGTTCATGGCAGTCCCCCACTACGCCTACCTCAAAATGAAGATGCCCAGTTCCAGGGGAATTCTGACCGTAGCCGACGACTACCGGAAGTCGTCTGCCTGTGCGGCTGAGAGCAGTCGGCTAGCCGAGTCCCTGGTGATCGTAGCCGAGAAGCGGCTCCTTGAACGGGTTGTGGCGATGGCCGGCAAGCAGCCAGAGGTGTCGCCTAACCCGAAGGAGTCAGAGGCTGAGGGTTCGTTCAAGCCGGCCAAGGAGACAGAGAAGATACCCTTGGATCCCGAGCACCCAGAGAGGTACACTGTCGTAGGCGCAAACCTCGACAACAAATAGGAAGGCGAGCTCGTCGATTTCCTCCGTGAGAATCGGGACATCTTCGCATGGTCCCCCAAAGACTTGCCAGGTGTACCGACGGAATTCGCCGAGCACAAATTACATGTCCGATCTGATGCAAAGCCGGTCAGGCAGCCCCTGCGCCGCCTATCAGAAGAGAAGAGAAGAGTTGTCGGAGAAGAGATAGCCCGACTCCTAGCAGCCGGCTTCATTATGGAACTATTCTTTCCAGAGTGGCTAGCAAATCCGGTCCTGGTACTGAAGAAGAACAAGCAGTGGCGAATGTCGAGCCTCAACAAGGCCTGCCCCAAGGACCCGTTTGCTCTACCAAGAATTGATCCGGTGATAGACTCCACCGCCGGATGCGAGCTGTTGAGTTTTTTGGATGCATATTCAGGATATCACCAGATCAAGCTGAACCCGACTGACAGACTGAAGACCGCCTTCATCACGCCGTTTGGAGCCTTCTGCTACCTCACCATGACGTTCGGCTTGAGGAATGCCAGCGCCACTCTTTTTTATGATGCAATGTATCAACAGCTATCAGAAGGGCAAATCGATCATGAGGATTGTGATAGTTTTGTGACCACCGTTTACCTCACGTCTTGAATATCGGGATGAGATTCTTGTATAGTGGGGGTGAGTTGTCACATCCCTAGATAGTCACTGCTTGTCCTTGCATCAATCTTCTTGCATCATGTTTAAAATTATGAAAGTTTAATTGGGGAAAGTGGAAAGCCTCAGTAATCATTTCTAAAAATGATCAACATTAAAAAAATTGCTTCAAATAAACCCAAGAAAATGTTCCTGTTCATTTCTGAAAATATTGGCAAGAGGTAAAATTCAAACCAATATTTTTGGAATCACAGAAATGTTTATTTGGGTCTTTGAATTAAGTCAATACTTATTTGAATTGGAGATATAAATTCCTATAAATACTTTTATAACTCCAATAATTCTGAAAACTTGTGAGTGGCTCTGAATATGTTGTATCAGGCCACATGATAATTTTCAAAAGCTACAAAAATGATTTGGTTTAGAAACTAAATCAAAACAGAGGAGTAAAAATAGAAAACAGTCAGAGAAATAGAAAGACAGAAACCTCACTTGGGCCTTACCTGGCCGGCCTGGCACTGTAGCATCCCACCAGGACCATCTGCCAGTCGTCCTCCACCTCGCGCCAGAAGGACGCGAGGCGTGCGATCGCCGCACGCCGGCATGCGCCCGTGCCACCTCCTGCTTCCTGCCGCTTCCCCGTCGTTGCCCTGGGCCCCCCTCGCGACGCCACGCCGCCCCGACCACTCTCTCACTCTCCCCGTGCTCCTCCCCCTCCTCTTCTCTCTCTCCCTCTCATGCCCGAGCGCAGCCGTCGCCGCCGCTCGCTGTTTCCGTGGCCACAGCCACTGCCTCGCCTCGTCGAAGCGCTCAGAAGCTCCGCCTCGACCCCCTCTTCCTCCCCATGAGCCACGCCCTACCGGAAGCCCTGCAACGCCGTCCTCGACATCATCTTCGTCCTCTGCACCAATGGCCGCCGTTGCTCGATTCGCCACCCATAGAGCGTCCCCGGCCTCGCCCTCGCGGTCGTTGGACTCGCGGTGAGCCGCTGACCCGTTCCCCACTTCTTCCCATGCCGTTTCGCCGCTCTAGCCGCTATTTCCGCCGGACCCGAGAGCTCAGCGCCGCCCAGCCATGTCGCCGCCGTGGCCACCACCACCTAGAGCCGCAACCTAGCGCACCACCGTGCTCAGCGAGTCCGTAGGACTCCGTATCAACCCGCAGCTCGTCCTCCCATGCACCAAAACGCTGTGTCCGAGCGTGCCCGTACTCTGGCCGTCGCGGAAGTGCTCGCCGCCGTCAACTCCGGCCATCCCAGCTGCTGCTGCTACCACCACTAGATGCGCGAGAGCACCAGCAATCAGTACAAGAAAACCCCGCCTCAAACCATGGGCTGTAGCGAGATCCCGACAATCTCTGCCGCACGAAAAGGTCGACGCCGGCGAAACTCCGGCGACTCATGTCGTGGCTCGTCATTAGCCACTAATGACCCACCTAAACCACCCCTAGTGCCACTGCCATGTGGGCCATGTGCCTGTTTAGTTTAATTTAATTTCCTGTTTAGATTACTTCATAACCCACTGGGACCCACACGTCAGCATTGACTTTGCTGACGTGGTCGTTGACTGGTCCCACATGTCATTCACCCAAACCAGCCCTATTACACTGACCCGTGGGTCCCAGCCGTCAGGTTTGACTCTGGTCGACCATGTTGACCAGCTGACGTCACAGTGACGCAGTGCTGACGCAGTAACTCATTTTCTGGATTTATTCTTTTACAGGAAATTCCAGAAAATAGTTAAAACTTCTAAAATTCATAGTAAATCAACCGGAGCTCCAAATCAAATAAATTATATATGAAAAATGATCAGAAAAATCCAATCTATCCATCTGTACTGGTTTCATGCATGTTGGAACAACTTATGGCTGCTGTTTAGGCCAAATCATATAAATGGCATTTAAACCCTCACATATGGAGTTTGAATTTGAACCTAAGGTTCAAACCAACTCCATTTAACATGTTGCTAGTTGCATTAGCTCAAAACACAGCATATTGACATGTCATGATCATGCATCATATTGTGCATTGCATTGATTGTGTTTCTTTCTCTGTTGACGATGTGATCATTGACACCAATGAAGAGATATACTATCTTCAGAAGTGCCAGGCAAGCAGAACCCCCCTTGCTCATTCCGATACAATCCCACTCTCTTGCTCCTGCTCTCTTTTACTGCATTAGGACAACAACGATTCATCTGTTACTTGCTGCGGTAGTTGAACCCCTTATCCTCTACATGACCTGTCATTGCCACAGTAAATAGATAAAACCCACTAGCATGAGTAGGAGTTGTTTGAGCCCTGATGTGCCTACTCATTTATGCTTGTTTGTCATGCCTGCTATTGAATAGAATTGTGTCAGGTCTGATTCATCGGGGATGAATCGGATGTGTGTGAACATGTCCTACTGTTGAAAGCTAAGTGTGTGAACATGATTTGGTAAAGGTATCGATGAGAGGCCATGTAGGAGTACATGGTGGGTTGTTTCATTGAAGCCGTCCTTAGGAACTGAGTTCTGTGTTTGTGATCCATGAAACAGATACTACCACACATTGGGCCCTGAAATATGACCCCGCTCGACTTACTGACCCCTCTTGTCCTCTGTCCAGGAGTTGCAACTAGTTTCTGGTGTTTATAGGATATGTGTTGGCGGCCGTGCATAGCGCTGACCCTAGGGGTGGGCTATGATGCGGTAGATACACCGTGGCACGGTGTACCGGGCGCCCGTTTGGTGTCTCGGGAACCCTGCACACATCGTTTGGGGCTGTGAGTGAAACTCCGGCCGGATCACCTCGCGGATGGAACCCGAATAGGTGATAAACCTGGACTAGAAACTTGTGCAGTTAGTCAGGTCGTGGTCTACACCCACGTCGGCTTTCGCATGAAGTTTGTCGAGCACATGTCGTGTGCAGATGCTAAGTGGTGGAAACATGTGTGACAAAGTACACCCCTGTAGGGTATAAAACTACTAGCCGCGTCCGCGGTAAAGGACTTCTGGGTTGCCTATAACAGTTCATAGACAAGTGAAAGTGGATACTCTAAAACTCGCAAGATAAGTGTGAGTGCTATGGATGGCCTTCTCGTAGGGAGACAGGAGCGGATCCATAGTGGTGTATTGAATGGTGAATATGTGGACTTGTGTGCGCCACCTCAAAGAGTTGCTTGCAGTCGTAGTTCAGGTTAGCCACTGAGTCAAAGCTGGCTTGCTGTAGTTAAACTCCACCCCCCCCCCTTGTTGATACCGATGCATATGTAGCTAGTTCTGATGTGAGTCTTGCTGAGTAATTTTGTACTCACGTTTGCTTAATTTATGTTTTGTAGAGAGACTTCAGTCTCGTTAGTAGTATCGCGTGGACTTCGACATTTAGCTTGATACCTCAGCTATGATCTTGCCCTCGGCAGGATCTGGTAGATAGTCAGGCTTCTCAGCCTTTTTCATTTGTAGATGTCTGTACTCAGACATGTTAAGCTTCCGCATGTGCTTGAATTGTATGCTATGATTGTTGGGTCATGAGACCCAGTTTGTAATATCTCGCTCCTCGGAGCCTAATGAATAAATACTTGAGTCGTAGAGTTATGTTGTGATGCCATGTTGTATTTACACATATCGAGCATATTGTGTGTATGATTGAAATGCTTGGTATGTGTGGGATCCGACAATCTAGTTGTTAATCCTTGGCAGCCTCTCTTATGGGGAAATGTAGTCTAGTGCTTCCATGAGCCATAGTAGTCCGCTACAGCCCGGTTCACCGGAGTCCTGCTAGCCCAGCACTACTGCTCAGGACACTTGACTGGCCGGCATGTGTTTCACTTCGTTCCTATGTCTGTCCCTTTGGGGAAATGTCTTGCGGGGACTTCCGGAGTCCTGCCTAGCCTGCTACAGCCCGGGTTCCCCGAAGTCCTGTTAGCCCAGTGCTACAGCCCGGATTCACTCGCTGATGACCGACATGCTCGAGGTGATTCATGTATGCCTGTCCCCATACGTCTGTGCCGCTTTGGGTTCACGACTATCCATGTCGGCCCGGGTTCTCTGTCATATGATGCTAGCGAAACTATCATATACGTGAGCCAAAAGGCGCAACCGGTCCCTGGCCATGGTAAGGCGACACCCGTGGGGATACCGTGCGTGAGGCCGCAATGTGATATGAGGTATTACCGTCTAGATCGATGTGACTTGGAATTGGGGTCCTGACACCAAAGCTCAATCCCATGGCCTTTATTTGCCTCTACCAATTCCATATCAACCATGGGAAGACATTAGCATGGAATTTGTACTTGGTTTCCTAGGACTCGAAATGGGAAGGATTCAGTGTTTGTCGTTGTGGACCATTTCTGAAAAATGGCAAATTTCATTCCTTGCAACAAGATAGACGATGCTTCACATGTATCTACTCTCTTTTGTAGGGAAATATTACATCAACACAGAGTGCCAAAGACGATCGTCTCGGGCCGTGACGTCAAGTTCCTTAGCTACTTTTGGAAGACCCTATGCGCCAAGCTCGGAATCAAGCTACTTTTCTCCACGCCATACCATCCACAAACCGATGGCCAAACGGAAGTTACCAACCGCACACTCTCCTCCCTACTTCGAGTACTCATCAAGAAGAACATCAAGGAGTGGGAGGAGTGCCTACCTATCACCGAGTTCGCCTACAAACGAGCAAGAAACTCAACAACCAGCAAGTCCCCCTTCGAGGTCGTCTACGTGTTCATCCCTTTGTCCCCTTTGGACATTCTCCCTCTACCACTCCAAGAGCGTAGCAATTTGGACGCAAGTGCACGTGTGACACATCTCAAGAATCTGCATGAAGATACAAGAAACACCATCGAGCGCCAAGTTCAATGCCTTGCGACCAAGCTCAACTTCAACAAGCAACCTATGGTCTTCAACATTTGTGATCTCGTGTGGCTACACCTCACAAGGATCGCTTTCCACAAGAATGCAAGTCGAAGCTTCGGCCACGAGCGGATGGACCCTTCAAGGTGCTCACACGATACAACGACAACGCTTACAAGATCGACCTCCCACGCGACAAGTACAACATGAGCGACATCTTCAACGTCAAAGATCTCTCTCCCTTCCATGGTGATGAAGAATTTGATCCAAGGAAGGATCTTCCCCAAGGGAGGGGAGATGATGCGGAGCATCCCAAGGCCATCCCCATGGACCCAACTACATCTCCTTCGACACCTCTTGGACCCATGACACAAGCACGTGCAAGAGCTCTTGAAACCGAGGTGGCATCTCTCCTCTCACATTTCCACTTTGATGCACATGAGACATGGCTACTACCTCATACGGATACTTTGTGAATGCTCAGGTACCATGGAGAAGCTAAGGAGCAAGGATAAGAAGAAGAGGAAGATGGAAGTGAAGACGGAGACGAAGAAGAAGGACTATTCAAAGTCTCCAGGCTCCGGAGGACCGACGAGTCCCAGACGTCCGACGACCTCCAGGCTCTAGACGTCCGGCCTCCTCGAGACGACCGGCACTTCCACATCCGAGCCAAAGGAGACAGACATCCGACCGCCCTATGGACGACCGACGCCCAGACGTCCGACCCCGACCGGATGACCGACCAAAGGCAACCCGAGCCAAATTTACGGAAGTCCGACAGGTACCAGACGTCCGGACCCTTGCGAGCCTCCGGACGTCCGACGCCTGTGCACTGAGTCATGTTGGGCTGCAGCCCATGTAGCCCTTCGCCCTCCTCCTTTGCACTAAGACTATATATACTCTCCCTCGTCCAACTTTCTAGGGTTAGCGTTGGTTTACCTCATTTTGGGAGATAGAGCTATGCTCATCCACATCGGATCTACTCCTCGTGAGAGACCGCGGCCTCTTCAGAGAAGATCTCTTTGCATTCAAGACCCCTCTAAGGGAAGATCCCCTCGTAGATTCTAGACCTCCTCACGAAGAAGACCGGCTACCTTTGTATCGTCCCTAGTTGATTGTATATCGTGTGATATCCTATGTACTCGAGGATCTAGCACATGTGTGACTTTCTTGTGTTCGTTTAGTGATTCTTTCGTGTTCCCCTTTGTGTTCCCCTCATTTTCCCCTTGTGTTCTTCGTGTTCATCGCGGGATCCGCTCCTTTCGTGAAAGATCAGCCCCTTGGGTTCCTACCCTACATCAAGAGCTTTGCGGTGAGAGTTCGTACCTCCAACCTACACGAAACAACTTCAATGCCAATTGGAGAACACCATCCAAGGATCGAAGTCCATCAACAAGTATTTCAAGGAGATGAAGATTGCCTTGCGACGAGCCGACGTGGACGACCCCATTTCGATGAAGTTCCACTTCATGATGGGATTGCACAACCACATCTTCGAGACGATCTTCCTTGGGAACTACAAGTCCCGCTATGACAACTACATTGGTGCTCTCAAGGCGGAACAAGAACTCATGAAGGCCAAAGGTTCTCCACCCCAAGCTCACTTCGTGACGACCAAGCTCCATGAGAACGAGCACGAGGCTAGTACCACCACGATATCCAAGCCCGATGAGCTCCAAGACAATGCTCCCATGTTCCACTTCACCACCATCCCTCTTTGTGGCATTGATGATGCCGAGTTCTCCACGACCCTTTTTCAAGATGGTGCGGCGATGAGTACGACTACGGAGACCTTCAAGTACCAAGCTTTGGAGGCGAGCGACTTGGTGACGAGCAAGGAGGATGCTTCCATATTAGGAGGCGAGAGTGATGATATGCCATATTCGGCCTTCATCCACGGCAACGACAACGAGATTATTGAGCATGGGATTTTCCCTTCGACCACGGCGACGTGTGATGACTTTAGTGACTTTTGCCACCATATTGAGAGTGAGAGTGACTTCACCACTAGCCCGATATATGATGTGTTGCCACAATTCCCATGTGAGGAGAGCCACAACCCCCACCTCTTGAGTGAGATGAGTGTGATGTAGGGTAGAACCCTAATCGGCCGATCTTTCACGAAAGGAGCAGATCCCGTGAATAACACGAGGAACACAAAGAGGGAAACGAGGGAAATCACAATGGTAAACATAAGAGGAACACTCAAACTAACAAGAACAAGTCACACATGGGCTAGATCCTCGAGTACATAAAGTAAGATACACGATCCACGATCAATTAGGGACGATACACGGTAACCGGTCTTCTCCGTGAGGAGGTCTTGATGTTCTTCCCTAAAGAGGGGTCTTGAATCCGCATGGGGGAACTTCTCCGGTGGAGGCTTGAATCTCCGAGGAGAAGGTAACCAAGTGGATGAGCAAAGTTCTCACAAAGTATGAGCTAATCCTTTGCTAACCCTAACTACAAGGAGGTGGGGGAGTATATATAGTCTAAGCCACGAAGGGGTAAGTGGGAAAGAGGGATACATGGGCCCTTGGCCCGTTCACTATGCGCAGACAGGCGCCGAATGTCCGGGCTGGGGGCCGGATGTCCGGCCGTTCGTGGGTGGCCGGATGTCCGGGGCACGGGCCGGATGTACGGGCTGGCGAGGTCGGCCTCGGTGCTCTCTGGATAGGGGGCGCCGGTTTTCCGGGCAGGCGCCGGATGTCCGGCCCGTTGCGGGGCTCCGGATGTCCGGGGGTCAGCCGGATGTCCGGCTGCTGTAGAGTCGCGTAGCGTCTGTCTCTCTCTGGTCTTCTTCTGGTTGGTGGCGCCGGATGTCCGGGCTCTTGCCGGATGTCCGGCCGCTGTAGCTCCGTGGTGACTCCACTTGAGGCAATTCTCGATCTGCTTCCGTTTGGACTTGCCCTATGCTTCGAGCATCTCCATGGTCGTCTCCTCGGCCTGAGCAACCGTAGTGTCTTTACATTAGGTAGCAACCATGTCTCATATGAGTGGGAAGGGGAAGCATTTAGGAACAGGTTCACCTTGTGTCCAATGGCGTATGCTTGAGTGTACATGGGGATGATCGTAGGATGCTCCGCCTCATCTCCCCTCCCTTGTGGAATATCCGACCTTGGATAAAAAACCTCATCACCATGGAAATGGTTGTTGTGGACGGACTTGTAGTTGGACGAAGAGGAAGACATGGCGCAATCCAAGTACTCCAAAGTGTCGCCGGAGGAGTATACATGCAAAAGAAGCAAACATGAACAACACTCGGAAATACAATGGTTAGTGCACACAAAGGGTCCATCATACACGAGTGGGCAATGCAGAAGTGGAGGGTAAGGTTGGCTATACACGGTGTCGGAGTTGGAAGCACGGTCCCTAAGTAGCCTAAACACCTTAGGAGACACAACTCATAACACAAACAAAATTGGGTTATGTCGGGGTGGTGGAAGTGTATGGTGGACAAGCCTATGTGGGAGTTATGGTGGTGGTGGTGGTTGATGAAGAAGCAATTGTCCCTAAGTAGCCTAGACACCTTAGGAGACTCAAATCAGTCCTCAAGCAACCACTAATGCGATGGGGAACAAAATTGCTTACGTTGCAGATGTCGGTGGTGGTTATGCGGAGGTTATGGTGGAAGCCCTAGGAAAAGATGCCAAAGTTCCAAACATTTGATGGAGTGAAATGGTGATGGTAGTATTTTTGTGGGGGATGTCAAGAGCTTTTCAAAGAGCTATAGAACGCGAAAATCTGACTCCGGATGAATTAGTTATGAACAAAATGGTGAAACAGGGAAGCTGAAATGTACAGGGGGCGGACATCCGGGGGTGGGGGCCGGATATCCGGCGGCTGATGTCCAGAACCGTGTGGGTTTTATGCTCCAGGAGCCGGATGTCCGAATTAGGGCCTGGATGTCCGGCCCGACGATTCCAGATCTCGTTTGGGACATCAAAACTCGATTTGGGGGCGGAAATAGATGAATTTGGGGGCAAAATTGATGGGATTTCGTGGATGGAAAGTGGGGAAAATTGGGGATATGCTAGATCCACTCGAAACCAAGCAAATCCATGGATCAAAATCAACAATATTTCGTCAAACCAACAAATCACAAAAAATTTGGGGCTATTTTTGGTGGGGGTTTTCGAATTTAGGACGAAATCAAAAAAATTAGGCTAGAAAACACAACGGGGAGGCTCCGAAATCGTGATCAACGTGGCTCATGATACCAAGATTATGTAGGGTAGAACCCTAATCGGCTGATCTTTCACGAAAGGAGCGGATCTCGCGAAGAACACGATGAACACAAAGAGGGAAATGAGGGAAATCACAAGGGGAAACACAAGAGGAACACTCAAACTAACAAGAAAAAGTCACACATGGGCTAGATCCTCGAGTACATAAAGTAAGATACACGATCCACGATCAACTAGGGACAATACACGGTAACCGGTCTTCTCCGTGAGGAGGTCTTGATGTTCTTCCCTAAAGAGGGGTCTTGAATTCGCTTGGGGGATCTTCTCCGGTGGAGGCTTGAATCTCCGAGGAAAAGGTAACCAAGTGGATGAGCAAAGCTCTCAGAAAATATGAGCTAATCAATTGCTAACCCTAACTACAAGGAGGTGGGGGAGTATATATAGTCTAAGCCACGAAGGGGTAAGTGGGAAAGAGGGTGTAACACCCCGGATATGATTTACCCAATATGTAATCCAACTCTTGCCGTTTCCGGCATTAAGTTATTTTATTTCCTCGGGTTCGGGTTTTTGTCTCCGTGTGTTGTTGTTGTTGTTTTCATGCATCTCATATCATGTCATCATGTGCATTGCATTGGCATACGTGTTCATCTCATGCATCCGAGCATTTTCCCCGTTGTCCGTTTTGCATTCCGGCGCTCCGTTCTCCTCCGGTGGTCATTTCTACCTTTTCGTGTGTGGGGATTAAACATTTCTAGATTGGACCGAGACTTGCCAAGCGGCCTTGGTTTACTACCGGTAGACTGCCTGTCAAGTTTCGTACCATTTGGACTTCGTTTGATGCTCCAATGTTTAACCGAGGGACCGAGAAGGCCTCGTGTGTGTTGCAGCCCAACACCCCTCCAATTTGGCCCAAAACCCACCAAAGCCCTCTTCATAATCTAGAGCGTTCGATCACGATGGCGTGGCCGAAAACCGCACCTCATTTGGACTCTCCTAGCTCCCTCTATCTACAAATAGGTGCACTCCCCCGAAATTCCGGATCCCTAACCCTAAATCCTCTCCCTCCGCGCGTCGGACAGCGTCCGCCGGCGCCGGACGCGTCCGCTCTGTCCCTCGCCGCCACGTGCCGCGTCCCCGTTCGCCACCACCTCGTGCCCACATCGCCGCCGGCCGGCCCGCCCGGGCCCAGGAGGGGCCCCCGCGGCCCAGATCCGGGCGCCGCGCCGCGCCATCATCCTCCCCGCGGTCGGGCCCGAGCTCCCCGAGCCACGCCGCCTCTACTCCTTGCCGGTGCGGGCTCGCCGCCCCGCAGCTCGCCGGCCGCCGCACTCCGTCCGGCCGCTGCCGCACCTCGCCGCCGCGGCCATCTCAGGCGCCGGCCACCACCACGGCGCCCCTCGCCGGCCCCGGCAACCCCGGCGAGCTCCCTCCTCTCCGTTCGCCTCGTCCTTCTCCGGCGTCTACAGTAACTCCGGCCAACCTCGTAATCTGTGCCGGCTAGATCTGGATCTGAGATCCACCTCGATTGACTTTTGTCCCCCGAAACCCTAAATATTTTGCCATGTTCATCGTGTCGTAACTTTGCATCCGTAGATCCATTTTGGGCATATAGCATATCCAAATGTTCGTCTCAGAGTGCACATCATTTATTCTCAGTGCATCATTTTCATTTGAGTTCATCTTGATGCCCGAAATGCTGTTGGAAGAATGCTATTTGAGTTAATTGTCAGATCTGCTGCTCCAAATAGCTATTTGTCATTTTTGCCATGATTATTGTGTGCATGATCTGCCCATGAGCTCTACATATGTTTTGTTATATGCTTTGTCATCTTTCCAGAGGTGCAACCCATGTATTTTTTTGATGTGTGAGGTGACTAGCACAAGCTTGCAAAGTGGTGCATTCGTTAATGCTGATTTCAGGGACTTACCAATTCCACTAAGTCCTTGAGCTGTTCTTATCAATATGCCATATGTTCATGTTGTTTCCTAGTGATCCGTGCCTCTTTTGAGGATGATTAGTAAGGATGTTTTGTTAATATTGTAGTGCTCTATCCATCCATGTCTTTGTTTGTAATTATGGAGAAACCTAGCTTGATTCAATCGAGCTCTACTTTGGTTATTTCGTGAATCTGGGCAGATCGTCTACTTGTTAGCGATTTTGCCGAGGATGTTTTAGTTGATCCGTGCATTCTATGTTATTATTCTTGACATGTCTAGCTTGTATAATGTGTATTCTTGATGGGTGTATGCTTAGATTGTCATGCCTTGCTCTGTAGTGAGTGCATCGAGCTCGTAAACATGTCTACTTGATATCTGTTTTGCATGCTCCAGTTTTTCACTAAGTCTGTGATCTGATTATGTTTTTGCCATGTTCACATGCGTGCAAATGTATTTTCTGATACCTTTTGGCTCAAGGTCACTAAGGAAATTTTGTTAAGCTCTTTGAGTAGCTCCATGCCATTCTTTACTTTGTCATGTTCAGGCCCTGTAGCATATAGTTTTCATGCTCCAAAGTGTGCTACCTGTTCTGAAATTCCAGACAAGTGTTAATTTCACTAAGTCTGAGATCTGTTTACCAATTGCATTTTTGCCATGCTTGTTTGGACCTGTTAATGGATGAATTGGCCGTAGCTCAGTGTTCCTATTTTGTTAAGAATCATGCAAGGATCCCTGCCATGTATTTTATTGCCATGTTTGGGTGCTGTAGCATGTTTTTCTTGTTGCATTTAGATGGCTACTTGCTGTATACCGCAGACCGGTGCCATATTTGTTTTGCTCGCCATTTCCAAACCGTGTCTCTTATTCCGGCGTTCTTTATATAGTTTTCAAGTGAAATCATCTCACCTTTCTAGTGGCACACTTGGATTCCCAAGTGGTGGCCAGGTTCATTCATTCCTTGTCAAATCTTGCATATGCATCCCATATCGCATCCCGCATAGCATACCATGTTTGCATCATGCTGTTTGAGTTGTGCACGTGGTTGATTGCGTTCCTTTTGCTTGTTTATCTTGTTTGGGTAGAGCCGAGAGACGAGTTCGCTAATGAGGATCCCATTGAGTTTGCTTTCGAGGATCCAGTCAACTCTGACAACTTTGCAGGCTAGATGATCATACCCTCGAAATCACTTCTATCTTTGCTTTGCTAGATGCTCGCTCTTTTGCTATGCCTATGCTACGCTGCCTACCACTTGATTATCATGCCTCCCAAATTTCCATGTCAAACCTCTAACCGACCATGTCCTAGCAAACCGTTGATTGGCTATGTTACCGCTTTTGCTCAGCCCCTCTTATTGCATTGCTAGTTGCAGGTGAAGATTGGAGACCGTTCCTTGTCGGAACATTATTTACTTGTTGGGATATCACTATATTATCTTGTTATCTTAATGCATCTATATAGTTGGTAAAGGGTGTTAGGCTCGGCCTCCCGCCTATTGTTTTGTTCCACTCTTGCCGCCCTAGTTTCCGTCATATCGGTGTTATGTTCCCGGATTTTGCGTTCCTTACGCGGTTGGGTGATAATGGGAACCCCTTGATAGTTCGCCTTGAATAAAACTCTTCCAGCAATGCCCAACCTTGGTTTTACCATTTGCCACCTAGCCTCTTTTTCCCTTGGGTTTCCGGAGCCCGAGGGTCATCTTATTTAAACCCCCCCGGGCCAGTGCTCCTCTGAGTGTTGGTCCAAACTAGAGTCCTGTGCAGCGCCCCCTCGGGGAAACTCGAGGTTTGATTTTAGTTGTATGGAGCGCCCATCTGAGTGTTCCCTGAGAACGAGATATGTGCAGCTCCTATCGGGATTTGTCGGCACATTCGGGCGGTGTTGCTGGTTTAGTTTTAACTTGTCAAAATGTCTTGTAGAACCGGGATACCGAGTCTGATCGGAATGTCTCAGGAGAAGGTATATCCTTCGTTGACCGTGAGAGCTCGTCATGGGCTAAGTTGGGACTCCCCTGCAGGGATTGATCTTTCGAAAGCCGTGCCCGCGGTTATGGGCAGATGGGAATTTGTTAATGTCCGGTTGTAGATAACTTGAACCTTAACTTAATTAAAATGAATCAACTGTGTGAGTTACCGTGATGGTCTCTTCTCGGCGGAGTCTGGGAAGCGAACACGGTGTTGGAGTAATGCTTGCCGCAGGTTGTTCTCTAGTTATTTGTTCGTGCTTTGCCTTCTCTTCTCGCTCTCTTTTGCGAACAGGTTAGCCACCATACATGCTAGTCGCTTGCTGCAGCTCCACATTTTTACCTTGCCTGTCCTATAAGCTTAAATAGTCTTGATCGCGAGGGTGCGAGATTTCTGAGTCCCTGTGGCTCACAGTTTACTTCCAAACCAGATTCAGGGCCAGACGACTCCGTTCCAGATGACTCGTTAGAGCTCAAGTGGGAGTTCGACGAGGACTCACGCCGTTACTATGTAACTTTCCCTGATGATCAGTAGTGGTGCCCAGTTGGGGCGATCGGGGCCGTGTCGCATGTTGGGTTGGTCTTTTATTTTGGCACCGTAGTCGGGCCATGAGTGATTGGATGATGTAATGCTATTTATGTACTTTGATTGACATGGCGAGTGTAAGCCAACTATGTTCTTTCCCCTTTTATTATCTATATTACATGGGATGTTGTGAAGATTGCCTAACTTGCGACATTGCTTTCAATGCGGTTATGCCTCTAAGTCGTGCCTCGACACGTAGGAGATATAGCCGCATCGAGGGCGTTACAAGTTGGTAATCAGAGCCTTCCCGACCGTAGGAGCCCCATTGCTTGATCGTTATTAGCGACCGAGTTGAGTCTAGAAAAATGTTTTGAGTCATTTAGGAATTATATATCGGAGAGTTTAGGAATTCTTTTTACTCCGCAGCCCCTTCATCGCTCTGGTGAGGCATCCTGACGTAGAGTTTTGACTCTTCTCTTCTCAAATTTCACTAAAATGTTTTTTAGGATCACGCGGGTATCTTGGAATTGTTCCGATGGTTTTGTGACGAGAACATTATTCTTGGTGCCTCCTGTCTTTAGGGGTTGTGGCAGTGTCCCGGGGAGTTGAGCTCCGAGGTGTTGTCGTCACAATTTTATCGTTGCAATTCTGGAATACCTGAGTTTAGTACGCCGACATCGAAAATCTCTTTTATGCAGTTGTTGGTGAGATAACCTCGACGCCACCCAGTACTAGGGCGGGAGTTCGGGAGTATTGTCATAATTTGTATAACGGATGCTTTTCGAAGGTTGAGGTAGATGGTTTCCGAAGTTTTTCTCGGTTATGTGTTGAAGGATGGATACAGCTGGATGTAGGATTTGCTAGATTTGGGTGAGGTATTATGCTTCATAGGTGGGAATTCTTGTAGCTCTAGTTCTTCTTCCACGGATATTTGGTTTGAGATTAGGATTTCTTACCGACTATTCGTTCTTGATCCGTACCTTGTTGATTTATTTACGCTACCTAAATTCTAAGTGGCTTCTCAATTTATGGATATGTGACCATTTCAAGTGGAATGCATTCGTTCATTTTGTTCAGATGTGAAGACGATTTATTGCAATTTCATTCCGTTGGATTCAGCTTCAATATTTGTCTATCAATGTGCTAATGGATGTCAACCTCTTCAGGATGGCTCCTGCAACGCGCACGACTCCGAATCCTGATCCGCCACCACCTCCCCCACCTCCGAAGGCATGGCAAGCTGTGATGGCCACAACCAATGCAAACATGCAGTTGATCATGCAAATTCTTCAAGAGCGCAATCAAGCGAATCAAGGCAACCAAGGCAACAATCAGAACCACTTTGCTACACTCAACCAGTTCCTTGCTAACGGGCCAAAGACTTTCAGCAATTCTGTTGAGGCAACTGATGCTGACGATTGGCTCGTGGACTTGTGCAAGCATTTCGAGTGCAGTAACATCAGGCCCGAGGACTTTGTCAAGCTCGCTTCCTTCCAACTCAAAGACCAAGCTGCAGAATGGTTTTGGCAAAACAAGGATTCCAGAGGAGGCCGTGTGATTACCTGGGATGAATTCCGTCAAGACTTCAAAGCTCATCATATTCCCCAGAGCGTGGTTGAAAGCAAGCGTGAGGAATTCCGCAACCTGAAGCAAGGCTCTTTGTCTGTCTATGACTACAACAAGTTGTTTCAAAAGCTTGCCCGTTTTGCTAAGCAGGACGTCCCTGACGACAAGAGCATGATATACCAGTTCAGGGGTGGTCTCAGAGAAGAAATCCAGCTAGCTCTTGTTCTCTTTGAGCCCAGGAGGTACGATGAGTTCTACAATATGGCATTGAAGCAAGAGGCTTCTCAACTGAAGTGTGATGCTTCCTAGAAGCGAGTCAGAGATGCTACTCCTTCTTCCTCTACTCAAGTGGCCAAGCAGTAGAAGTATTGGCTTCCTCCTCCGTTTCGTCAGCCGTATCAGAAGAGCAAAGGTGGCAGTGGATCTTCCCACCCACCCAACCCTGGCTTTCAGAACAAGACTTCGTCTCAAGCTCCAAGATCGAGTGCTCCGTATCACCGTCCGCTTTCAGAGGTCACGTGCAACAAGTGCCAACAGAAGGGTCACTATGCCAACAAGTGCTTCAATCAGAGGCGTCTCCCTCCTCCTCCTCCTGTGAGATCGGCAAGTACAGCTGTGGTCAAGCATAACCCCAAGCACGCCAAGGTCAACTTGATGAATGCAGCTCAAGCAGAGGACTCATCAGATGTCATCATGGGTAACCTTCTTGTTAACGATATTCCTGCAAAAGTTCTTTTTGACACTGGTGCATCGCATTGTTTCATTTCCAAACCTTTTGCATCAAAGTATGAGTGCGATTATCAGTATCTGCAAAGTGCCTTGCAAATCGTGTCACCGGGCAAGCAGATGACAACTAATACCTGCGTCCCGGATGTTACTATCACTTTGGGCGACTACAAATTTCTAGCTTCTCCTATTGTTCTGCGCGACTCGGATATTGGTCTTATTCTCGGAATGGATTGGCTTTCTAAGCACAAGGCGCATCTTGATTGTGCAGCCAGGCAGATTCAATTGACTCATTCGTCTGAGGATGTGATTGTCTTTGCCGCTCGTGATGATACCATTCGTCTGTTTTCTCTCAATGAGAAGGGTGAACTGGATGCCATCTCTCAAATTCCTGTCATTTGCGAATATCAAGACGTCTTTCCAGAAGAGCTTCCAGGAATGCCTCCGCACCGGCCAGTTGAATTCATCATCGATCTCGAGCCTAGCACGGAACCTGTTTGCAAACGTCCTTACGAGCTCGGACCTGAAGAGTTGAAGGAGCTGAAGAAGCAACTCGATATTCAAGAGAGAATGGGTCTCATCCGACCTAGTTCTTCTCCGTGGGGTTGTGGAGTTCTTTTTGTGAAGAAGAAGGATGGAACGGACCGACTTTGTGTTGATTACCGTCCATTGAACAAGAAGACTATCAAGAACAAGTACCCACTTCCCAACATCAACGAGCTATTTGAACAACTCAAAGGTGCCCAAGTATTCTCCAAGCTTGATCTCCGTATGGGTTATCACCAGATTCGAATCCGTGAGCAAGATATTCCCAAGACGGCTTTCAGGACAAGCTATGGTTCATATGAATACACTCTCATGTCTTTTGGCCTCGTCAACGCTCCTTCGACTTTCTCTCGCATGATGAACTTCATCTTCAATGCCAACAGAAATGACTTCGTTTTGGTCTATCTCGACGATATTCTGGTCTTTTCGAAGAACAAGGAAGATCATGCCAAGCACTTGCGTTTGGTGCTCGATAAGCTCAGGGAACATCAGTTCTACGCCAAGTTCTCCAAGTGCGAGTTTTGGCTCGATGAGGTTCTTTATCTTGGGCATATCATCTCTGCCAAGGGCATTGCGGTGAATCCTGAGAAGGTGTCTGCAATTGTGAATTGGGAACCACCTCAGAATGTGAAGCAACTCCGTAGCTTCCTCGGTCTCGCAAGCTATTGTCGAAGGTTCATGGAGAACTTTTCTAAGATTGTGAAGCCCCTTTCAAATCTTCTCCAGAAGCACGTCAAGTATGTTTGGTCTCCGGAGTGTGACATTGCTTTCAACACTTTGAAAGAGAAATTGGTCACTGCTCCAGTTCTGACTCCTCCTGATGAATCCAAACCGTTCGAGGTCTTTTGAGATGCCTCTCTTCAAGGTCTTGGTGCAGTTTTCATGCAAGAGAAGAAAGTTGTGGCTTATACCTCTCGCCAGTTGAAGCCCAATGAGAAGAACTACCCCACTCATGACCTCGAGTTGGCGGCAGTTGTGCATGCTCTTTTGACTTGGAGACATCTCTTATTGGGAAGAAAAGTGGACATCTTCACTGACCACAAGATTCTCAAGTACATCTTCACTCAGCCTAATCTCAACCTCAGACAGACTCGATGGGTCGAAATGATTCAAGAGTATAATCCGAGTATCGAGTATACTCCAGACAAGGCCAATGTGATTGCTAACGCATTGAGCAGGAAGGCTTATTGCAACAGTCTGATTCTCAAGCCTTATCAACCCGAGCTTTGTGATGCTTTCCGCAAATTTAATCTGCAAGTTGTTCCTCAAGGTTTCCTCGCCAACCTTCAAGTCTCTCCTACCTTGGAAGACCAGATTCGCCAAGCTCAACTTCTTGATGTTATGGTGAAGAAGGTGAAGATTGGGATTGCCAAGAGTCAACCCAAGTACAAGTGCTACCGCCTTGATGGCAAGGATACTCTCTTCTTCGAGGATCGTATTGTCGTGCCCAAAGGTGACCTTCGTAAAGTGATTATGAACGAGACTCACAATTCTCTCCTCTCCATCCACCCTGGGAGCACGAAGATGTATCAGGACCTCAAACAGGCTTATTGGTGGACTCGAATGAAGCGCGAGATTGCTCAGTTCGTGAATGAATGTGATGTCTGCAGAAGAGTGAAGGCAGAACACCAAAGGCCAGCTAGTCTCCTCCAACCTCTTGCCATTCCAGAATGGAAGTTTGACCACATTGAGATGGACTTCGTGACTGGGTTTCCAAAGTCCAAGCGTGGCAATGATGCTATATTCGTTGTCATCGACAAACTCACTAAAGTGGCTCATTTTCTGCCTATCAAAGAGTCTATCACTGCAGCTCAATTGGCGGAGCTCTATACCTCTCGGATGTCTCGCTGCACGGTATTCCACAGGTGATCTCTTCAGACCGTGGCTGCATCTTTACCTCCAAGCTTTGGGATTCTTTTCAGAAGGCCATGGGCACCAACATCCGCTCCAACACTGCTTTCCACCCTAAGACTAGCGGTCAAGTCGAGTGTGTCAATCAGATTCTTGAAGATATGCTCAGGGCTTGTGTGATCTCCTTAGGCATGAAGTGGGAGGATTGTCTTCCATATGCTGAATTCTCCTACAACAACAATTTTCAAGCAAGTTCGGGCAAGGCCTCATTTGAAATTCTGTATGGTAGGAAGTGCCGTACCCCTCTCAACTGGTCTGAAACCGGTGAACGTCAACTTCTGGGAAATGACTTAATCACAGAGGCGGAGGAAATGTGCAAAGTCATTCGAGATAACCTCAAAGCAGCGCAATCGCGCCAGAAGAGCTACTATGATAGTAAGCACCGTGATTTGGCTTTCAAGATCGGAGATCATGCTACCTCCGCGTCTCTCCAATGAAAGGTACTCGTCGCTTCGGTATCAAAGGGAAGCTTGCCCCTAGATACGTGGGACCTTTCAAGATCGTCAGCAAGAGAGGCGATCTCGCCTATCAACTCGAGCTTCCTTCAAACTTTGCCAATGTGCATAACGTGTTCCATGTCTCTTAGCTCCGCAAGTGCTTCAAGACTCCTGACCGCACCGTCAACTTTGAAGACATTGATCTCCAAGAAGATCTCTCTTATCGTGAGCACCCCGTTGCTATTCTTGAAGAGACTGAACGCTAGACTCGCAATAAGTCAATCAAATTCCTCAAAGTCAAGTGGTCACACCATTCTGACCATGAAGCCACCTGGGAACGCGAGGATCACCTCCGTTCTGAGTACCCGGCGTTCTTCCAGTCCTAGATCTTGGGACGAGATCCTTTCGTAGTGGTGGAGTGTTGTAACACCCCGGATATGATTTACCCAATATGTAATCCAACTCTTGCCGTTTCCGGTGTTAAGTTATTTTATTTCCTCAGGTTCGGTTTTTTTTCTCCGTGTTTTGTTGTTGTTGTCATGCATCTCATATCATGTCATCATGTGCATTGCATTGGCATACGTGTTCATCTCATGCATCCGAGCAATTTCCCCGTTGTCCGTTTTGCATTCCGGCGCTCCGTTCTCCTCCGGTGGTCATTTCTACCTTTCTTTCGTGTGTGGGGGTTAAACATTTCCGGATTGGACCAAGACTTGCCAAGCGGCCTTGGTTTACTACCGGTAGACCGCCTGTCAAGTTTCGTACCATTTGGACTTCGTTTGATGCTCCAACGGTTAACCGAGGGACCGAGAAGGCCTCGTGTGTGTTGCAGCCCAACACCCCTCCAATTTGGCCCAAAACCCTCTTCATAATCTAGAGCGTTCGATCACGATCGCGTGGCCGAAAACCGCACCTCATTTGGACTCTCCTAGCTCCCTCTATCTATAAATAGGTTCACTCCCCCGAAATTCCGGATCCCTAACACTAAATCCTCTCCCTCCGCGCGTCGGACAACGTCCGCCGGCGCCGGACGCGTCCGCTCCGTCCCCCGCCGCCACGTGTCGCGTCCCCGTTCACCGCCACATCGCGCCCACATCGTCGCCGGCCGGCCCGCCCGGGCCCAGGAGGGGCCCCCGCGGCCCAAATCCGGGCTCCGCCCCGCGCCATCATCCTCCCCGTGGCCGGGCCCAAGCTCCCCGAGCCGCACCGCCGCTGCTCCTTGCAGGTGCGGGCTCGCCGCCCCGCAGCTCGCCGGCCGCCGCACTCCGTCCGGCCGCTGCCGCACCTCGCCGCCCCGGCCATCTCAGGCACCGGCCACCTCCACGGCGCCCCTCGCCGACCTCGGCAACCCCGGCGAGCTCCCTCCTCTCTGGCCGCCTCGTCCTTCTTTGGCGTCTACAGTAACTCCGGCCAACCTCGTAATCTGTGCCGGCTGGATCTGGATCTGAGATCCACTTCGGTTGACTTTTATCCCCCGAAACCCTAAATATTTTTCCATGTTCATCGTGCCGTAACTTTGCATCCGTAGATCCATTTTGGGCATATAGCATATCCAAATGTTCATCTCAGAGATCACATCATTTCATCTCATTGCATCATTTTCATTTGAGTTCATCTTGATGCCCGAAATGCTATTGGAAGAATACTATATGAGTTAATTGTCAGATCTGCTGCTCCAAATAGCTATTTGTCATTTTTGCCATGATTATTGTGTGCATGATCTGCCCATGAGCTCTACATATGTTTTGTTATATGCTTTGTCATCTTTCCATAGGTGCAACCCATGTATTTTTGTGATGTGTGAGGTGATTAGCACAAGCTTGCAAAGTGGTGCATTCGTTAATGCTGATTTCAGGGACTTAGCAATTCCACTAAGTCCTTGAACTGTTCTTATCAATATGCCATACACTACTAGGAAAAGGCCTACTAATGGCGCACCGGTTTTGCCTACTAATGGCGCATCACCGGTGCGCCATTAGTATCATGCCACTAGTAATTTTTACTAATGGCGCACCACTGGTGCGCCATTAGTATCTGGTGTACTAATGGCGCACCATGTGGTGCGCCATTAGTAAACCATTCGGTGCTCCACTGGTATTCCCTCCAGGTGCGCCACTAATAACCTTATAGGTGCGCCACTAGTAATAAAGGAAGGTGCGCCACTAATATGGGCTTAAATGCGCCACTAGTAATGTATTTGGAAAACAAAAAAATCTAAATTTACAGAAAACAACCTATAAGGAAAAATAAGTTAAATACAAAAAATGAAATAGAATCATAATTTTTATTATATTAAGAATATTACAATGTCTTTATAAGTTTCCAATAAAAGGAAAATTGCAAGGAAACAAAAGAAAATCCTAAAACTAATCTTCTAGTAATCTTTTCTTCTTTTTCTTCACTTTATCCCTACAAAATGTAACAAAATAAACAGAAACATAAACAAACTATTTATAACATGTCAATACTGTCATTTTTTATGCAGAACTAGATATGAGCATATATTTCCAGAATTACATGGTGTGAATATTGTATGAGTAAGATTATAACGGAAATGAATTGCAGAGGACATATGAGGTTCAACACTAATCATTGACAACAAAATCGTGCAAGAAATGATTGATCAGTAAATGGACAACCTTCTTAGAGATTGTCATGCGATGTCCAATGAATCAACAGGAAATAAGTAACATGCCTTCAAAGACATAATTCACTATTACACATAAATGTATATCCCAAACTTAAGAACGCGCTAATATGTAATCATCATTTAGAGATACCAAACTGGAAGACCATTCATTTGGTCGCAAAATGACCTACTTAAATAGTCCTTGACCATCCATCATGCGCAAGAGCAAAGATAAAGATGGACCTTGCAGCAGCGCCCAGCCCTTGGAACAGTCCATTGCATTACATGGAACATGCTCAGATTAAGCACTATATCAGCACAACTTAACGAAAGTAAATCTGAGACCCATCAAAACTAAAGATTGATCCTACTTGAGGATCGTCACTAATCATGGACACCAAAATCTTCCATTTGCAAGAAATGCTTCATGAGTAAATGCATAACCTTTTGGCATATAAAGCTTACACATTTTTCTGCATCCAGTAGCAACTAGGTAACGAAAATAGTGAGCGGCTTAGATGGGGTACAAATTGAAATAACACTGTCCAACAACAAAAGAACCATAGCTAGTAAGTGACCAACACTGTCCACACACGCATCATACAAGACCGAGACCAAGACCTCATCAGGCCACACCCTAGCATATGAATAGACCAACACTGTCCACACATGCATCATACAAGACCAAGACCTCATCGTCGATGTCGTCCATGGATGACTCCTACTCCATCCAAATCAAACAAACAAATGAGAAGGGGCTGAGATACAGAGCTAGCAATCATTTTTTACAGAGAAGTTCTAAAATTTTCTGGGTTCATATATTCAGCATGTTGACAAACAGAGGCAGTGTAGCGCACTAGGCTAGAGCTTAGAGCTATGCATGTACATTGATTGTTATAGCAGTGCAGCGACAACTACTTGTTTAGATGCATATAAATCATCTCCTTGCTTGAAGTAGAAAGAAAGCAGAGTAAAGGGCCCTGAAGATGTTGACTACTCACTTAATTAGAAGGTAGTGAGAGAATCCCTTTGCCCATTTGGGACGAGTTTCAAACCGGTGGTGGAACTTGTTCTTGCCTGTTGAGGATCCTCAATGGACAAGAGAATGAAGGCATAATCAGCTGACACACAAAAAAGGGCTCTATGAAAACTAAAACGACCATGGGGGTGATGCTGCTTACCCGAGCTAGGAGCCGTCTTGTCGGAGGGGAGTTTGCCCTCGTACACGGCATAGTCGTTGGCCCAGCTCGGCTGCACCACACCGGAGCAAGCGACCAAGGCACTGGTCTTGCGTCGAGTTGCGTTGACAATGGAAGAAAGTCCGGTCTTACACACAAGTAAAGACTGAATGTTCAGTGGCATGTATGTACATTATAATGGCAGTCCATACAGAATAAAAATGACGCCACTTGTGGCATCAGAAAAATTGAACAAAGCAGGCCAATGGATCAATTTGACAGACAAATTAACCCAAAAGCATAGCATATGAACAAATAAACATGTTCCTACATCTGTTGATTGATTCAGATACTCAGAACAAAAGGATGCAGCATATGTACAAACAGTAGCCACAGCACAGCTCCAACACGGCTCAGATTTCAAAGATGAAGCTGGATAAAATTAGTTGCTATGATGTGCCTGTAAGCATGCTGCCTAAGCAACGGTGATGCATAGTGGTATAGCAGGGAGATCAGTAGCATCGACACACTTGGCCCTACTTGGATCACGCGCCCCAGAGATAATTCCACCAAATTGGTCAGGTTCGAGCAGAGCACGAAGCTGGATCCCGCCTGCCTACCCACGCACGCAAAAGTTAACAGATGCGTCTAGTTCGAACCACGGGGGAGAGGGCACTGACCGTCGATCTTGATGCGGCCGGCAATGGTGTATCCCTCAGCGGATCTGTACCCACAAGGCGAGGCGAGAGAGGGGGTCAGATACACCGATCGGTCGGATCGGGGAGGGAAAACGAGCGGGAACGAGGGGCCCTTACCCGGGCTGGTCCGCCGCCGCGGGGCCGAGGCACGCTGCGAGGAC
This sequence comes from Triticum urartu, assembly GCF_003073215.2. Lineage (NCBI taxonomy): Eukaryota > Viridiplantae > Streptophyta > Magnoliopsida > Poales > Poaceae > Triticum > Triticum urartu. The sequence goes on along the minus strand of NC_053023.1, from coordinate 295,629,969 downwards.
GACGGCGAGGACGAGGAGGGCGCGGAGGGGGCTCATCGTCGCCGCGGCGGAGGTCGTCGTCGTCATCGTCGCGTGAGCACAAGATCTTTCTTTTCTCTCCTCTCATCCATCTGCTCTCGGCCGTGGGCTTCGAGGAAGGAGAGGCCGCGACTGAAGGAGCCGCCATCTTCGCTTTTCCTTTGCCCTGGATCTGGTGTGAGGGAGGGGAAGGAAGAGGCGGGCGGCCGGGGCTTCCCGATCTAGATTGATGTCGAGGGAGGTGGGTGGGTGTGTCAGGAGGAAGGGGAGGGGAGAGAACGTGACTAGAGGGAGGGGATAAGGGGTGATTGCAATGGCGCACTGGTAGGGGGTGCGCCATACGTATAGATAGCAATGGCGCATCTCTTACTGGTGCGCCATTACTAGTTAAAACTAGTAATGGCGCACTTTCCCCTGGTGCGCCACTGCTAAGTCTGGGGAGGGGTGTGGGGCCAGGACAAAACTAGTAATGGCGCACCACACACCAGGTGTGCCATTAGTAATATGGCCACTAATGGCGCACCCATATATGGTGCGCCATTGCTATATAGCAGTGGCGCACCACATACATGGTGCGCCATTAGTATCCATTTCATCTATAGCCCTTTTCCTAGTAGTGATATGTTCATGTTGTTTCCTAGTGATCCGTGCCTCTTTTGAGGATGATCAGTAAGGATGTTTTGTTAATCTTGTAGCGCTTTATCCATCCATGTCTTTGTTTGCAATTATGGAGCACCCTAGCTTGAGTCAATCGAGCTCTACTTTTGTCATTTCGTGAATCTGGGCAGATTGTCTACTTGTTAGCGATTTTGCCAAGGATGTTGTAGTTGATCCGTGCATGCTATGTTATTGTTCTTGCCATGTATTGCTTGTATAATGTGTATTCTTGATGGGTGTATGCTTAGATTGTCATGCCTTGCTCTGTAGTGAGTGCATCGAGCTCGTAAACATGTCTACTTGATATCTGTTTTGCATGCTCCAGTTTTTCACTAAGTCTGTGATCTGATTATGTTTTTGCCATGTTCACATGCTTGCAAATGTATTTTCTGATCCCTTTTGGCTCAAGGTCACTAAGGGACTTTTGTTAAGCTCTTTGAGTAGCTCCATGCCATGCTTTACTTTGTCATGTTCAGGCCCTGTAGCATATAGTTTTCATGCTCCAAAGTGTGCTACCTGTTCTGAAATTCCAGACAAGTGTTAATTTCACTAAGTCTGAGATTTGTTTACCAATTGCATTTTTGCCATGCTTGTTTGGATCTGTTAATGGATGAATTGGCCGTAGCTCAGTGTTCCTATTTTGTTAAGAATCATGCAAGGATCCCTTCCATGTATTTTTTTTGCCATGTTGGGGTGCTGTAGCATGTTTGTCTTGTTGCGTTTACATGGCTACTTGTTGTATATCGCAGACCAGTGCCATATTTGTTTTGCTCGCCATTTCCAAACCGTGTCTCCGATTCCGGCATTCTTTATATCGTTTTCAATAGAAATCATCTCACCTTTCCAGTGGCACAATTAGATTCCCAAGTTGAGGCCAGGTTCATTAATTCCTTGTCAAATCTTGCATATGCATCCCATATCGCATCTCGCATAGCATACCATGTTTGCATCATGCTATTTGAGTTGTGCACGTGGTTGATTGCGTTCCTTTTGCTTGTTTGTCTTGTTTTGATAGAGTCGGGAGACGAGTTCGCTAACGAGGATCCCGTTGAGTTTGCTTTCGAGGATCCAGTCAACTCTGACAACTTTGCAGGCAAGATGATCATACCCTCGAAATCACTTCTATCTTTGCTTTGCTAGATGCTCGCTCTTTTGCTATGCCTATGCTACGATGCCTACCACTTGCTTATCATGCCTCCCAAATTTCCATGTCAAACCTCTAACCCACCATGTCCTAGCAAACCGTTGATTGGCTATGTTACCGCTTTTGCTCAGCCCCTCTTATAGCGTTGCTAGTTGCAGGTGAAGATTGGAGACCGTTCCTTGTTGGAACATTATTTACTTGTTGGGATATCACTATATTATCTTGTTATCTTAATGCATCTATATACTTGGTAAAGGGTGGAAGGCTCAGCTTCCCGCCTAGCCTCTTTTTCCCTTGGGTTTCCGGAGCCCGAGGGTCATCTTATTTAAACCCCCCCGGGCCAGTGCTCCTCTGAGTGTTCGTCCAAACTAGAGTCCTGTGCAGCGCCCCCTCGGGGAAACTCGAGGTTTGGTTTTAGTTCTATGGAGCGCTCATCTGAGTATGCCCTGAGAACGAGATATGTGCAGCTCCTATCGGGATTTGTCGGCACATTCGGGCGGTGTTGCTGGTTTAGTTTTAACTTGTCGAAATGTCTTGTAGAACCGGGATACCGAGTCTGATCGGAATGTCTCGGGAGAAGGTATATCCTTCGTTGACCGTGAGAGCTTGTCATGGGCTAAGTTGGGACTCCCTTGCAGGGATTGAACTTTCAAAAGCCGTGCCCGCAGTTATGGTCAGATGGGAATTTGTTAATGTCCGGTTGTAGATAACTTGAACCTTAACTTAATTAAAATGAATCAACTGTGTGAGTTACCGTGATGGTCTCTTCTCGGGGGAGTCCGGGAAGCGAACACGGTGTTGGAGTAATGCTTGCCGCAGGTTGTTCTCTAGTTATTCGTTCACTCTTTGCCTTCTCTTCTCGCTCTCTTTTGTGAACAGGTTAGCCACCATACATGCTAGTCGCTTGCTGCAGCTCCACATATTTACCTTGCCTTTCCTATAAGCTTAAATAGTCTTGATCGCGAGGGTGCGAGATTGCTGAGTCCCTGTGGATCACAGTTTACTTCCAAACCAGATGCAGGGCCAGCCGACTCCGTTCCAGATGACGCGTTAGAGCTCAAGTGGGAGTTCGACGAGGACTCACGCCGTTACTATGTATCTTTCCCTGATGATCAGTAGTGGTGCCCAGTTGGGGCGATCGGGGCCGTGTCGCATGTTGGGTTGGTCTTTTATTTTGGCACCGTAGTTGGGCCATGAGTGATTGGATGATGTAATGCTATTTATGTACTTTGATTGACGTGGCGAGTGTAAGCCAACTATGTTCTTTCCCCTTTTATTATCTATATTACATGGGATGTTGTGAAGATTGCCTAACTTGCGACATTGCTTTCAATGCGGTTATGCCTCTAAGTCGTGCCTCGACACGTAGGAGATATAGCCGCATCAAGGGCGTTACAGAGGGAAACATGGGCCCTTGGCCCGTTCACTGTGGGCAGACAGGCGACGGATGTCCGGGCTGGGGGCCGGATGTCCGGCCATTCGCGGGTGGCCGGATGTCCGGGGCACGGGCCGGATGTCCGGGCTGGCGAGGTCGGCCTCTGTGCTCTCTGGATAGGGGGCGCCGGATTTCCGGGCAGGCACCTGATGTTCGGCCCGTTGCGGGTCGCCGGATGTCCGGGGGTCGGCCGGATGTTCGGCTGCTGTAGAGTCGCCTAGCGTCTGTCTCTCTGGTCTTCTTCTGGTTGGTGGCGCCGGATGTCCGGGCTCTTGCCGGATGTCCGACCGCTGTAGCTCCGTGGTGACCCCACTTGAGGCACTTCTCGATCTGCTTCCGTGTGGACTTGTCCTATGCTTCGAGCATCTCCATGGTCATCTCCTCGGTTCCTGAGCACACGTAGTGTCTTTATATTAGGTAGCAACCATGTCTCGTACGAGTGGGAAGGGGAAGCATTTAGGAACGGGTTCACCTTGTGTCCAATGGCGTATGCTTGAGTGTACATGGGGATGATCGTAGGATGCTCCGCATCAGAGTGACTCCGCCATTTGTAAGTTTGAGCACACATATTTTGAGGGAGTGAGTGAACCACCACATAGAGAGAGTGTGATAGTTGATAGGGCATGTGAGGCCTCTTTGATTTCTAATGACTTAACCTCTACCTATATTGTGTCTTCTCATTTGGTGCTAGGTCCCATATATGATGACACACCTATTTGCGACGACTACGTCCTACCTTTGGACAAGACGATGGCCATGGTGGAATATGATGCACCCACCACATGGTTCCATCAAGTGGATGATGATGACCACCATTTGGTCTTTGCCACCACACCTACACCACTTGAGTGGAATGACAAAGGTAACATAGGTGAAGGTGATGCCCTAGTCCCACTAGTGGACATTCTTGACACTGATTGATTGCATGATGTTGATCAACCTATTACCATGCCTCATGCTAGTGCGACTTCCCCATGCGATGATTTACCCATTTACGATGAGTTTGATGATTGCCATGTGGAGTATACTAGTTGTGATGCCATGTTGCATAGGATTTCTTATGACAATTCTTTAGGTCACATCATGTTTGCCAATCCACTTGACTTGTCATAGGCTATGCATGAAATCAATCATATGTCATATTTGCAATCTCTTCATAGTGACTATGCATATGCTATTAAAATAAACCCAATTTGCACATATGGCATAGATGACAAGCCCATGGTTATTGGCATTTGTTTTTCTTGTGATGATATTGATATGCTCCCTTTGCATCATTTATCTCATATGCCATGCCATGACCACCTAGCTTCGGATATGCATTGTTTTGGATGTTGTCCATTTTCTCCATATGATGTTTCTAATATTGCTCATGAGGAGACCCCCATAGTTTCCTCATACATTTTAGGAGATTTTGATTCATCCCATTCATTGCATGATCCCAATACTTGTGTGCACCATATGCTTCCCATGAATAACCATGCTATTGTTGGGCCACATACTTGCACGCTCAATTCGTGTCCCCATTGTGTTATACACAATAACTATTCTTTCATGATGGATGACATGTTCTTATACCATGCATCAAATTTCTTTGAACGATGCTTATCTTGTACTAACTCTCATCTGTACATTTATCACACACACAATTTCTTTGGCTTGTGTCTATTTTGTGTAGGTACCCGGGAATACTTGTCAACCTCACAATCCCATGAGTTGACAAAACGAGCTCTAGAGAGCAATGATGACTTGGGATCCCATGGATTGCCTTTCCCACCGCTCTCTTCGCACAAAGACTTCACACATTTATTCTACATGTGATGCGGAGCATCCTACGACCATACCCATGTACACTATGACTACTCGCCATGCCCCAAGAGGACATACGATGAGACCTCGACTATACGTCATTGGACGCAAGGTGAACTCGCTCCTCTTCGAACCATCACTTTCCACATATGAGACATGGCAACTACCATATATGTGCTATGCATGACCAGGAACAAAAGAGGAAGACCATGGACAAGATGGCGAGGACACCAAGGGCACGGAACAAGAGGAAGAGCTGCCGGAAGCATCAACTCCCGGACGTCCGACAGTCGCCGGACATCTGACGCCTGGAGTCCCGACCAGCCAGATGGAACAGCCGATGAAAGCTACAGCGGCCGGACGACCGACCAAGGCCGGACATCCGACGACCATCAGCCACCGGACGACCGACAACGTCCGGAAATCCGACGATGGCTATCCCGAGGGAAAACGATGGACGTCCGACAAGTACCGGACGACCGGACCCTAGCGAGCCACCGGACGTCCAGTACCTGTCGGACGACAGACGCCTGTCTGCGTGCAGAGTAACGGGCCGAGGCCCATGTATCCTCACTTACCCCTTCGTGGCCCTAGACTATATATACTCCTCCGCCTCCACCATTTGAGGGTTAGCGTTGTGATAGCTCATATTAGAGATAGAGCCTCACCCATCCATACGGATCTACTCCACGAGAGAGACCGCGACCTCTACGGAGAAGATCCACCTTGGATTCAAGACCCCTCACGGGAAGATCCCCTCGTGGATTCAAGACCTCCTCATGGAGAAGAACCGGTTACCTCTTGTATCATCCTTTGTTTACTTTGGATCATGTATCTCTCTTTGTGTTTCGAGGATCTAGCACATGTGTGATCGTTCATGTTGGTTTGAGTGATTCTTTTGTGATGCCCCTCGTGTTTTTCCCTCGTGTTTCCCCTCGTGTTCTTCGTGTTCATCGCGGGATCCGCTCCTTTTGTGAAAGACCGGCCATCTAGGGTTCCACCCTACATCCTATTGGTATCATGAGACACGTTGATCATGATTTCGGAGCCTCCCCTCTTCATTTTCTAGCTTGATTTTGTTGTGTTCTTCCCTAATTTCGAAAATCCCCACCAAAAATAGCCCCAATTTTTTTTGTGATTTGTTGGTTTGACGAAGTTTTGTTGGATTTGATCCATGGATTTGCTTGGTTTCAAGTGGATCTAGCATCTCCTCAAGTTTCCCCATCTTTCATCCATGAAATCTCATCAACTTTGATCCCAAAATCCCCATTTTCCGCCCAATATCTCGTCCCGGATCTCATATCCCGCGTTGACCCCGACCCACCGGACGACTGACGTTTTACGGACGTCCAAAGCACCTGGAACAACCAGACGTATGCAACTTAACGGACGACCAGAACCCCTAACCCGAGCCAAATTACAGATTTCTGAGCCCGCCCGGACGTCTGCCCCAAGACATCCGTCCTTTTACGGACATCCGTAACCTGTAGTTTCAGATTTCGGCCGATTCTTGTTTCGGCCGTAACTAATTCACCCGAACTCCGATTTCGATGTTCTTTAGCTCGTTTTGAAGCTCTTGACATACCCCTTCCCACAAAAATACTTCCAAAATCATTTGACTCCATCAAATTTTGACAATATTGGCATCTTTGCCTAGGGCTTCCACCACATCATCCGCTACACCACCACCAACTTCCGCAAACTAACCAATTTTGTTCCCCTTTGCATTAGTGGTTGTTTGAGTTGTGATTTGAGTCTCCTAATGCGTTTAGGCTTCTTTGGGACGGTTTCTTCTTCATCAACCACCACCACCACTACTGCATAGGCTTGCCCACCATACACTTGCGCCACCCCGACTTGACCCAATTTCGTTTGTGTTGTGAGTTGTGTCTCCTAAGGTGTTTCGGCTACTTAGGGACCGTGCTTCCAACTCCGACACCGTGTATAGTCCACTACCTTACCCTCCATTTCCATAATCCCATTGAGCTTCCGCAACCACCTCCTCATCCCGCTACCACCATTTTGACATTTAACATTTGAGATTTTGAGTTTGCAGTTTTTCTGTTTCCTAAGGTGTTTCGGCTACTTAGGGACGAGTCTCCATCATCTTGGTATCTCCATCAAGATCACCGCCACTCATCATCGCCAAGGACGGTAACCTCCATATCATCTTGGTATCATTGTATCCCTCCATTGTATACTCACTGGGCATTGCATTGATAACCACAAGCCCATTTTGCGTCGCTTGCCTATTGAGACTAGCCATTTGAGTATTGCCGGCAAGGTTACTTGTGCACATTAGTGATCTACACCATACATTGCATACATACCATATCATATTGGTATCATATCATCCCGCGTGCCTTAAATTTGTTCTCGCATATACACAATTGCTATCTTGGTTTGTGCATTGTGCAAAAGTTGCCATGCACATAAAAAAGAATAAGCTTTTAAGAAAAAGAGTGAACAAAGAGCTTGTAAGCAAGTGCCATAGTATCATACCACATTGCATAAGATTGTCATATCCGATCATCTTGGATCATCTTGAGAGAAACACGGGGAACCATAAATACATAGCATACTTGGGATATAAAGCTTATACATTTTGCATCTTATAGGTTGTGCACAAGTGTCGTATCCGCCTATAAAGCAATCGTGCTAGTGTCTCTCTTGAGTTGTGCAACACGAGCGTTTTCCATGGACTCCACATTTCGAGCTCATTCCTTGGTTGCACGATCCCATTTATCTATCCTTGTGTGTGTTTCCATGTGCCTTTCATTGCTATTGGTCTACTTGTCTCACTTGAAAATTTGTGAATCTCTTTCAACATTATTGACTCTTGCTAACACTTTGCATTAAATTTTTGTGCCACTATCCTCACCGAGCTCCACTATAAGCCTTATTTGTGTAGGTGTGAGAAACCTACAAGAATTGGCACCAATTGTGCTATTTCCTTGTTACATCGTTGAGTGATCATTGATCCATCTTCAACATTGGTCAACGTACATTTGATATAAGTTCTTCTCTTTCTCACACTCATATTTTCTCGAGTATTGTGATGGATAGGCAAGGCATGTCATCTCCGGTCTTCCACAACAATGACGGCATGAACAACTGCATCCCCAAAGCGTGAACCTTCTATCTACAACGACAAATGCAAGGCGCACAATCAAGATTGTGAGAGCACATCGAGAACCTCTCCATCGACATTCGTCACTCCGAAGCAAGGAAAAGGGACTACATCGACAACAAGCTTTCCGCACAAAAGGAGGAACAAGATGCAAGGATGGAGGAGATTCAGACCTTGTTGATCAACCGTTCTTCCCCTTTATCATCCTCAAGGCGGCAACGTTCAAGTCACAAGTCTTCGTAGCGCAAAAATGATGCAAGCGTAAGTCGTCCACATCCACATCTCCATGGCGACCACCACCATGTTCATGATCCACCTCGTCATGAAGGACAAGTCACCTCCAAGCAACATGTGCACGACGACGACGAACGACATCTACTACGAGCTCAAGTGCGACAACGACACCATCAACATGAAGATGCTCGCCAAGCGCAAATGTACAAGTCCCAACACGCTCTACTTCACGCCAAGGCCAAGCATCAAGAGCACAAGAGAAGACCGTGAGACAAGCAACACCAAGAGCACGCTACGGCTACTACCACCACCACTTCGGCATCTTCACCTTTGGACGTATGACATCTTCGCCTACTTCCCATGAGTTCACCTACATTGACATCTTCAAGTACAAGGTGACCACCTACGAGCGAGAGTGACACTTCCATCTTTGGAAGCCCCCAAGGAAGATGGCCGAGCATGGGACATTCCCTTAGGTCATGGAGACGAGCTACGAGGTGCCACATCATATGGGCTTCCAACAACAAGACGACGACAAGAAGGTCGAGCAAGGGCCATCCCCTTCGACCACGGTGACGAACATGAACCTCTTCAAGTACATGAAGACGATGGCCCAAAAGGACTCATTCTCCGAGTCAAGCTACGAGACCGCACAGGAGACCTTATCTTTGGTCTTAGAGGAGAGTGATGATGTGCCATCTTCGGCCTTCATCCACAGCTACGACTACGACATGATTGAGCATCGAGACATTTGTACCAACATCTCTTCGACACCAACATGTGATGAGATGCCCTAATTGCCATGTGAGAAGAGCCACCACCACATGAGTGACATGAGTGACTCCACCATACGTGACATTGAGAGCATTTCCTATGAGAGGATGAGTGTGACCACCACCAGCCCCACACTTGAGAGCATGCCACACATCCTATGTGAGGTTGAGAGCCATTTGAGTGACTCCACCAACCATATGAGTGAGAGCATCACTACTAGGAAAAGGCCTGCTAGTGGCGCACCTGTTTTGCCTACTAATGGCGCACTACAGGTGCGCCACTAGCATCATGACATTAGAAGTTTTTACTAATGGCGCACCACGGGTGCACCATTAGTATCTGGTATACTAATGGCGCACCACGTAGTGCGCCATTAGTATATCCCACGGTGCGCCATTAGTATGCCTCCCAGGGGTCATATTTACCCATGTGCTCTGGCTTACTAATGGCGCACTAGTTGATGATGCGCCACTAGTGTGCTATGGCTTACTAATGGCGCACTATTTGGTGGTGCACCACTAGTATGAATATTAGGGATTTTTTTCTTTTTTGATATTTGCACAGGTTCCAAAATATATTACTGGACAGAATATAGACAGCACCACACAGCAACAGCAGATTCATTGAATACAATAGAAGATTAGTCTCCTAATACAATTCATCATATTAGTCTCCGAATTCAAAAGATCGAACAAAGATTGAACATTACAAGTCTCGAGACCGCGAGTAGCGAGTTTGTCGAAAGTAATGCTGCATTCGGAGATATTTGAGAGATGTGTCCTCTCTTATCTCCGTGCTACTGCTACTGCTATGCCTAAGCATGACCTAAATATCCTATTTTAGGTAAAATAACATAAAACAAAATAGACCCTGACTCTCCATTATGGAGAATGGAGATCATCCTATCTCCAATTCTTGCGCTTCGCTTCCTTTTGCTTCCAAGAACCTCCTTACGACTGTCCATACATTTTTCCATCCTTTGATTTTCATGTCTCCACTTCTTTTAGAAATGTGGTATGGATAGTTGAGATTCGTAGGATGACCTGGCTGTATGTTCAAAACATTAAGGCTACCTTTCTGATACATCAAATGAGGCACACAATTCTCTGGGATTATCTGTTGAAAAACAAAGTAATAACTTCATAGTTAGCAATGATGTACTAGTTTTAGAAGCATGCAAAAGATGCACGGATGTCGTAATAGTAAAAAATCTTACCAGGGTATCTCCATGGTAGTTACCGTAGTTCAACACATGCACTAGTGGCACGTATTGACCGTAATGTTGAGGAGTTTGATTGTAGATATTGTAATTCTCAATGTCAGTACAAAATCTGACCAGATGATTTTTCTCCTTGTAAGTTAATTCGGAGCCATCAGTGTAGTGGGTTTTGTCTACCATCTCCCGCACATTCTTTGAAGAATGAACATAAGCTGTCAATGGAAATAAGCTGTCAACTATTTTTAAATGAACAATATAAATTAGTTAATAATTAACTATGTTTGAGAAACTCACATAGCGGTAGAACTGGAGGCGTATCAACAAGGACCCAAATGTCCATATTGTCTTGGTCGATGTCAGGATCACCAAGATCTGTGGTGACAAGCATACCCTCATCAAAACCATACATCTTGCAAAATGCTTCCCAATTTTTGCAACCAAAATGGGTTACGCTCCCAGAATTATACAGATTTACTTCAAAATCCACATCGTGATGAGTCCTTAGGTGAATTTTCTTTTTTTCAGAAATTTCATGGTCTTCAAAATCCATCCTCTCCAGACATAGTGTCTTGCATGGCATGGGATAAGCTATACTCGAATTGCAGAAGATGAAAATTACACGTTGAAATAGTTGAAGTCATGCTTAATTATGAAAATAACACTTGTCGTCATTGTGTACCGTTTCGACTTCGAAGGTCTCCTCGAGCTTAATGCTGAAGCACCGATCATCATCCAGGTGAGGCCTGTCGCACAGATCTCGATCATCATGGCACCAGCCGCACTCCCCCGGGAGTCTTTCGTTGTCCGATGACGACATTTCCTACGTTCATAATTCAAAACTACATCATCTCTTGCGTTGGGTCCAATAAGATAATCCACAGTGTGGTGAAAACACGCCCTTCGAACTGGTTTGAGCTATTGGTGAATGGAGATGGTCTAAGAATTTCAGTAGTAAGAAGTGAAGTGGTAATTTTGAGAGCAAATGGTTAGGATGAGTGGTTCCTCTTTCCTGTTTAGCTTTACAATAGAATATTGTTAGTCATGCACACTTGTGCATTTTTAGCCAGGCCCAGTGGAGTTGGCCTAAAAACATTTCTTTTCTTTAAGCCTGCTACATCCATCTCAAGTATTTATGGTCAAGGGTTAGCAGGGCCATCCAAATAGAATATGTGGTATGGGCTTTTTTAGTAGGTCATCCTACCAGATTAGGGTTTATCGATGATGAGTAACTGACATTAGTAATAACTATGAGTTGATATCACACTTCTATATGTATAACACAAGAGGCAGTTGATCCTACTTAAGTAATTACTAAGATACCCCGGCCCATGCATTAGTCGCAAGTACCCCATATGTCCTATTTTTAGCAAAGTCATGCTAAAATTCACGGAAAAATTTAGCATGATCTTTGCTGAAAATAGGACATTATGGAGTACCCGAATTTGCCGGAACGGAAGTTAATCGACATTCCGGCAAACTCAAGGGCCTCTCGGGGTACCTGCAAAATCATCATGACACGATGGTCAGAGACAAAACCCAGCAAACTAGCAAAGTTACTAACGTGTTTATAGAAATTGTTTTCTGTAAAAGATGATCATCATCTTTACAAGTCTTTCTCAATGTGATCCAAGTAATTCAGAGCATCACAAGGCATTAAAAGATCATATTACTTGACTGTTGTAGGTAGTAAACTCTAAAAAACACTCGCTCGGAACAGGGGACGTGCAGAGTAATAAAAAGTAGAGTTATCCATAAGCAGAAATGAAAAACAGGTAAACAGTCTACAAACAATTTTATCATCCCAGCAAGAAGATGCGAGTACATAGTAAGTAGCATCAGGAGAAGATCAAAGGAAATGACAGTCCAAAAGCGGAAAGAAGAAGAGTATGTAAATAACAAGGAACACATCTCCATTGTTGCTTCAGAAAATATGCCGTACAGCATATAAGCATAAGCACAAGATAGTTAGGTTACTAACAGAGTTCCAAAGCTACTTCAAGTTTAGTTATTTCAAACCTGGAAAACAGAATTACTGTAGGATACAAACTGAATTTGGTTCAGTTATTCCAAAGCATTTACAATATGCTAAATGAAACAAAAATCAGGAATACAGTAGGCTAATCAAATAGAAACTCGACTGGTTTGGGTTTCCAAGTTCCAAAGTTTCTACTAGTACCAAACTTCTGCGGTATGGTAATCATGGACAGCAGTACGAAACCCAAAAAAATTAGCTTCTTCATCTGTACAACTAACGCAAATACCAACTATGTCTATTCAACTTGTTCTACAATATGCATTTACAATATGCTCTATGCGAGGGGCCATCCTCTAGGCTCTACGCGAATGGGTGGGGCACGACCACGTGAGGGGCGGCCGGCGTGGTGAGCACGAGCCCGCAGGGAAGTGGTGGGCGGCACAAACGGCCACTAAACAAGGATAAAAGCGGGGGAATCGATGGAGACGCTCATTGCGGAGCTGGGCAAGGAGACGGCGAGGCCAAGGGTGGTCGGGGAAACGTGGATAGACGCCGAGAAGCAGTGGTCGGTGATGAGGAAGAAGAGGTCGCAGCTCCTGGCGCAACTCCTAGGCGATGCCGGCACGATGACGGAGCACGGGGCGGTCGGTGGCCGCGGTGACGCGCGGCGGCCGCGCTCGGGGAGGGTCTGGGCGGCGGCGCAGTGGGTCGGGGCGGCAGCGTAGTGGGTCGGGGGAGGGCACGTGGATCTGGCGAAGGGAGGGAGCGAGGCCAGAGGGAGAGGGGAGCAAGTGGAGTGGGGACTTTAGTGGGGGGGAAGGGTTAGCAATGGCACACCACCCAGCGGTGCACCATTAGTATTTTTTTGATAGCAATGGCGCACCTCCTGGCGGTGCGCCATTAGTAATTGTTTTTTTGGATAGCAATGCCGCATCACCTAGAGGTGCGCCATTAGTAATCTTTTTTTGGATAGCAATGGCGCACCTCCTAGCAGTGCGCCATCAGTAATTTTTTTTAGGATTTTTTTTGCCTAGTGGAGGGTCGGCAGCAGCATCTTGAACCCTAGGTCTTGCTCGGGGGGGGAGCGAGGGAGGGGTGGGTGGTGCGCTAGGCCGATTCTGTTCGGGGGAACCGAGCGAGGAGGCAGGGGAGGCGTGCGGGGGGTCGTCGGCGGCAGTGGAGCAGGGGAGGGTGCAGGGGTGCTCGGCGGCGGTGGAGCGAGGGGTCGGCGGCAGTGGAGCGGGGGAGGGTGCGGGGGGTGCTCGGTGGCGAGGGGGATCTGGCGAGGGGGGATAGCGATCGAGATGGAGGGGGATCGAGATCGAGTGTCCTCATGAATATTCAATATTTTTTCATATTGAATATGAAAAAATATCATCAAACTTGAAAAAATATTCATGAATTCAAAAAGTGCCCATGAATTAAGTTTAAAGATATTCATGAGTTAAAAATATTTTAAGAAAAATTGATAGTAGTGGCGCACGGGTGAGTGGTGCGCCGTTACTAGTTAAACTAGTAATGGCGCACTGTGCCCTGGTGCGCCAGTAGTATTTTTGGAAAATTTTAAAAAAATTAGGTTAGTAGTGGTGCACCGTGGATGTGGTGCGTCATTAGTGTCTATCACACTAATGGCGCACCGACACATGGTGCGCCACTGCTATATAGTAGTGGTGCACCACATGTCTGGTGCGCCATTAGTGTCCATATTATCTATAGCCCTTTTCCTAGTAGTGCATCATACCGAGAGTGAGTGAGCCACAACACTTAGTGTGTGAGGCAGTTGAGACGGCATGTGAGACCAGTTTTATTTCTAATGACTTAACCTCTACTCCTAGTGTGTTTTCTTCTATGGTGCTAGGTCTCCTACATGACGACACGCCTATCCTCGACGAGTCCATACCTCCAACGACGATGATGGCCATGGTGGACGATGATGCACCCCCCACATGGTTCCATCAAGATGAAGATGACCACGACTTGGTCTTCGACACCTCACCTACAACACATGAGCGATGCTCCAAAGGTAACATAGGTGATGGTGCTTCTCTTGTCCCACTAGTGGACTATCTCACCAAGGATTGCTTGCATGATGTTGATCCACCTATTCCCATGCTTCATGATAGTGCAAATTCTTTATGTCATGACTTACCAATTTATGATGAATATGATGACGAGCATGTAGAGTTGCCTAGTTGTGATGTTATGCTCCATAGGATATCATGTGAAAATTCTTTTGGTCACATCATGTTTGACAATCCATTAAACTTGTCATATGCTATGATTGAGATCTCCCCTATCGCATCATTGCAATCTCAACATAGTAGCTATGCATGCCCCATTAACATAAATCCCATTTGCAGTTATGGCATAGATGACGAGATGATGGTCATTGGCTTTTGTTTTTCATGTGATGATATTGCCATGCTTCCTTTACATGATTTGCACAATTCATCTAATATACCATGCCGTCATCACATTGTTCCAAATATGCGTTGTGTTGGATGTTGTCAAAATTCTCCGTGTGATGTTTTCGTTAATGATCATGAGGAGACCCCCATAGTTTCCTCATACATATTATGAGATGTTGATGCATTCCATACATTGTATGATTCTCATAATTGCTTGCACCATATGCATCGCACGCATAACAATGCTCTAGATATTTCCCATGATTCATTACACAATTTGAATCTCCATTATGCTATACATAACAACAAACCTATCATGATGGATTACATGTTTCTATATCACGCATCTCATTTATTCGGGCATTGGATATTTGTGGTAACCAACACAAGAACTTGCGCATCATGATGGATGATGTGTCCATATACCACGCACACACAATTTTCCCTTTGTCTTTATTTTGTGTAGGTACTCACGTATACTCGTCAACCTCTCAATCCCAATAGTTGACGAAACGAGCTCTTGAGAGCAAAGATGACTTGGGATCCCGTAAACTATCCTTCCCACCGCTCTCTTCATGCAACGACTACGCGCATCTCTCTCACTTGGCTCTCACACGGCTATGGGCTATATACTGTTTCTCGCTTCATGCTCATTTTACCGTGTTCACATTGCATGCTATGCTTGCTTCTTGCCTTTGCCATGCAATTGTGACCCTTGCTTGCATCTACCCATGATTCACCATTATGATACTCCTATGTGTATTTGCATGCTTGGTGGAGATCCTTGTTGCTATTGCCATGTTTATCATGTCCCTCATGCTATTGATTCTTGTTTTGTTGGGAGAGTCATGATGTCCCATTGCTATTTACATATGGCCTCTCGCCAATACATTGATGATATTTTGCTCATATCTTGCTTTCATGCTTGTGATATGTCTTGTGCATTATTCATGACCACCATTTGCACACATGACATGCTTGACATGATTCCCTCTACTATGTTGCATCTTCGCACTACTAGCTTGCTTGACTTGATCACTATGATTACTTGCTTTGCCGCATCACCCATGTTCCACTATTACTCGCTTTCTTGGGTTGATGACATATATGCTCGTGCATCTCACGTGATACATCTTGTTCATTGTCACTTGCCTCCAATTGTTGCATCTATGCTTATTGATCTTGGAGACTCGGACACTTTACTTGTGATGCATGCTTGTTTCATTGAGCCTATCGAATCTGGTTGTTCTCGCATCATATGCCTCCATACTATGAAATGCTCCCTTGTCCTTTCTTATGATGAGCATGATGCATACACTTGTTGGGTATTTTACCACACAAATGTTAGGTTTTGCATCTCCGCTAACCTCATTTGTTTTTCCGAGTGTTTGTCATGTTCTTTCATTTTGAAGGATTCACAAGGCGATACCATCATGAGACAATTTGGACACGTGAAGGCATACATGATGTGCGACACCAACATTTTCGACATTCTCATAAAGAACTCCTTCCCTTTGAGCCATCCTCAAATATGCATATTGGATGGTCATCTTTCATTGTTGTTTCCTTCTTGTTGTCTACATGATACATCTCTTGAATGGAGGAGCGAAATTGAAGATTGGCTCTATGGACCTTCACATTGAGGAGCGCTCGGACTTATTGGATGCACCTTCAAACCTCCACTCATGCCACGACATCGAGCATTGGTACACCAACACCTCCATATTTGTTGATTGTGCTCACACATGTCATGCTTGATGGACATATCATACACATGACAAATTTGCACCCTATGAATGGATTGACACACATTATGATTGCATTGTTGCATCTTGTATTTCCATGTCATCCATGATATCTAAGCTTGTGCATTTTCTTAGCAAATTTGTTGTGATCTACCTTGATGGCATATTCATAAATCATGATCATATTGCCCATCATCAATTGCATGATCACATACTCATTTTGAGCACCCATTACCACATTCATGCTTTTGATAAACCATCCCATTATGACATCATTTTGTACCGTGGTTGCATTGATCATATTCACAATACATTTGTGTGCACAATGAATGCTTTTGCTACCATGAATGCTTTGCATATCATTCTATATCATCTTCATAAGCTTCATGTGCTTTGTCACGAACAATCTTGTCGAATGGGCTCATTCTTACACGATGGAACCTTTGTGTGTGCTAACCATTGTATTTCCGAGTGTTGTTTGTGTTTGCTCCTTTTGCATGTATACTCCTCCGGCGACACCTTGGAGTACTTGGATTGCGGCATGACTTCCATTTCGTCCAACTACAAGACCGTCCACGACAACCGTTTCCATGGTGATGAGGATCACAACCCGAGGTCGGATCTTTCCCCATGGGGGGAGATGATGCGGAGCATCCTACGATCATCCCCATGTACACTACGACTACTCCCCATGCCCCAAGAGGACATACGATGAGACCTCGACTATATGTCATTGTACGCAAGGTGAACTCGCTCCTCTCCGAACCTTCACTTTCCACATATGAGATACGGCTACTACCTCAAATATATGTGCTATGCATGACCAGGAACAAATAGGAAGACCATGGACAAGACGGCGAGGACACCAAGCGCACGGAACAAGAGGAAGAGATGTCAGGAAGCATCCGCTCCCGAATGTCCGACAGTCACCGGACGTCCGACGCCTGGAGTCCCCACCAGCCAGATGGAACAGCTGATGAAAGCTACAGCGGCCGGACGACCGACCAAGGCCGGATGTCCGACGGCCATCAGCCACCGGACGACCGACAACGTCCGGAAATCCGACGATGGCTATCCCGAGCCAAAACGCCGGACGTCCGACAAGTATCGGACGACCAGACCCTAGCGAGCCACCGGACGTCTGATACCTATCGGACGACCGACGCCTGTCTACGCACAGAGTAACGGGCCGAGACCCATGTATCCTCACTTACCCCTTCGTGGCCCTAGACTATATATACTCCTCCGCCTCCACCATTCGAGGGTTAGTGTTGTGATAGCTCATATTAGAGATAGAGCCTCGCTCATCCATACGGATCTACTCCACGAGGGAGACTGTGGCCTCTACGGAGAAGATCCACCTTGGATTCAAGACCAAGCATGGAGATGATGGCATGCGCAAGGGGATCTCGAACGGAGTTACAAGTGACGATTTCAGGACTTTGAAGCCACCATAAGGAGTGCATGAAGCCTTGGACGAAATATACAAGATGCCACTTCATAAATTTCGTCCATGGGTTATTCTAGGTGTTGCGTCACCTTATTATTGGGCCATGCCCATGTATTTTCGAAATACTTAAGTATAGGCTGTTTTTAGAGTCCGTATGTGTGGGGAAACAAGAGTTAGGGTTGGTTTCGGACCCCTCCTGCAAGGGCCACGAAACCCCCCCCCCCTCTTCCTCCATATATACAGCCCTTAGGGCATCGTTTAGACTTTGGGTTTTGTTTAGATTAAAAGTTCGTCATAGCTGCAACTTCACGTACTTCGTTTGTGTCCAATGACCAGACCAAGACGTCATAGAACCCCACCTTCATTAATAAAGCTTTCCTCTTTTATTCACAATATCCAAATTGCAATCTCAGTTTATTGCTTGTTCTTCGTCTGCTCGCAGGAAATAGACCCTCGTGGTCAGGTTGATCATGCTCTAGCGTGGTCAATAACCCTCGGAAGTTGGTTTGGTGATTGCTAAGGCGTGACGTCTTCCCACATTCGTAGTCGGATCGTCAAATTCGACTCCCACAGTAAACGATATCTATCTCATTGAAACATTGGGACACCTTCGCCTCTACCAATTTCTAAAGGTGACCTCCTTCCCTTTGAGCCATCTTCAAATAAGCATATTGCATGGGTCATTCTTTCATTGTTTTCTCCTCCTTCTTGTCTACATGTTACATCTATTGGATGGACGACCGACATTGGAGATGGAACCCATGGACCTTCAAGTTGAGGAACGCTCAGACTTATTGGATGCACCTTCGACCTTCACTCATGCCACGACATCGAGCATTGGTACACCAACATATGTCATGCTCGATGGACATATCATACACATGACAAATTTGCATCTTATGCATGGATTGACTCATATTATGATTGCCTTGTTGCATCTTGTCTTTCTATGTCATCCATGATATATGAGCTTGTGCATTTCCTTAACAAATTTGTTGTGATATACCTTGATGGCATATTCATATATCATGATCATATTGCCTACCATCGATTGCATGATAACTTATTCATATTGAGCATCCATTGCCATATTCATGCTATTGATAAACCGTCTCTCTATGAAATCATTTTGCACCATGGTTGCATTGATCACATTCACAATACATTTGTGTGCATAATGAATGCTTTTGCTCCGATGAATGCTTTACATCTCATTCCATATCATCTTGCTAAGCTTCATTTGTTTTGTTATGAACATTCTTGCCGCACGGACTCATACTTCCTTGATGGAAACTTTGTGTGCGCTAACCATTGTATTTTCGAATGTCGTTTGTGTTTGCCTTTCTTGCATGTATATCACTCCGGCGACAACTTGGTGTACCTGGATTGCGCAATGTCTTCAACTCCGTCCAACTACAAGTCCATCCACAACAACTGTTTCCATGGTGATGAGGATCATGATCCGAGGTCGGATCTTTCCCAAGGGAGGGGAGATGATGCGGAGCATCCTATAATCATCCACATGTACACTCAAGCATACGCCTTTGGGCCTAAGGTGAACTCGCTCCTTTCTGAATCCTCCCTTTCCGCATGTAAGACATGGATGCTACTTCAAGCGCGGACCTTGTGCATACTCAGGTACACCCGAGGAGAACATGGAGAAACCAAGGGCCAAGGCCAAGCGTGCGCGGAAGCGATGACGGAAGAAGACAGAGACAGCTCCAGGACCTGGACATCCTGCCCCAGGCCCGGACATCCGGCCGCTAGAGACGACCCCTATAGTAATAGGCTCCCAGCCGCCAAGTGATACAGGCCCCGGACATCCGGCGTCAACCCCGGACATCCGGCGCCACGCCAAGTCCCGGACATCCAGCCTCACCCCTGGAAATCTGGCACCCTCCAAACAGAGAGCAACAAAGTCAGCTACTCCAGCCCGGACATCCGGCCTGCCAACCCGGACATCTGGCCTGCCAGCCCTGACATCCGGCACCCTCCAAACAGAGAGCAAGAAAGTCAGCTCCTCCCGCCCGGACATCCGGCCTGCCAGCCCTGACATTCGGCTCTCCGTGAAGCCTCGGACATCCGGCCCGTCGCCCGGACATCCGGCCTTCCCTGCATGCGGGCAGTGCATCTGGGCCGAGGCCCATGTACCCCTTCGCCCTTAGACTATATATACTCCCCTTCCACCTACGTTTTAGGGTTAGTGTTGTGATAGCTCATTTGAGAGATAGAGCTTCGCTCATCCATACAGATCAATTCCTTGAGAGAGACCACGACCCCTCTTTAAAGAAGATCCACCTTGGATTCAAGACCCCCCGCTTGGGCGGCCCCATCAAGACGTCCTCACGGAGAAGAACCGGTTACCCTGTGTATCGTCCTTTGTTGGATTCAGATCTTGTATCTCTCTGTGTTTCGAGGATCTAGCACGTGTGTGATCATACTTGTTGGTTTGAGTGTTCTCTTGTGTTCCCCTTGTGATTTTCCCCTCGTGTTCTTTGCGTTCTTCGCGGGATCTGCTCCTTTCGTGAAAGATCGGCCATCTAGGGTTCCACCCTACGTCAGGATATCAAGGCCTCCTCTTGGAGAAGGATCCCCATCATAGGATCATCAAGACCTCATCTCCTTTGGATTTGGGATTAATATTACCTTGTATATTTCCCTTTGTTGTTCTTGTACCTTTGTGGATCTTATGTGATTGTGAGTCTAGTGGATGTGTGATTGGACATGTTCTTGAGTGTTTTCCTCTTGTGATTTCCCCTCTTGTTCTTCGTGTTCTTCGCGTTCTTCGTGGATTCACCTGCAATTCGTGAAAGATCTACGCTTAGGGTCTCCACCCTACAACACAAGGGCTGTGGGTGTAACAATGGTATTGATGTCCTCATCATCCTCCCCTTCTTGAAATGAAGTCGTCCTCGATGGAAGCTCATCTTCCTCACCCAAATAAGGCTTCTAATCTGCAATGTTAAAAGTGGGACTAACCCCAAAATTTGCAGGCAGCTCAAGTTTATATGCATTATCATTTATTTTCTCTAACACCTTAAAAGGACCATCAGCATGTGGCATTGGCTTTGATTTTCACAAATTAGGAAATCTATCCTTACACAAATGTAACCAAACAAGATCTCCAGGTGCAAACACAACATGTTTTCTGCCCTTATGTCCAGCAAGTTTATATTTAGCATTCATATGCTCGATGTTTTCCTAAGTTAACTCATGCATTTTTAAAATCAATTCAGCACGTTCATTAACATCAAAATTAACCTTCTCCGAAGATGGAAGAGGCAACAAATCAATAGGTGCACGAGGTAGGAAACCATACACAATTTCAAAAGGGCACATCTTAGTAGTAGAATGCAACGAGCGATTATAAGCAAATTCAATATGAGGCAAGCATTCTTCCCACATTTTCTTGTTATTCTTCAAAACAGCCCTAAGCATAGTAGACAATGTTCTATTGACTACTTCAGTTTGTCCATCAGTTTGGGGGTGACAAGTAGTACTAAAAAGCAGCTTAGTCCCCAACTTAGCCCATAAACATCTCCAAAAGTGGCTAACAAATTTAGTATCATGATCTGAAACAATAGTATTTGGCACACCATGTAAGCGAATAATTTCACGAAAGAACAAATCAGCAACATTAACAGCATCATCGCTTTTATGACATGGTATAAAGTGTGCCATTTTCGAGAACCTATCCATGACAACAAATATGCTATCCCTCCCCTTCTTTGTTCGAGGTAAACCTAAAACAAAGTCCATAGATATATCCTCCCAAGGAACACTAGGTACTAGCAAAGGCATATATAAACCATGAGGATTGAGTCGTGACTTAGCTCTTTGACATGTAGTGCAGCGAGCAACAAAACGCTCAACATCCCGTCTCATCTTTAGCCAAAAGAAATGTGTAGCAAGTATATCTTCTGTCTTCTTGACGCCAAAGTGTCCCATTAATCCTCCTCCATGCGCCTCCTGCAACAACAAAAGACGAACGGAGCTAGCAGGAATGCATAGCTTGTTAGCACGAAACACAAATCCATCGTTAAGAATGAACTTGTTCCAAGTTCTCCCTTCCTTACAATTCTGCAATACATCTTTAAATTCAGCATCATGAACATATTGATCTTTGATGGTCTCCAAACCAAATATTTTAAAGTCAAGTTGTGAAAGCATAGTATAACGACGAGACAAGGCATCAGCAATAACATTTTCTTTACCCTTCTTGTGTTTAATGACATAAGGGAAAGTCTCAATGAATTCAACCCATTTAGCATGTCTACGGTTCAGTTTTGCTTGACTTTTAATGTGTTTCAAAGATTCATGATCAGAATGTATAACAAATTCCTTGGGCCATAAATAATGTTTCCATGTTTCTAAGGTCCGAACAAGAGCATATAATTCTTTATCATAAGTAGAATAGTTCAGACTAGGCCCACTCAATTTTTCAGAAAAGTATGCAACAGGTTTTCCATCTTGTAATAACACACCTCCTAATCCAATTCCACTAGCATCACATTCAAGCTCAAAAGTCTTATTGAAATTAGGAAGTTGGAGTAAAGGAGCATGTGTCAACTTATCTTTCAAAACCGTGAAGGCTTCTTCCTGTGCGGTACCCCAAACAAAAGGCACATCCTTCTTTGTAAGCTCGTTGAGAGGTGCAGCTATGGTGCTGAAATCTCTCACAAAATGCCTATAGAAACCAGCGAGGCCAAGGAAACTCCTCACTTGTGTGACCGTTTTGGGCTGCGGCCAACTCTCAATAGCTTCAATCTTGGCTTTATCAACTTCAATTCCCTGTGGAGTAACAACATAGCCAAGAAAAGATACTCGGTCGGTGCAAAAGGTGCACTTTCCAAGGTTTCCAAACTAACGTGCATCACATAGAGCAATAAAAACAGCACGTAAATGTTCCAAATGTTCCTCCAAAGATTTTCTATAAATCAATATGTCATCAAAGTAAACTACCACAAATCGTCCAATGAAAGCACGTAAAACTTCGTTCATTAACCTCATGAAAGTACTAGGTGCATTAGTTAACCCAAAAGGCATGACTAACCACTCATATAATCCAAACTTAGTTTTAAATGTTGTTTTCCATTCATCACCCAATTTCATACGAATTTGATGGTATCCACTACGCAAATCAACTTTGGAGAATATTGTAGAGCCACTCAATTCATCAAGCATATCATCTAGCCTAGGAATAGGATGACGATAACGAATATTAATATTATTAATGCCTCTATAATCAACGCACATACGCGACGTACCATCCTTTTTTGGCACTAAAATGATAGGAACAGCACAAGGACTAAGGGATTCGCGTATATAACCTTTGTCGAGCAGTTCTTGTACTTGACGCATAATCTCCTTCGTCTCCTCTGGATTGGTATGGTATGGTGCACGGTTGGGTAGCGAAGCACCGGGAATTAAGTCAATTTGATGCTCAATCCCTCGAATAGGTGGTAATCCCGGTGGCACGTCTTGTGGAAAGACGTCAGCGAACTCCTGCAAAATGTTAGTGACAGCAGGGGGCAAAGAGGAAGGCACGTCCTCGAATGAAAATAATGCCTCTTTGCACACAAAAGCATAGCAAACAGATGTGCTGAAATCTAGCTCATCAATATCAGATTTGGTGGCAAGTAAACATGCACTTTTCAATTTAATTTCAGAAACAACAGTAGATGGTTTATTATTAGGCTTCATTTGGTGCTCAAATTCTTTTGCCACAATCTGATTTTCACTCTTATTTGTCTCCTGTTTTGCTTTATTAGCTCTATTAATATCATCTTTCAAAATGGAATCAGGAGTCATAGGAAGCAAAGTAATATTTTTATCGTTATGAACAAGAGTATACTGATTGTTTCTACCATGGTGTACAGAATTTTTATCAAATTGCCATGGTCTACCAAGTAATAAGGAACATGCTTGCATAGGTACCACATCACAATCAACATAATCAGCATATGTAGAGATACTAAAAAGCACATGAACAGTATGTGTTACCTTAACCCTGCCGCTGTTGTTGAACCATTGGATGTAGTAAGGATGTGGATGTGGTCTTGTGGTGAGAGATAGCTTCTCCACCATCTCCATGCTAGCCAAGTTATTGCAGCTCCCTCCATCTATGATCACACGAACAGAACGTTCCTTCACAACTCCCTTTGTATGGAACAAATTATGCCTCTGATTTTGCTCAGCTTGTGTAACCTGCAGACTCAAAACACGTTGAGCAACTAAACATTCATACCTGTCAGCATCTTCAGGAGCCATGTATTGCGTCTCATGATCAGAATCGTCTCCACCGTGTTCATCACGTGTAATAAGAGCCAAAGTCTCCTCATCATAGTCACTAGCGGACTCATACCCACCATCCTCAGTAACAATCATCACATGCTTAGATGGGCATTATCTCGCATAATGACCTCCACCCTTGCAATGTCGACAAATAATATCATGTGTTTGCCCTGTTGATGCCATGGATGAAGAAGAGCTCTTTGCAGGCCCAGAAGGTGTGCTCTTGGCAGATAGTGGTGATTGTGCCTGCTTTATTGTATCACGGTTGGAGGTGGTAGCCGACAGAGGCGCCGGTGTAGCAGAACGTGTGGAAGTAGATGATGCACGTGGTGTCCATGATGAAGGTCGACCTGCAGAAAAGTTAGTCCGCGCCAATGCCTGTCGATCCTGCACTTCACGTTCAGCTTTACAAGCAAGATGGAATAAACGAGTGATATTAGTATACTCCTTATACTCTAGAATCGTCTGAATCTCTCTATTTAATCCACCCATAAAACATGCAAGCATAGCTTCATTCTCCTCAACAATACCACATCTAATCATGCCAGTTTGTAATTCCTGATAATATTCTTCTACAGAATTTTTTCCCTGTCTTAAGCGCTGCAATTTTTAAAGTAATTCACGTTGATAATATGGTGGAACCCAACGAGTACGCATAGCAGTTTCCAAAGCAGCCCAAGTAGCCGGAATAGGATATAATCTACAATGCTCAGACCACCAAACACATGCAAAACTAGTGAAAGCACAAACAGCAGCAGGAACACGTCTCTCCTCGGGATATTGTAAACATGTAAATCATTGTTCAGTTTCTAACTCCCAAGTAAGATATATATCAGGAACATATCTACCCTCAAATGGTGGAATATTCAATTTTAGTTTAGGGAGATGGTCATGATCTCGTACCTGAGGGTGAGCCCTACCATTGCCATTATTTGCATGTGGACGACCTGGTGGTTGCTGTGCTGTTGGTGGCACGTAGTTCTGATTTTGATCAACCTCATCCTCATAATCTCCCACATAAGCATCCTCCTCCACATTAGCAGTAGGAGCCACAGAAGTATCAACAGCAGCACCAGCAGTTTGGCCCGACTGAAGAGGGACACGGCTCGCTCGGCGGAGGGCTGTTTCCCGACGTGGAGGTAGTCGATGTTGTTGCTGTTGTTGCAGAGGTGCGGCAGGAGCAGCCGGTGGTGGTGGTGGAAAATGCGAAAGCAATTCAGCAAACTTGTTATCGAGCTTTGTTTCAAACGTCTTCTGCATGCCATCTATCTTCTCCATGGCCTCTTCAAATCTGTTTATCACATCTTGCACCTGTCCATTCATCATTTGCTGAAACGTATCATGAAGCTCCTTGTTCGTCAAGTTCTCCCAGTCAGTCTCGTCGGCTTGTGATCCTAGCATGGTTAGCAGCAATAGAAACACACAAGAATATGATCCTACAGACTACTAACAAGTGGTGGTGGTGGCGGGTGTCACAAATCCGTCAAGAAAATCTCAAATTCTTACCAGTTCTTACCCAGCAGCAGGCGGTGATCGGCAACCGTTGTAGTCAAAAACTCTCAAAAGCTTGGATAGAGCGATTGCCAGGGAGAGTCAAACGCACGACGTAGATGTATGTGGAGCTGGGAAGGCTTATAGTATGGTAGCAAAAAAGGGTCAGCAATAATCAATTCAGAGATGCAAAGTTGAATAAACGCTCAACGACGGTACTGTGCTGGTCCTAGGCTAGACCGTGCTAGAGACGCGAGCCTAGAACACTAACAAAATCACGGCGCTGCACGTAAATAAGGGAAAAGCACACTCTGGAACTTTTTTTTCGCTCTTTTTTTGTGCTCCTTTTTTTTGTGCTCCTCTTTTTTTTGCGAAAAATCACTATAATGGTGAGTGTCTCAAAACTCTTCCCTCGTCAAACTGATAGGATGGGCACGAAAAAAAAATTCACTTTTTTTTCGGAAATCAGGGCAGCGACGACGAAAAAGTGCGACAAAAAATCACTATGATGGCACGTGGCTCAAAAGACTCAGAAAAGCCTAAAAATAGGATAGGGAAAAAAAATTTGCCCGTGAAAATTTTGGCCTAAAAACTGCCCGGGGGTCTCCAAACTCTTTTTTTTTCGAGACCTACGCAGGCAAGGAAACACGACTCGGAATTTAGATTGATCTCAAGAACAAACCTAATATGAGAAGAACTCGGATTGGTGGTGGATATATGGTTGTGGTATATGGCAGCGGTGGTGGTATATGGTAGCGGTGGTGGTATATGGATAGAGATTGGTGGTGGTATATGGATACGGATTGGTAGTGGTATATGGATATGGATTCAGAGCGGTGGCGGATAAGCAAAAGTGGTAGATGGGCGATGATGATGGTGCGGCGGCGGCGTGACAACTTATGACCAGAACTCGAAACTCTAAAAGACTAGACTCTAAGACCAGCAACTTGACACGACGATGCAACCGCAAATTCAACAAAGCAAAAACCCTAAAAAGATTATGCAAAGGCTCAGATTGGTTCGGATATGATGAACTAACCCTAATTTTTTTGTGTGGCTTTTTTTTCGTGGACTGTAGGTATGAAGAACAGACTCGATCTAATCTATGAAAAACTGTAAAAATCTCACCAAGCAACCTGGAAATCTGATACCACTTGATAGAGGCTAAGGTGTCCCGATGTTTCGATGAGATGGTGGCTATCATTTTCTGTGGGAGTCGAACTTGACGATCCGACTACGAACGTGCGAGACGTCGCGCCTTAGCAATCGCTAAACCAACTTCCGAGGGTTATTGACCACGCCGGAGCACGATCAACCTGACCACGAGGGTCTGTTTCCTGCGAGCAAACGAAGAACAAGCAAGAAACTGAGATTGCAATCGGGATATTGCGAATATAAGATGAAAGCTTTATTGATCAAGGTGGGGTTCTGTGACGTCTTGGTCTGGTCGTTGGACACAAACGAAGTACGCGAAGTTGCAGCTATGGCGAACTTTTAATCTAAACAAAACCCCCAAGTCTAAATTACGCCCTAAGGGCTGTATATATGGAGGAAGAGGGGGAAATTTCGTGGCCCTTGAGGGTGGGGTCCGAAACCAACCCTAACTCTTGTTTCCCCACACATACGGACTCTAAAAATAGCCTATACTTAAGTATTTCGAAATTACATGGGCCTGGCCCATTAATAAGGTGATGCAGCACCTAAAATAGCCTATGGACGAATATTATGAAGTGGCATCTTGTATATTTCGTCCAAGGCTTCATGCACTCCTTATGGCGGCTTCAAAGTCCTGAAATCATCACTTGTAACTCCGTTCTTGATCCCCTTGCGCATGCCATCAACTCCATGCGTGTTCTTGCTCCAATGTTCATCCTTCTCCAAGCTAGGCCCTTCATTTGTAAGCAAAACAAATGTATCCAATTTAGGCAGCATCATAATCTCATGAACATTAGAATCATTACCAAGAAACGAAAGTACCTGGTAATTTAATTGGCGTGCGCGAGCTCTAGTAATTGGTCCAGTATATGTAACAGTAGGGGCTGTGGGTGTAACAATGGTATTGATGTCCTCATCATATGACACATGTACACATGAGTAACTTTCATAGTTCATAAAATGTATAGCCAAAATATTATTACAATTATCATAAGGCATGAAAATGTTGCAACTCAATTTGCACATATAAGTGAAGCTCTTATTCGTATCAAAAGATTGACAATGTTCATCATTAAACCATCCCAACATTGCGTAATAAATCTTATTTGCATCAAATTTACATGCTACCACATGCTTAAATATGCAAAAATGCAATAAGTCATTTGACACAGAATCATCACCAAGATTAGAGGTCATATCAAAATGATTAAACATGGGTTCTTTTGCATCAACAGTTAATTCACTGGGTGCACTTGACATTACTGATATTGCATTTGTTTGATCACATGTCAAAGTCAAATCATCAACATAGTCCTCTAAAATAGGTGGTGTGATCAAAGTAGTGGGTAGGTCATCACATGGTGAACTGAAATTGACAAGGTATTCATCATACTCTTGAGGAGGTGGAAGATCAGTACCTTTTTCATTACCTTTTATGATCAACTTAGATGATGTAGGCACTCTCGGTGGTGATGTGTCAAATGGTGGAGGAGATGTAGTCCGCACAACAACGGATGTGGTTGTCATAGTATGCCTAGTAGTTGAAGGAACAATTGTATAAACTATTGGAATGTGCACCGTGCGCTTGTTCTCCTCATGGGCAACACGTCGTTTTATTTTCTGTTCAGCTTTGCAAGCAAGACGAAACAAATGGTCCATAGGATAACACTCTTCATGAATTAGTATCTCTTGAATATCATGGTTTAATCCTCCCCAAAATCTATCCATAAAATCATCTTCACTTTCTTCTAAAGAGGAATGCAACAAGGTAGTTTGCAAATCATCATAATATTTCGTTACAATGTCACTACCTTGTTTTAAATGTTGCAAAATCATGTCACGAGTATAATAAGCGGGAACGAAAGTACGTCGCATGGCAAGTTTCGAATCATCCCAAGTAGTAGGTATATAATCAGGGTGTAACCGACAATATTCACTCCACCAAACCAAAGAATAACCAGCGAAAGAACCAACCGCAACCTTAACCTTTTTATGTTCATCAGAATTATGGGAAGCAAATATATTTTTTATGTTAAACTCCCATTCAATATATAAAGCAGGTTTAAAACAGCCATTAAATGGTGGTATAGATACATTAACCTAGTCTTGTGCATTTGGATGTTTGTGCACCTCTTGTGACGGTTGTGGTATTTGCAAAGGTGGTGGCACATCTCCCACGACCGACAAAGCCCATGAATTGACTCTAGATCATGTCATGATTAGTAGAAACAAGAAACAGAATCCAAAAAATGTTCCTATGAACTACTTTGAAGTGCTGGTAAAACGCTCAGAGTATAGCGAATCTCAATATCTTACAAGTTCTTACCATGCAGCAGGTGGTGATCGGTAACCAGCTGTGTCAAATAACTCTGAAGATTGAGTAAAGCGATTGCCAGGGGAACGTACATATACACGGTGTAGAAATATGTGGAGCTGGGTTGGCTATATATGGTAGCAAAATATTAGCAATAATCAATTCAAAGATGCAATGTTGAATAAAAGCTCAACGACGGTACTGTGCTGGTCCTAGACTAGACCGAACTAGAGACACGAGCCTAGAACACTAATGAGGTCATGCCATAGCACAACTAGCATCAATAAAGGATATGAAGTAGCTCTGGGCAGCAAGATATAAGTGAAGATCACAATAGCAGTAAAGATAATGATATGAAACAACAGCCAAGCAGGATATATCAACAACTTTCTCTCCAACTTTTTCTTTGGAAAAATTTGTGCCAATTTTTCTCAAGAATAGCACTGACTCAAGCTTTCAAACGCAAAAAGAATCACTCAATTCCGAGTTGATGAGAAGTCAAAAAATTCTAAAACTTGTCTGAAATACTAGAATAAGCTATGTTCATGAACTTCGGAGGGCAAAAAGACCTATTTAGAAGCCGATTTTGAGGTGCCAAATATTGAACTTACTTCTACAACTATTTAAATGCGGCTCGTCGCTATCTTTCATTTGAGTACTCGCGGAGCCAAAATGGACTTCGTACGAGAAAGTTATGCCTGTTTTACTGAACAGTGCACAAAACAGATTCCACTCTGAATTCAACTACGAGATTGAGTCTAGATAGATCCGAATTTTGTTTTTTTTCTCCTCTCTTTTTTTTCTCTAACTTTTTTTACTTTTTTTTCTCTCGTTTTTTTTCTCTGTCTTTTTTTTCTCTCTCCCTCTTTCCAAAACAAACTAGATAAGATGTAGATTGGATCAAGTGAAGATGGGAACGATCTCAACTATGATTATGACAATGAATGGTGGGTAGCACGTGGAGGAAATTGATGGATGGGTGGTGGACAGCGGAAGGAATAACGATGCAGCGGCGACGTGACTAATGTGAACAGAACATCAAACTCTAAACAACCTAGACACTAAGACCAGCAACTCGACACGACGATGCAACCGATAATTCAACTATGCAAGCAATGAAAAGAAAATTGCAAAGGCTCAAACTGGCTTGGACAAAGGATGAATAGATCTAACTTTTTTTGTGGCTTTTTCTTGGACAATAGGTAAGAAAATAAATCTAGTCTAGGAAAACTGGAAATTCTCACGAAGCAACCTGAAAACTGATACCACTTGATAGAGGCGAGGGTCCCGATCTTTCTATGAGATGATAACTATCGATTTGGTGGAGTCAACTTTGACGATCCGACTACAAACATGCACGACGTTGCGCCTTAGCAATCGCTAAACCAATCTCCCGAGGTTACCGACGATGCTGGAAGCACGATCAGCCTGACCACGAAGGTCTATTCCTGCACGCAATCCAAGAACAAGCAAGAATATGATAATGCAATCTGAATATTGTGAACATAGATGAAGTATTAATAAAGGTGGGGATCCGAAAGCGGTCTTGGTCTGGTCGTTGGATACAAACAAAGTAGACGAAGTTGCAATGACTAACTTTTAACTAAACAAATCCCAAGGAAAAACCTACTAGATGGATCTACTTATATAGGAGCAAGGGGTGGCGGCCAAGGAGGTGGGAGGACGTCCCAATGCAGCCTAAAACTAACCCTAGGTCGTACAAGGCTCATGGGCCCAAGTGGAGGTGATGCAACACCTTTGGACTTGTTGTTTGACTCGGATTCTGCTGCAACGTCAGATTGTTTCGTCGATATCTCAATGGTCCCGATGAATTTGAAGGTGAATCCAATTGGGTTGGAAAGAGCATGAAATCTAGTTTCCAACAAAAAAAGAATCACCCAATTCGTAGTCCGTATGAAAAAGTGTTTGGCGTTTTGAGTCAGGTATGTCTGTGCCATCCGAATCTGAATCCAGAACATGAGAGACTTGGACTCTATCTTCTCTTGGGCCAAAAGTGACGTGAGAGAACTTTTGAATAGCAAGTAAACATCTCTTTCTCCCTTATCTTCATATGTGGATTGTACAAATGTCCCATACACCTGCAATTAGACAACACAAAAGTGTGTGAAGTATTTTTGTTCTGGATAACATAAATAGATTATTGAATAGTTTGCACTAGAAATCACTGACAAATATGCATGTATGCAATATTTTTGGTCGTATCCAAGGTAGTCATGTCCTCATCACCTACCATTGTGATTATTTGCATGTGGACGACCTGGTGGTTGTGGTGCTGGTGATTGCACGTAGTTCTGATTTTGATCAACCTTATCCTCGTAATCTCCCAAATAATCATCCTCCGCGTCATCAGCAGCAGGAGCCGCAGAAGTATCAACAGCAGCACCAACAGTTTGGCCAGCGCAAGGGGGACACGGCTCACTCGACGAAGGGCAGTTTCGTGACATGGAGGTAGTCGTCGTCGTTGTTGTTGTTATTATTGTTGTTGTTGTTGTTGTTGTTGTAGAGGTGCGTTAGGAGCAGCCGGTGGTGGTGGTGGAAGATGT
Source organism: Triticum urartu (assembly GCF_003073215.2). Classification (NCBI taxonomy): domain Eukaryota; kingdom Viridiplantae; phylum Streptophyta; class Magnoliopsida; order Poales; family Poaceae; genus Triticum; species Triticum urartu. Next base: position 295,598,153 of record NC_053023.1, on the reverse strand, counting down.
GCGAGCAATTCATTAAACTTGTTATCGAGCTCTGTTTTGAACGTCTTCTCCATGCCATCTATCTTCTCCATGCCCTCTTCAAATCTGTTTAGCACATCTTGCACCTGTCCACTCATCATTTGCTAAAATTTATCATTCAACTCCTTATTCATCATGTTCTCCCAGTCAGTCTCGTCAGCTTGTGATCCTGCCATGGTTAGCAGCAATAGAAACACAGAAGAATATGATCCTACAGACTACTAACAAGAGGTGGTGGTGGGTGTCACAAATCCGTCAAGCAAATCTTAAATTCTTACCATTTCTTACCAAGCAGCAGGTGGTGATTTGCAACCGTTGTAGTCAAAACTCTCAAAAGCTTGGATAGACCGATTGCCAGGGAGAGTCAAATGCACGACGTAGATGTATGTGGAGCTGGGAAGGCTTATAGTATAGTAGCAAAAAGGGCCAGCAATAATCAATTCATAGATGCAAAGTTGAATAAATGCTCAACGACGGTACTGTGCTGGTCCTAGGCTAGACCGTACTAGAGACGCGAGCCTAGAACACGAACAAAATCATGGCATGGCACGTAAATAAGGGAGGAGCACTCTCTGAATTTTTTTCCTTGTTCTCACTTTTTTGCACTTTTTTCCTCTCTTTTATTTTGCTCCATAACAATTTTTTCGAAAAAGTCTACAAATGGTCTAAAAACTGCCTAGCCAGAGTTTTCCTTTTTTTGAGTTTGGAACTATTTTTCTTCTGCGGGTAGCACATAAATTGGGGAGTCTGACTTGGTCACGAATCGAAGTATCGCGTGATCTGGAACATGAAAACAAAGCAGCAAATACTGGACTCGGACTAGGACCGGTGGCGGAGACGAATCTGCTGGAACTCGGACTGGTGGTTGTATATGGCGATGGTATATCTGGACTCGGATTGGTGATGGTATATGACGATGGTATATGTGGACTCGGATTGGTGGTTGTATATGGCGATGGTATATGTTGACTCGGATTGGTGGTTGTATATGGCAGCGGCGATGATGATGACGATGGTGCGGCGGTGGCGTGACAACCTGTGAACAGAACGCGAAACTCTAAGGGACTAGACACTAAGACGAGTAACTCGACACGACGATGCAACCGCAAATTCAACAAAGAAAAACTCTAAAAAGACTATGCAAAGGCTCAGATTGGTTCGAATATGATGAACTAACCCTAATTTTTTTTTGCATTTTCGTGGACTATAGGTATGAAGAACATACTCGACTGAAACTACGAAAAACTGTAAAATCTCACCGAGCAACCTGGAAATATGATACCACTTGATAGAGGCAAAGGTGTCCCGTCTTTCGATGAGATGGTGGCTATCGTTTTGGAGGAAGTCAACTTTAATGATCCGACTACGAACGTGCGAGGACGTCGCACCTTAGCAATCGCTAAACCAACTCCAAGAGGTTATTGACCACGCCGGAGCACGATCAACTTGACCACGAAGATCTATTTCCTGTAGGCAAACAAAGAACAAGCAGGAAACTAAGATTGCAATCTGGATATTGCGAATATAAGAGGAAAGCTTTATTGATTAAAGGTGGGGTTCTGTTTCGCCTTTGTCTGGTCCTTGAACACAAACGAAGTACGCGAAGTTGCAGCTATGATGAACTTTAATCTAAATAAAACCCAAAGTCTAAACGATGCCCTAAGGGCTGTATATATGGAGGAAGAGGGTGGAATTTCGTGAACCTTGGAGGAGGGGTCTGAAACCAACCCTTACTCTTGTTTCCCCACACATATGGACTCTAAAAACAGCCTATACTTAAGTATTTCGAAAATACATGGGTCTGGCCCAATAATAAGGTGACGCAGAACCTAGAATAGCCTATGGATGAAGTTTATGAAGTGGCATCTTGTATATTTCGTCCAAGGCTTCATGCACTCCTTATAGTATCTTCAAAGTCCTGAAATCATCACTTGTAACTCCATTCTTGATCCCCTTGCGCATGCCATCATCTCCATGCTTGGTCTTGCTCCAGTGTTCATCCCTCTTATCCATGTCGGGCCGTTCATTTGTAAGCAAAACAAATGTATCCAGTTTAGGCATCATCATATTCTCATGAACATTAGAATCATTACTAAGAAACGAAATTACCTGATAATTTAATTGGCGTGCGCGAGCTCTAGTAAATGGTCCAGTATGTATAGTAGGAGGGGCTATGGGTGTAACAATGGTATTGATGTCCTCATCATCTTTAGTCTTGATAATGAGTTTGCCCACATAGCATTCTCGCATATATTTGGAGCTTTTAACATATTTCTTGTGAAGCATGCTTGTCTTACCTCTTTGCACCATATACCTAGTGTCATGAATATAGCCATTGTTGCATCTTATTATTCATGCACTTGTGCTTCTAATGGTTATGTGCAAGAGAAGAGGACCATCATGATGGATGATGTGTTTATCTACCATGCGCATACATTCTTTGCTTTATTGTGTGCATGTGTATGATACTTGGACTTTGTGCCGACTTCCACGCCACGTGAGTTGACCATTCGAGCTCTTGAGAGCGAGCCTCATACATTCTACCACGAGTCGCTTCTACACCGCTTTTGCTTGTGTTTCAACATTCTGAACGACGCACAAGGACATGTTTTCAAGGTCATATACTTCTCTTTTGAGAACCTCCAAACCATGATCATGGATATTATGGACCATACCAATTGTTCATCTTGGACCACTTGATTGCACACATGTTAGAGATCTTGCTTTGACGTGTCATTTTCACCGTTCCATGCATCATGATATATATGCCTTGTGTGTTGCATCCAATTCTTGGATTATTTGCTCCTATCATATGCTTGGTTGCAACAATATCATTTCTTCACACATGCCATGTCCAATTCCTTGTCCCATGCTTAACTTGATTGCCTCACACATGATGAACAATTGCTATTTCTATTGTGTTGAGTGCCACACTATATTCACTACACCCTATGCACATTATGATTGGATTGTTTTGCACTTGTCCCATGTGTTTAGACACTTCATTTTATTTGGTATTGTGAATGCTTCCTATGCCTACCATATACCTTTCATTGAGCTCTTTATGCATGCTTGCTATGACCATGAGGTAGATCCTTCTTCTCTTGTCACACACATTTGCATCACTACCTCACATTTGCATCACTACCTCACATTTGCATACTTGTTTCCATGATGACCTTGATTTTGCTCAATCCATATGCTTACATGACATGCTACAATCCTTTGTCAACCCTTATGCTATGCTTGATGATGACACTTGTTGGGTGAGTCACCGCTTGCATGCTTGGTTTTGCACTAACACTAACCACATTTGTTTTTACAAGTGTTTGATGTCTTTGCTCCTTTTGAAGGAATCCCAAGATGGTGCGACATTGGAGAGTGCCCATTTCGAGGTTCAAGATGACGAGAACTTGGTGATCGACCACTCCTACACGGCGACGCCATCTCTTTCCTATGGTGATTTGGATTTTGATCCGAGGTCGGATCTTTCCCAAGGGGGATGGGATGATGTGAAGCATCCTACGGACATCACCATGTCAAGAGTCCATTTGGCAAGTGACACGTGCGACATCTACTTCACATACACAATGGTGAATCATCTCCTTTGCACGTGTTCACTTGACCCTCTCGAGGATGGTATACTACTTGACACTCCTCCCATGTGCATGCATAGGTATTGTCGGAGTTTCAAGGATGTCGAGGAGGAGTGCAAGCGCCAAGGAATGACTACACCATCCGCGAGGGAAGCATGGAAGAGAAGATGACAGAAAGGATAAGAAGAAGACGGAGCGGTTGCTGGAGCCAGGCCGGACATCCAGACCGCCGTCCGGATCATCCAGGCTCAGCCGGATCATCCGAACCTTCCCCAGATGGTCCGGATAAGTGTGCCGAAGACACTCGAAGGCTTCCACCGAAGCCGGATCATCCGGGACTCCATCCGGATCATCCGCACCCCCGACGCCCGGATCATCCGGGACCCCGTCCGGATCATCCGGCCTTGCTTGCGCGCATGACTTGGGCCGAGGCCCGTGTACCCATTCGCCCCTCACTTACCCCTTCGCCCCTTGTACTATAAATAGACCTCCTCCACCTCCTTTCTAGGGTTAGCAAAGTAGTAGCTCATTTAGAGATAGAGATTTGCTCATCCATTACGGATCTACTCCACGAGAGAGACCGCGGCCCCTCTACAGAGAAGATCCACCTTGGATTCAAGACCCCTCACGGGAAGATCCCCTCGTGGATTCAAGACCTCCTTTTGGAGATGAACCTTACCTTGTATATTTCCCTTTGTTGTTCATGTACCTTGTGGATCTTGTGTGTTTGATTGTCTAGTGGTTGTGTGATTGGACTTGTTCTTGAGTGTTTCCCCTTGTGATTTCTCTCCGTTCATCCCCATGTTCTTCGTGTTCTTAGTTGGAATCTGCTCCTTTCGTGAAATATTGGTCGTATAGGGTTCCACCCTACATCATCGAGGTAGTCGTCGTTGTCGTCGTTGTTGTTGTTGTTGTTGTTGCAGAGGTGCGGCAGGTGCAGCCGGTGATGGTTGTGGAAGACACGCAAGCAGTTCATTAAATTTGTTATCGAGCATTTTTTCGAATGTCTTCTCAAAGCCAGTTATCTTATCCATGGCCTCTTCAAAATTGTTCAGCACATCTTGCACCTGTTCAGTCATCATTTGCTGAAATTTATCATGCAACTCCTTATTCATCATGTTCTCCAAGTCAGTCTCATCGACTTGTGATCCTTCCATGGTTAGCAGCAATAGAAAAAAACAAGAATATGATCCTACAGACTACTAGAAAATGGTGGTGGTGGGGCATCACAAATCCGTCAAACGAATCTCAAAATCTTACAAGTTCTTACCAGGCAGCAGGTGGTGATCGGCAACCGTTGTAGTCAAAACTCTCAAAAGCTTGGATAGAGCAATTGCCAGGGAGAGTCAAACACACGACGTAGATGTATGTGGAGCTGATGTAGGGTGGAACCCTAGAAGGCTGATCTTTCATGGAAGGAGCGGATCTGCGATGAAAACGAAGAACACGAGGGGAAATCACAAAGGGGCACAAAGAGAAACACTCAAACCAACAAGATTAAGTCACACATGTGCTAGATCCTCAAAACACGAGAGGAGATACAAGATCCAAGATTAACAAATGATGATACAAATGGTAACCGGTCTTCTCCGTGAGGAGGTCTTGATGATCTTCTTCGTGAGGAGGTCTTGAATCCAAGTGGATCTTCTCCGTAGAGGGGCCGAGGTCTCTCTCATGGAGTAGATCCGATATGGATGAGCAAGGCTCTGTCTCTCAAATGAGCTATGACAACCCTAACCCTAAATCATAGGTAGCAGGATAATATATATAGTCTAGTGGGCGAAAGGGTACATGGGCCTCTGCCCTTTACTGTGCGCAGACAGACGGGGCCGGACGTCCGGGCATCGGGCCGGATGTCCGGGACTTCGGGAGGAGCCGGATGTCTGGGACTGGGGCAGGATGTTTGGGCTGACGGGGATTTTCTTCTATCCTCTGTATGTAGCTTGTCCAGATATCCGGGCGTTGGGGCCGGATTTCCGGGCCGGGACGGATGTCCGGGGCCTGTAGGTGCTTGGCGGCTAGAATGCTGCTGTAGTTGATGTAACCAAACAAGATCTCCAGGTGCAAACACAACATGTTTTCTACCCTTATCTGCAGCAAGTTTATATTTAGCATTCATATGCTCAATGTATTCCTTAGTTAGCTCTTGCATTTTTAAAATCAATTCAACACATTCTTTAGCATCAAAATTAACCTTCTCCGAAGATGGAAGAGGCAACAAATCAATAGCTGCACGAGGTAGGAAACCATACACAATTTCAAAAGGGCACATCTTAGTAGTAGAATACAATGAACTATTATAAGGAAATTCAACATGAGGCAAGCATTCTTCCCACATTTTCTTATTATTCTTCAAAACAGCCCTAAGCATACTAGACAATGTTCTATTGAATACTTCAGTTTGTCCATCAGTTTGGGGGTGACAAGTAGTACTAAAAAGCATTTTAGTACCCAACTTAGCCCATAAACATCTCCAAAAGTGACTAATAAATTTAGTATCACGATCTGAAACAATAGTATTTGGCACACCATGCAAGCGAATAATTTCACGAAAGAAGAAATCAGCAACATTAGCAGCATCATCGCTTTTATGACATGGTATAAAGTGTGCGACTTTCGAGAACCTATCCACGACAAAAAATATGCTATCCCTCCCCTTCTTTGTTCGAGGTAAACCTAAAACAAAATCCATTGATATATCCTCCCAAGGAACACTAGGTACAGGCAAAGGCATAAATAAACCATGAGGATTTAGTCGTGACTTAGCTTTTTTGACATGTAGTGCAGCGAGCAACAAAATGCTCAACATCCCGTCTCATCTTTTGCCAAAAGAAATGTGTAGCAAGTATATCCTCTGTCTTCTTCACGCCAAAGTGTCCCATTAATCCTCCTACATGCGCCTCCTGCAACAACAAAAGACGAACTGGGCTAGCTGGAATGCATAGCTTGTTAGCACGAAACACAAATCCATCATTAATGATGAACTTTTTCCACGTTCTTCCTTCTTTACAATTCTGCATTACATCTTTAAAATCAGCATCATGCACATATTGATCTTTGATGGTATCCAAACCCAATATTTTGAAGTCAAGTTGTGAAAGCATAGTATAGCGATGAGACAATGCATCAGCAATAACATTTTCTTTACCCTTCTTGTGTTTAATGACATAAGGGAAAGTCTCAATGAATTCAACCCATTTAGCATGTCTACGATTCAGTTTAGCTTGACTTCTAATATGTTTCAAAGATTCATGATCAGAATGTATAACAAATTCTTCGAGCCATAAATAATGTTGCCATGTTTCTAAGGTCCGAACAAGACCATATAATTCTTTATCATAAGTAGAATAGTTCATATTAGGCCCACTCAATTTTTCAGAAAAGTATGCTACAGGTTTGCCATCTTGTAATAACACATCTCCTAATCCAATTCCACTAACTTCGCATTCAAGCTCAAAAGTCTTATTAAGATTAGGAAGTTCGAGTAAAGGAGCATGTGTCAACTTATCTTTCAATACCGTGAAGGCTTCTTCCTGTGTAGTACCCCAAACAAAAGGCACATCCTTCTTTGTAAGCTCATTGAGACGTGTAGCAAGGGTGCTGAAATCCCTCACAAAACGCCTAGAGAAACCAGCAAGGCCAAGGAAACTCCTCACTTGAGTGATCGTTTTGGTTGCGGACAACTCTCAATAGCTTCAATCTTGGCTTTATTGATGAGGACATCAATACCATTGTTACACCCAAAACCCCTGCTGCTACACATACTGGACCAATTACTAGAGCTCATGCATGCCAATTGAATTATCAGGTACTTTTGTTTCTTGGTAATGATTCTAATGTTCATGAGAATATGATGCTGCCTAAACTGGATACATTTGTTTTTCTTACAAATGAAGGGCCTAGCTTGGACAATAAAGATAAACCTTGGAGCAAGTTCAAGCATGGAGATGATGGCATGCGCAAGGGGAACAAGAACGGAGTTACAAGTGATGATTCCATGACTTTGAAGCCACAATAAGGAGGGCATGAAGCCTTGGAAGAAATATATATAAGGTGCCACTTCATAAATTTCGTCCAAAGGCTATTCTAGGTGCTGCGTCACCTTATTTTTGGGCCAGGCCCATGTAATTTCGAAATACTTGATTATAGGCAGTTTTTAGAGTCCATATGTGTGTGGAAACAATAGTTAGGGTTGGTTTCGGACCCCTCCCCCAAGGGCCATGAAATTCTCCCCCGTCTCTCCTCCATATGTACAGCCCTTAGGGCATCGTTTAGACTTTGGGATTTGTTTAGATTAAAGTTCGCCATAACTGAAACTTCACGTACTTCGTTTGTGTTCAATGACCAGACAAAGGCGTCACAGAACCCCACCTTGATCAATAAATATTTCCTCTTATATTCGCAATATCCAGATTGCTATCTTAGTTTCTTGTTTGTTCTTTGTTTGCCTGCAGGAAACAAACCTTCGTGGTCAGGTTGATCATGCTCCGGCGTGGTCAATAACCTCTCGGAGTTGGTTTAGCGATTGCTAAGGCGCGACGTCTTCGCACGTTCGTAGTCAGATCGTCAAAGTCGACTTCCTCCAAAATGATAGTCACCATGTCATTGAAAGACGGGACACCTTAGCCTCTCAAGTGGTATCATATTTCCAGGTTGCTCGGTGAGATTTTACAGTTTTTCGTAGTTTATATCAAGTTTGTTCTTCATACCTACAATCCACGAAAAAGCCAAAAAAATTAGGGTTAGTTCGTCATATCCGAACCAGTCTGAGCCTTTGCATAGTCTTTTCAGTATTTTGCTTTGTTGAATTTGCGGTTACATCGTCGTGTCTAGTTGCTGGTCTTAGGGTCTAGTCTTTTAGAGTTTCGAGTTTGGGTCATAAGTTGTCACACTGCCGCCGCACCATCATCATCGCCCCTGCCATCTACCACCACCGCTTATCCGCCACCGATCCGTCTCCATATACCATCACCAATCCGTGTCCATCCTGTTAGTTTGACGAGGGGAGAGTTTTGAGACACTCACCATTATAGTGATTTTTCGAAAAAAAGAGGAGCACAAAAAAAGAGGAGCGCTAAAAAAATAGAGCGAAAAAAAAGTTCCAGAGAGTGCTTTTCCCTTGTTTATGTGCAGCGCCATGATTTGTTAGTGTTCTAGGCTCGCGTCTCTGGCACGGTCTAGCCTAGGACCAGAACAGAACCGTCGTTGAGCGTTTATTCAACTTTGCATCTCTGAATTGATTATTGATGACCCTTTTGCTACCATATTATAAGCCTTCCCAGCTCCACATACATCTACGTCGTGCGTTTGACTCTCCCTGGTAATTTCTCTATCCAAGCTTTGAGAGTTTTCACTACGACGGTTGGCGATCACCGCCTGCTGCTGGGTAAGAACTAGTAAGAATTTGATATTTGCTTGACGGAATTGTGACACCCACCACCACCTCTTGTTAGTAGTCTGTAGGATCATATTCTTGTGTGTTTCTATTGCTGCTAACCATGGCAGGATCACAAGCTGACAAGATTGACTGGGAGAACATGACGAATAAGGAGTTGCATGATAAATTCCAGCAAATCATGAGTGGACAGGTGCAAGATGTGCTAAACAGATTTGAAGAGGCCATCGAGAAGATAGATGGCATGGAGAAGACGTTCGAAATAAAGATCGATAACAAGTTTAATGAATTGCTCGTGTGTCTTCCACCACCACCACCGGCTGCACCTAACGCACCTCTGCAACAACAACAACAAAAACAACAACAACAACAACAACTACTACTACTACAACGTCGCCTAGCAAATCAAGTGGGATGAGCACAACGTGTTCCCATTGACCCTGGGCAAAATTCTGGTGCCGCTGTTGATGCTTCTGTAGCTGCTGCTGCTACTGCGTAGGTGGAGGACCATTACGAGGATGAGGTTGATCAAAATCAGAACTATGTGCAACCACCAGCACCACCACCACTAGCTCATCCTCAGGTATATCATCACAACGGTAGTGCTACACCACCACCTGAGGTGCGAGATCATGACCTTTTTCCTAAACTGAATTTAAATATTCCACCATTTGAGGGTAGATGTGTTCCTGGTATATATCTTACTTGGGAGTTAGAAACTGAACAAAATTTTACATGTTTACAATATCCTGAGGAGAGACGTGTTCCTGCTGCTGTTTGTGCTTTCACTAGTTTTGCATGTGTTTGGTGGTCTGAACATTGTAGATTATATCCTATTCCATCTACTTGGGCTGCTTTGAAAACTACTATGCGTACTCGTTGGGTTCCACCATATTATCAACGTGAATTACTTCAAAAATTGTAGCGTTTAAGACAAGGAAAAAATTCTGTAGAAGAATATTATCAGGAATTACAAACTGGCATGATTAGATGTGGTATTGTTGAGGAGAATGAATCTATGCTTGCACGTTTTATGGGTGGATTAAATAGAGAGATTTAGACCATTCTAGAGTATAAGGAATATAATAATATCACTCGTTTATTCCATCTTGCTTGTAAACTGAACGTGAAGTGCAGGATCGATAGGCATTAGCGCGAACTAACTTTTCTGTAGGTCGATCTTCATCATGGACACCACGTGCATCCTCTACTTCCATTGCACCAGCACCTCCATCAGGTGCCACCTCCAGCCATGATACAAGAAAGCATGCGCAACCACCACTATCTGCCAAGAGCACACCTGCGGGGCCTGTGCAGAGCTCTTCTTCTTCCATGGCATCAACATGGCACACAAGTGATATTATTTGTCGTCGTTGTAAGGGAAGAGGACATTTTGCGAGAGAATGCAAATCTCAGCGTGTGATGATTGATACTGAGGATGGTGGGTGAGGGAGTCTTGGATTAGGGGTCTTCGGACAACCGGACTATATCCTTTCGCCGGACTGTTGGACTATGAAGATACAAGATTGAAGACTTCGTCTCGTGTCCGGATGGGACTCTAGTTGGCGTGGAAGGCAAGATAGGCAATATGGATATCTCCTCCTTTGTAACCGACCTTGTGTAACCCTAACCATCTCCGGTGTCTATATAAACCGGAGGGTTTTAGTCCATAGGACAACAGACAATCATACCATAGGCTGGCTTCTAGGGTTTAGCCTCTCCGATCTCGTGGTAGATCAACTCTTGTAATACTCATATCATCAAGAATAAATCAAGCAGGACGTAGGGTTTTACCTCCATCAAGAGGGCCCGAACCTGGCCAAAACATCGTGTCCCCTGCCTCCTGTTACCATCCGCCTTAGACGCACAGTTCGGGACCCCCTACTCGAGATCCGCCGGTTTTGACACCGACATTGGAGCTTTCATTGAGAGTTCCTCCGTGTCGTCGCCGTTAGGCTTGATGGCTCCTACGATCATCGATAGCGATGCAGTCGAGGGTGAGACTTTTCTCCCCGGACAGATCTTTGTGTTCGGCGGCTTCGCACTACGGGCCAACTCGCTTGGCCATCTGGAGCAGATCGAAAGTTACGCCCCTGGCCACCAGGTCAGGTTTGGAAACTTAAACTACACAACCGATATCCGCGGAGACTTGATCTTCGACGGATTCGAGCCTTTGCCTTGTGCGTCACACGATCACGATGATTACGATTGAGCTCTACAATCAGACAGTGTTCAGGAGATCGCACCGGCAGCCGCTCCGACCCTCAATTCGGAGCCAGTTGCGCCGTCCATGGACGGGTGGATGGACCCCGCCACGGAGGCCTTACCCTCAGCAGCGATCGAGCCGAACATCGACCTTACCCTGCACGAGAGCCGTGTTGTCAGACTATCGGATCCTTCTCCGGCCACGGACTCCGAACCGCCTGCGCCCGTTCCTAGCGAATCCGATTGGGCGCTGATCATGGAGTTTACCTCCGCGGACATTTTTCAGCACTCGCCCTTTGGCGACATACTGAACTCATTAAGGTCTCTCTCCTTGTCAGGAGGATCCTGGCCGAACTATGTCTGACAAGATTGGGATGCGGATGACGAAGAAATTCGCTACCCACCCACCACCCACTTAGTAGCCACTGTCGACGACTTAACCGACATGCTCGACTTCGACGGTATGGACGACGATCTGGGAGACGAAGAGGAACCACTGCCCACAGGGCACTGGACTGCCACCTCATCATATGATATATACATGGTGGAGACACCCAAAGAAGGCAATGGCGACGAGACAGCGGAGGATGACCCCTCCAAGAAGCAACCCAAGCGCCGACGTCAGCGGCGCCGCTCCAAGTCCCGCCAAAGCAAAAGTGGTGATACCGGCATAGGAGATAATAACACTACGGATAGTGCCGAAGATGGCAACAATCCCCTCCAACACGATCTAGGACGGGAGGATGGAGATCCCTCCAGAGAGGCGGAGGATGATAATTACATGCCCCCCTCCGAAGACGAGGCAAGCCTCGACGATGACGAATTCGTCGTGCCAGAGGATCCCGTCGAACAAGAGCGCTTCAAGCGTCGGCTTATTGCCATGGCAAATAGCCTTAAGAAAAAGCAGCAGCAGCTTCAAGCTGATCAAGATCTGCTAGCTGACAGATGGACTGAAGTCCTCGCGGCCGGGGAATATAAACTCGAACACCCCTCCAAGAGTTACCCAAAATGCAGGTTGCTACCCCGGCTGGAGGAAGAAGCGTATGACGCAGCTGATCGGCCACCTCGTGGCCGCGATAGAGCGGCATTCCAGCCAAAAGCTCAGCCTGCACCCCGACGCCATTCAAATAAAAAGGCATGGGGAAATACGCCAGACCTGCGAGACGTACTGTAGGATAAAGCAAAACATGCAAGATTGATCTACGGATCACGAGGGCGCGCCACTACGCGAGACGATAAACGTCACGCCGGATACAGTAAAAGTAAATCCGTCCGGGCCGAACACATTGGGCAAGACTCATTGGAGCTGCGTCGCGATATAGCCCAGTACAGAGGTGCCGCACACCCCTTATGCTTCACAGATTAAGTAATGGATCATCAAATCCCAGAGGGTTTCAAACCCGTAAACATAGAATCATACGACGGCACGACAGATCCTGCGGTATGGATCGAGGATTTCCTCCTGCACATCCACATGGCCCGCGGTGACGACCTACATGCAATCAAATACCTCCCACTCAAACTTAAAGGACTAGCTCTGCATTGGCTCAACAGCTTGCCAGTAGAGTCCATTGGCTGTTGGGAAGATCTGGAAGCCGCATTCTTCGACAACTTTCAGGGCACTTATGTGCGACCACCAGACGCTGATGACCTGCGCCATATAATTCAGCAGCCAGAGGAATCAGCCAGGCAATTCTGGACACGGTTCCTAACAAAGAAAAATGAAATCGTCGACTGTCCGGATGCAGGGGCCCTAGCAGCTTTTAAACACAACATCCGCGACGAGTGGCTAGCTAGGCACCTTGGTCAGGAAAAGCCGAAATCTATGGCAGCCCTCATGACGCTCATGACCTGCTTTTGTGCGGGAGAAGACAGCTGGCTGGCTCGCAGTAATAACATATCAAAGAACAGTGGTACTTTGGATACCAAGGACGGCAATGGCAGGTCACGTCGCAACAAACATAAGCGCTGCATTAACGGCGACAATACCGAGGATACGGAAGTCAATGCCGGATTCAAAGGCTCTAAACCCGGTCAGCAGAAAAAGCCATTTAAAAGAAGCACTCCGGGCCCGTCCAGTTTGGACCGCATACTCGATCGCTCGTGTCAAATACATGGCACCCCCGACAAGCCAGCCAACCACACCAATAGGGATTGTTGGGTATTCAAGCAGGCCGGCAAGTTAAATGCCGAAAACAAAGATAAGGGGCCACATAGCGATGACGAGGAAGAGCCCCGGCAGCCGAACACCGGAGGACAGAAGAGGTTCCCCCCACAAGTGCGGACGGTGAACATGATATACGCAACCCACATCCCCAAGAGGGAGCGGAAGCGTGCGCTCAGGGACGTATATCCGTTGGAGCCAGTCGCCTCAAAGTTCAACCCATGGTCCTCCTGTCCGATCACTTTCGATCGCAGGGACCACCCCACTAGTATCCGTCATGGCGGATTCGCCGCACTGGTCCTAGACCCAATCATTGACGAATTTCACCTCACTCGAGTCCTTATGGAAGGCGGCAGCATCCTGAACCTTCTTTACCAGGACACCGTGCGCAAAATGGGTATAGACCCCTCAAGGATCAAACCCACAAAAACGACCTTTATAGGCGGCATACCAGGCGTAGAGGCCCATTGCACAGGCTCAGTCACACTGGAAGTGGTCTTCGGATCCCCGGATAACTTCCGAAGCGAAGAGTTAATCTTTGATATAGTCCCGTTCCGCAGTGGTTATCAAGCACCACTCGGGCAAACCGCATTTGCGAGATTCAATGCGGTACCGCATTATGCATACCTCAAGCTCAAGATGCCAGGACCTCAGGGGGTCATTACAGTTAATGGAAACACAGAGCGCTCTCTCCGAATGGAGGAGCACACTGTGGCCCTCGCAGCGGAAGCGCAAAGCAGCCTCTTAAGGCAATCCACTAGTTCGGCGTTTAAGGACCCAAACACCTTCAAGCGCACCCGGAGTAATCAGCAACAGGACTGCCTGGCACGTTCCGAGCTTGCATAGCAATGAGGCCCCCACCGCGGCCCAAGCCAAATGGCGAAATTCGTGCCACGCGTACATAATTACGCATTAAAAATACCATGGGCACAGGCGCGGAGGGAGGCTTGACTACGGCACGCCCCAAGACAAGGCTTAAACCACACTAGGGGCTTCCCGTTTTGTTTTTTTTTCTTTTCAGGACTTTAATCTCTGGAAACCCGGTCCGGCAGCATGATTGCCGAACATATGATGCAGCAACCAAGAAGGCAGAAAGCTACGTCACACCATGGAACTCCCAGGTGGATTACGATAACGAGTGTAATACTTGCCTTAATACTATTCTTCAGCTCGCCCTTGGAGGGGACATAGTCCTACTTTTTGCTTATTGCACTACATGTATCATTCTGCTTTAACTCACCTTTTTGAATAAACAATGCATAGCATTAAGACTATTATTCCATTCTTCTTTTTTATATATGTATATATATATATGTTCATTCATGACATCCAGCACACGTACACTCTGGTACGGCCAATACGCTAGGGGCTTAAGCATAACCCACAATACGGCGTGAGAAGTCCGGACACTTTCAATAGTGCGGCACCCCGAACTTATAGCATTATATGCATCAGCTCCGAATCATGTCTTGGGTCAATAGTTGGGTTTGCCCGGCTCCCATGTTTTGGTACCTTACGTTCTGCTATATCGGCTAAGGTAGCACAGGGAGAACTACTGCTATTGTGCCCCAGTTCTGCTGGGCTAAGCACCTCTGTAGAGAAAGCTAAAACTGATTGTCATGATAAGGCGAGAGACTGGTCGCTGTTCAAGAGGTTTTCGAGTCCTTAAAGACTTATGCTGCTTAGAGTGAGGAGTCGGCCCTGTCCGGCTTAAGGCGTGTATCGCGCCCCGAGTTTGGCCTTCAGAACACTAGGGGCTTCGCCGAAATTTAAAATTATAGAATTCTATGGCTAAGTGAGAGTGATGACGCATTATAGTCCGATTGCCTTGTTCGTTGTGCTGAGCACCTCCCTCGAAGGACCCAAAAATGGGAACAAGAGTGCTCAGGTTTATCCCGAACACCCCAGCACTCGTGGCATGGGGGGCAGAAGCCCACGAGTAGCCATCTCTCAGATTTGATAAACAGCCGAACAGAAGGTAATATTTTAAATTCAAACAAGCGTTGCATAGCGCATATGAACAAGTTTTCATCAATACAGGATTACACGAGCGGGTTAACCCAAATATTGTATCTTTGGTACACTCGTCCGCTACGAGACGGGCACCCTTCAGGACACCCTCATAGTACATCTCGGGGTGGCGATGCTCCTTGCCCTCCGGCGGCCCTTCCTTGACCAGCTTCACGGTGTCTAGCTTGGCCCATTGCACCTTCACACGGGCGAAAGCCCGACGTGCACTCTCGATGCAGACGGACCGCTTGACGACTTCCAGCCGTGGGTAGGCATCCACAAGCCGCCTCACCAGGCCGAAGTAGCTGTTCGGAAGGGCGTCGCCAGGCCACAGCCGGACTATAAAGCCCTTGATGGCCTGTTCGGCCGCCTTGTGTAGCTCGACCAGCTGCTTTAGGTGGTCGCTCATAGGCACCGGGTGTTTGGTCCCAGTATATTGGGCCCAGAACAACTTCTCCGTTGAGCTTCCCTCCTCGGCCTGGTAAAATGTTGCGGCATCCGACACGCTGCGGGGCAAATCTGCGAATGCTCCTGGAGAGCTCCGGATTCGGGTAAGTAACAAGTAATTTACTTTCACATGCTTGCTTTGCATATAGAATGCCTTACCCGCCGCTATCTTCTTCATCGCGTCAATCTCCTGGAGGGCCTTTTGGGCTTCGGCCTTGGCGTTCTTTGCGCTCTCGAGGGTTGCGGCAAGCTCGGACTCTCGCGTCTTCAAGTCAAGCTCCAACGCCTCGTGCTTTGTCACGAGAGCCCACTCGTGCCTCATGCCTTTCCCGCTCGGTGCGCTCCTCGGCTGCTTTGTTTCGGCCTTGGATAACGCTTGCTTCAGGGTCGCCACCTCGGTCGTGGCCCCTGGTAAATTTATGATGATCCCGTCATTTTGCAATCGCATTCTTTTTATACATATCCATAGACTAGGTTCTACTTACCTTTGTTCTCCTCGAGCTGCCTCTTCGCAAGGCTGAGCTCGTCCTTGGACCCTTTAAGGTCCTGCTTCAGTGCGGCGACCTCTGCAGTCAGTGCGGCAGATGCCAGCAGCGAAGCCTGCATACGCATATTGAAATACTTATATTAGACTCCTGCGACATTGTTTGATCCTCTGTTCGGCTTTTCTTTGTGAACACCGAATAGAGCATCAGGGGCTACTATCTATGCGGTAATATTTTCCCCATATTTCAAAAACTTACCTCAAAGCCTGTTAGAAGGCTGGCACAAGCTTCAGTCAGTCCGCTCTTGGCGGACTGAACCTTCTGGACCACCGCACTCATAATAGTGCAGTGCTCTTCGTCGATGGAAGCGCTGCGAAGCGCTCCCAGCAGATTGTTTGGTGCCTCTGGATGGACAGAGGTCACCAGCACAGGCGTCTTGCCCCTTTTTGAAGAAAGCCGCCTGCCCGAGTCCAGAACCACTGGGGGTTCCGGCGCGGTGTTCTGCTGAGGGCCGAACTCGGAGCCCTCGGGAGCCTTGCTCCCTCTGCTCCCGGAGTCCGGAAGGTCGCCTTGAGGCGCCTCCGGGACTATCTCCCCTCGACCCGGTGCCTCTTGAGACAATACCTCGGCGTTGTCCATAGGGTAAGGGGAGGAGGCGATCGGAAGTGGATCGCTATCCATATCCGACGAGCCCAGGGAGCCGTCCGACGATACGTCGATACGGGCTCGTGGCGGTCTACATAGTCATAATTCGGCGTTAGGAGAGGCTGTGCGACAAAGGCATGCTATGAGTTACTCTGACATCCGAATACTTATGACTTCGCCAGGGGCTTGGCCCTGAGCAGCCACTCGTCTTCGCCTTCGGCGGCGGTGGTGGAGAAGTCCGGAAGGAGAGTCCTTCCCTTCTTGGACCCTTCGTCCCCCCCCCCCCCCGGTTGGGGCGGCCTTCCTTTTCTTGTCTCCCCCGACTGGAGGGGGAGCATCTTCATCTTCCTCCTCGTCTTCGGGGGAGGAGTGCGTCGTGGAGTTATCAAACGATAAGTCCGATAACGCCTGGCGTCGAGAACTCTTTCGGGTTCCCTTGGCCTTCTTGGTATTCTACGGCACCTTGTAAGGAGATGGAGTCAGCATCTCCGTCAGGAGAGCGTCCGCAATGTCTTCGGGCAGAGGGGTCGGACAGTTAATCTGCCCCGATGTCTTCACCCAGTCCTGTCAAAGGCATGGAGCTCAGACCCCGCACATGGGTAAGCTAGGGGAAATAAATGTCCTACCGGATGTATAGAACTCACTGAATGCGCTTGGCGCTTCGTGCTTAGCCCGCGGTCCTCGGTGAGGGAGGGAGGGACCTCGACGCCCTTGAACAGCACCTTCCAGACGTCCTTGTGCATCGTGTTGAAGAGCTCGCTCAGAGTCAGGTGCTGGGCCAGGTCGAACTCCCACAAGTTGAAGTCCTGTTGTTGGCACGGGAGGATCTGGTGGATGAGCATGACCTGGACTATATTGACAAGCTTGAGCTTCTTGCCGGCCATATTCCGGATACATTTCTGGAGTCCGTCCAGCTCTACCGATGAACCCCAGGACAGGCCCTTCTCTTTCTAGGAGGTGAGCCACGTGAGGATTCTGGATCAAAACTTGGGGGCAGCCACCCATTTGGCATCGCGCGGCTCGGTGATGTAGAACCACGCCGATTGCCACCCCTTTATGGTCTCCACGAAGGAGCCTTCAAGCCATATAACGTTGGGCATCTTGCCCACCATGGCTCCGCCGCATTCTGCTTGTTGGCCGCCCACCACCTTCGGCTTGATATTGAAGGTCTTTAACCACAGGCCGAAGTGGGGCCGGATGCGGAGGAAAACCTCACACACGACGATGAACACCGAAATGTTGAGGACGAACTTCGGGGCCAGATCATGGAAGTCCAGCCCGTAGTAGAACATGAGACCACAAACGAATGGATGGAGGGGAAACCCCAGTCCGCGGAGGAAGTGGTGGAGGAAGACTACCCCCTCGTGAGGTTCAGGGGTAGGAACGATCTGCCCCGCAACGGGCAGCCGATGCGCGATATTCGCGGCCAAGTATCTGGCTTCGCGCAGCTTCTTGATGTGCCCCTCCGTAACGGAGGAAGCCATCCATTTGCCTCCCGCTCCGGACATGATTGGAGAAGGTTGAGGGGAAGGATGTGAGCTTGGGCGTTGGAGCTCGAGTGCGCAAGAACAGATAGGCATGGAGGAAGAAGGCGTGGGTAGAAAAAGGTTAAACCTTATCCCTTTATAAGGGCGGCCGAAGCAATGCGCCCCCACTAGCTTGGTAAAACACGCTTATTCCCCAAGCGCCGTAATCGATGGCGCGGTTGGGTTACCCACGCCCGTATTGATGAGAATCCCGTAATAAGGGGGACACGATCCCTGCTTTGACAAGACGTGTCAGGAAACTGCCTGCGTTATGTGCGGAGCTAGATAAAGGATACGGTTCGAATAATCACCGGGCCATGACATAACGTCATGTTGCTGAAACATGTCAGCAGATTAGATTTGTGGAAATATTATTCTCTCTACGGTGGTATGTGGGACTTATTTTGCAAGGTCGGACACTATCCTTGTATTCAAATTCTTCCGGGGTGTATTCGGAGGACGAACCCGCATTGCAATGCCGAAGACAATACTGCACGCCGGACTCGACGTCATTGAAGCCTGGTTCAGGGGCTACTGAGGGAGTCCTGGATTAGGGGGTCTCCGGACAGCCGGACTATATCCTTTGGCTGGACTATTGGACTATGAAGATACAAGATTGAAGACTTCGTCTCGTGTCCAGATGGGACTCTACTTGGCGTGGAAGGCAAGCTAGGCAGTACGGATATGGATATCTCCTCCTTTGTAATCGACCTTGTGTAACCCTAACCCTCTCCGGTGTCTATATAAACCGGAGGTTTTTAGTCCGTAGGACAACAGACAATCATACCATAGGCTAGCTTCTAGGGTTTAGCCTCTCCAATCTCGTGGTAGATCAACTCTTGTAATACTCATATCATCAAGAATAAATCAAGCAGGACGTAGGGTTTTACCTCCATCAAGAGGGCCCGAACCTGGGTAAAACATCGTGTCCCCTGCCTCATGTTACCATCCGCCTTAGACGCACAGTTCGGGACCCCCTACCCGAGATCCGACGGTTTTGACACTGACAGTGGGTATGAGTCTGCTAGTGACTATGATGAGGAGACTTTGGCTCTTATTACACATGAAGAACACGGTGGAGATGATTCTGATCATGAGACGCAATACATGGTCGCTGAAGATGCTGACATGTATGAATGTTTAGTTGCTCAATGTGTTTTGAGTGTGCAGGTTACACAAGCTAAGAAAAATCAAAGGCATAATCTGTTCCATACAAAGGGAGTTGTCAAGGAACGTTCTGTTCGCGTCATCATAGATGAAGGGAGCTGCAACAACTTGGCTAGCATGGAGATGGTGGAGAAGCTATCTCTCACCACAAGACCACATACACATCCTTACTACATCCAATGGTTCAACAACAACGGCAAGGTTAAGGTAACACATACTGTTCGTGTGCATTTTAGTATCTCTACATATGTTGATTATGTTGATTGTGATGTGGTACCTATGCAAGCATGTTCCTTATTACTTGGTAGACCATGGAAATTTGATAACAATTCTGTATACCATGGTAGAAACATTCAGTATACTCTTGTTCATAACGACAAAAATATTACTTTGCTTCCTATGACTCCTTATTCCATTTTGAAAGATGATGTTCATAGAGCTAATAAAGCAAAACAGGAGAAAACTAAGAGTGAAAATCAGATTGTGGAAAAAGAATTCGAGCAAAAAATGAAACCTAATAATAAACCAGCTAGTGTTGCTTCTGAAATTAAATTGAAAAGTGCATGTTTACTTGCCACAAAATATGATATTGATGAGCTAGATTTCAGCAAATCTGTTTGCTATGTGATGTATGGTGGAACCCTAGATGGCCGATCTTTCACGAAAGGAGCAGATCCCTCGAAGAACACAAAGAACACGAGGGGAAACATGAGGGGAAACACGAGAGAATCACTCAAACCAACAAGAACGATCACACATGTGCTAGATCCTCGAAACACAAAGGGAGATACATGATACGCGATCAACAAGGGACGATACACGGTAACCGGTTTTTCTCCAATGGAGGTCTTGATGGGGCAACCCAAAAGGGGGTCTTGAATCCAAGGGGATCTTCTCCGTACAGGGGCCGCGGTCTCTCTCGAGGAGTAGATCCAATGTGGATGAACGAGGCTCTATCTCTAATATGAGCTATCACAACGCTAACTCTAACCAGGAGGAGGTGGAGGAGTATATATAGTCTAGGGACACAAAGGGGTAAGTGGGGGATACATGGGCCTCGGGCCCGATCTTTGTGCACAGACAGGTGTCGGACATCCGGTGGGTGTCGGACGTCCGGAGGCTCAGGACGGTCCGGACGTGCGGTGGTCTTCGGACTTCCGTAGATTTCGTTCTGTCGCCGTGGCGCCGGTCGTCTGGTGGCGCTCGGTCGTCCGGGGCCTGGGGTGTGTCGGACGTCCGGTACTTGCCAGTCGTCCGGCCGCTGTAGCTACCATCGGCTGGCCCTTCTAGCTGGCTGAGTGTCCAGGCATCGGACGTCCGACGTTGTCCAGTCGTCCGGACGCTGAAGACTTCGGGCAGCTTCTTCTCTTGGTCCTTGTACTTGGCGTCCATGCTAGCTCGTCCGTTGGATGTGGTGGCTTCGTGGATTTTCTCTATGTACCTGATCATGCATAGCACACACGTTGGAGGTAGTAGCCATGTCTCACATGTAGAAAGTGAAGGTTCGGAGAGGAGCGAGTTCACCTTGTGTCCAATGGCGTATATTCGAGGTCTCTTCATATGTCCTCTGGGGGCTTGGAGAGTAGTCGGAGTGTACATGGGGATGAACGTGGGATGCTCCGCATCATCTCCCCCCTTGGAAAAGATCCGACCTTGGATCGTAATCCTCATCACCATGGAAACAGTTGTCGTGGATGAACTTGTAGTTGGATGGAGTTGCAGGCATGGTGCAAACCAAATACTCCAAGGTGTCTCCGGTATGTTGTACATGCAAAATGAGCAAACACAAAGTACACTTGGAAATACAATGGTTAGCGCACACAAAGTGTCCATCAAGTAAGTATGAGTCCGTGCAGCAAGATTGTTTGTGACAAAGTGCATGAAGCTTATGAAGATGATATAGAATGATATGCAAAGCATTCATGGGAGCAAAAGCATTCAAAATGCACACAAATGTGTTGTTAATATGATCAATGCAACCATGGTGCAAAATGATGTCATATTGGGACGGTTTATCAGAAGCATGAACATGTTAATTGGTGCTCAATATGAGTATGTGATCATGCAATTGATGATGGGCAATATGATCATGATATATGAAGATGCCATCGAGAAAGATCACAACAAATTTGCTAAGGAAATGCACAAGCTCATATATCATGGATGACATGGGAATACAAGATGCAACAAGGCAATCATAATGTGAGTCAATCCATGCATAAGATGCAAATTTGTCATTTGTATGATATGTCCATCGAGCATGACATGTGTGAGCACAACCAACAAATATGGAGGTGTTGGTGTACCAATGCTCGATGTCGGGGCATGAGTGGAGGTTCGAAGGTGCATCCAATAAGTTCGAGCGCTCCTCATTTTGAAGGTCCATGCTACCTCTTGAGCACTGCGTTGGTTTTCCCTTGAAGAGGAAAGGGTGATGCAGCAAAGTAGCGTAAGTATTTCCCTCAGTTTTTGAGAACCAAGGTATCAATCCAGTAGGATACTACACGCAATTCCCTCGTACCTACACAAACAAAAAAGAACCTCGCAACCAACGCTATAAAGGGGTTGTCAAGCCCTGCATGGTCACTTACGAGAGTTAGATCTGATAGAGAAAATAATAATAAGATAAATATTTTTGGTATTTTTATGATATAGATTGGAAAATAAAGATTGCAGAATAAATGGTAATAGAAATAGCTTGTTGATGGGAGATTAATATGATGGAGAATAGACCCGGGGGCCATAGGTTTCACTAGTGGCTTCTCTCAAGATAGCATAAGTATTACGGTGGGTGAACAAATTACTATCGAGCAATTGATAGAAAAGTGCATAATTATGAGAATATCTAGGCATGATCATGTATACAGGCATCACGTCCGCAACAAGTAGACGGAAACGATTATGCATCTACTACTATTACTCCACACATCTAGAGTATTAAGTTCATAAGAACAAAGTAACGCATTAGGCAAGATGACATGATGTACAGGGATAAACTCAAGCAATATGATATAAACCCCATCTTTTTTATCCTCGATGGCAACAATACAATACGTGCCTTGCTGCCCCTACTGTCACTGGGAAAGGACACCACAAGATTGAACCCAAAGTTAAGCACTTCTCCTATTGCAAGAAAGATCAATCTAGTACACCAAACCAAACTGATAATTCGAAGAGACTTGCAAAGATAAACCAATCATACATAAAAGATTTCAGAGAAGAATCAAATATTGTTCATAGATAAACTTGATCATAAACCCACAATTCATCGGATCTCGACAAACACACCGCAAAAAGAGTTACATTGAGTAGATATCTAAGAAGATCGAGGAGAACATTGTATTGGTATCCAAAGAGAGAGAAGAAGCCATCTAGCTAATAACTATGGACCCGAAGGTCTGTAGTAAACTACTCACACATCATCGGAGAAGCTATGGTGTTGATGTAGAAGCCCTCCATGATCGATTCCCCCTTCGGCGGAGCTCCGGAAAAGGCCCCAAGATGGGATCTCTTGGGTATAGAAGGTTGCGGCGGTGGAAATAGGGTTTCGTGGTTCTCCTGGATGTTTTCGGGGTATATGGATATATATAGGAGGGAGAAGTAGGTCGGTGGAGCCACGAGGGGCCCATGAGGGTGAAGGGCGCGCCCAGGGGGTAGGCGCGCCCCCTGCCTCGGAGCCTCCTTGTTGGTTTCTTGACGTCCGCTCTAAGTCCTCTGGATCACGTTTGTTCTAAAAATAACTCTCCCGAAGGTTTCATTCCGTTTGGATTCCGTTTG
Source organism: Triticum urartu (assembly GCF_003073215.2). Lineage (NCBI taxonomy): Eukaryota > Viridiplantae > Streptophyta > Magnoliopsida > Poales > Poaceae > Triticum > Triticum urartu. Next base: position 295,574,718 of record NC_053023.1, on the reverse strand, counting down.
ATATTCCTTTTCTACGAAACACTGAAATATGCAAAAAAAACAACAATTTGCACTAGGCCTTGGGTTAGTAGGTTTGTCCCAAAAATAATATAAAAGTGTATAAATAAGCCCATAAACATCCAAAACAGATAATATAATAGCATGGAACAATCAAAAATTATAGATACATTGGAGACGTATCAAGCATCCCCAAGCTTAATTCATGTTCCTCCTTGAGTAGGTAAATAATAAAAACATAATTTTTGATGTGGAATGCTACCTATCATAATTCTCAATGTAATTTTCTTTATTGTGGCAGGAATGTTCAGATCCGAAATATTCAAGACAAAAGTTTAATATTTACATAAAAATAATAATACTTCAAGCATACTAACAAAGCAGTCATGTCTTCTTAAAATAACATGGCCAAAGAAAGCTATCCCTACAAATCATATAATCTGGCTATGCTCTATCTTCACCACTAAAAATATTTAAATCATGCACAACTTCGATGACAAGCCAAGCAATTGTTTCATATTTTTGATGTTCTCAAACTTTTCAATCTTCACGTAATACATGAGCGTGAGCCATGGACATAGAACTATGGGTGGAATAGAATGGTGGTTGTGGAGAAGACAAAAAGGAGAAGACAGTGTGACATCAACTAGGCATATCAACGGGCTATGGAGATGCCCATCAATAGATATCAATATGAGTGAGTAGGGATTTCCATGCAACGGATGCACTAGAGCTATAAGTGTATGAAAGCTCAAAAAGAAACTAAGTGGGTGTGCATCCAACTCGCTTGCTCATGAAGACCTAGGGAATTTTGAGGAAGCCCACCATTGGAATATACAAGACAAGTTCTATAATGTAAAATTCCCACTAGTATATGAAAGTGACAACATAAGAGACTCTCTATCATGAAGATCATGGTGCTACTTTGAAGCACAAGTGTGGAAAAAGGATAGTAACATAGTCCCTTCTCTCTTTTTCTCTCATTTTTTATATATTTTTTATTTGGGCCTTCTTTCTTTTATGGACTCTTTTTTTTTATTTTTTTCGTCCGGAGTCTCATCCCGACTTGTGGGGGAATCGTAGTCTCCATCATCCTTTACTCACTTGGGACAATTCTCTAATAATGATGATCATCACACTTTATTTACTTACAGCTCAAGAATTACAACTCAATTCTTAGAACAAAATATGACTCTATGTGAATGCCTCCGGCGGTGTACCGGGATATGCAATGACTCATGAGTGACATGTATGAAAGAATTATGAAGGGTGGCTTTGCCACAAATACTATGTCAACTACATGATCATGCAAAGCAATATGACAATGATGAAGCGTGTCATAGTAAACGGAACGGTGGGAAGTTGCGTGGCAATATATCTCGGAATGTTTATGGAAACGCCATAATAGGTAGGTATGGTGGCTGTTTTGAGGAAGGTATATGGTGGGTTTATGGTACTGGCGAAAGTTGCGCGGTACTAGAGAGGCTAGCAATGGTGGAAGGGTGAGAGTGCGTATAATCCATGGACTCAACATTAGTCATAAAGAACTCATATACTTATTGCAAAATTTATTAGTTATCTAAACAAAGTACTACGTGCATGCTCCTAGGGGGATAGATTGGTAGGAAAATACCATCTCTCATCCCCGGCTGCCACTCATATGGAAGGCAATCAATAAATAAATCATGCTCCGACTTCATCACATCACGGTTCACCATACGTGCATGCTACGGGAATCACAAACTTTAGAACAAGTATTTCTCAAATTCACAACTACTCAACTAGCGTGACTCTAATATCACCATCTCCATATCTCAAAACGATCACCAAGTATCCAACTTCTCATAGTATTCAATGCACTTTTTATGATAGTTTTTATTATACCCATCTTGGACTCTTATCATATTAGGACTAGTTTTATAACCAAAGAAAATTACCATGTTGTTTTAAAGGACTCTAAAAATAATATAAGTGAAGCATGAGAGATCAATAATTTCTATAAAATAAAACCACCACCGTGCTCTAAAAGGTATAAGTGAAGCACTAGAGCAAAATTATCTAGCTCAAAAGATATAAGTGAAGCACATAGAGTATTCTAATAAACTCCATTTCATGTGTGTCTCTCCCAAAAGGTGTGTACAGCAAGGATGATTGCGGAAAACTAAAAAGCAAAGACTCAAATCATACAAGACGCTCCAAGCAAAACACATATCATGTGGTGAATAAAAATATAGCCTCAAGTAAAGTTACTGATTGAAGAAGACGAAAGAGGGGATGCCATCCAAGGAATCCCCAAGCTTAGGCTTTTGGTTGTCCTTGAATTTTACCTTGGGGTGCCTTGGGCATCCCCAATCTTAGGCTTTTTCCACTCCTTATTCCATAATCCATCAAATCTTTACCCAAAACTTGAAAACTTCACAACAGAAAACTTAAACAGAAAATCTCATGAGCTCCGTTAGTATAAGAAAAAAACCCACCACTTAAGGTACTGTAATGAACTCATTCTTAATTTTTTGGTGTTAAACCTACTGCATTCCAACTTCTCTATGGTTCATAACCTCCGATACTAGCCATATATGCATCAAAATAAGCAAACAACACGCGAAAACTGAATCTGTCAAAAACATAATAGTCTGTAGTAATCTGTAGGTTTCAAATACTTCTGTAACCCAAAAATTCTAAAAAATTGCTAGACGTGAGGAATTTATCTATTAATCATCTGCAAAAAGAATCAACCTAATCGCACTCTCCAGTAAAAAATGGCAGTAAATCTCGTGAGCGCTAAACTTTCCGTTTTTTACAGCAAGATCGCAAAGACTTTCCCCAAGTCTTCCCAAAGGTTCTACTTGGCACAAACACTAATTAAAAGAATAAAACCACATCTAAACAGAGGCTAGATGAATTATTTATTACTAAACAAAATCAAAAAGCAAGGACCAAAAATAAAACTGGGTTGCCTCCCAACAAGCGCTATCGTTTAACGCCCTAGCTAGGCATAAAAGCAAGGATAGATCTAGGTATTACCATGATAATGGTAAGGTAAATCATGAAAACTCATCTCATACTCCCTATGTTCAGCAGCAAGATTTCTTTGTGGCAAGCAAAAGTAATCAAAAGGGCTAAATTTAATGGGACCAAAGTCTCCAAGATCAAGCTCAGGAGGTATTGGTTCCTCCTTTGGCCCCTCGTATTGCACAACCAATTCATCATTATAAGCATTCTTTTGGCAAAAGGTCATGAGCTTTTGTTCAAGGGAAAAACCAAACCCATTATTCTGGATAGCAAAATTATCATTAAGTTCGGAGATCCTGTCAACAAGAACATCTGTAGGAACCCTTTTTTCTAAGGTTTTCATTAAAAGCAACATGATCTAAAGATCATAAACGCATAATGTCTTCTTGATAAAAAAGGATTGCTTCTATTGGAGGACAGACGGCATCCACCCTATAATGCGCAAAAATTTCATTGGCCTCTTTTATTATAAATCTGAACTCATGAGCTAAATAGATGGTCGATGCTCGGTTACCAGAAGAATTCTCAATATTAGAAAATTCTAGGAAAATCCTTTGTATGGAAGGATGCATATGTAAAAATTGTCTTTCAAGTTTAACTATGAGCAAAGATATACCATCCACGAGACTACTAGTTTTATGAAGAATAGACCCGCTCATGATGAGCAAAGCACCAACACAAGTAAAGAAATCTTGAATAACTCCCTTCCCAATAATATTACCACTACCAATCCGAAACTTTTTAGTGTGTAAAATAGTAGGATTTTCAAGAGGATCATCAATAGCATCAAAGTTTCCCATATTATTATCCTTATCAATGATAACCTCCCCAGTTTCAGACATGATGGCAACAAAATGCAAAAAGAACAAGCACACAGAAGGCAGGAAGGAAAAAGAGGGCAAATAAAACGGCAAGGGTGAAGTGGTGGAGAGGAAAACGAGAGGCAAATGGCAAATAGAGTAATGCGAGGGATAAGAGTTTTTGATGGGTACTTGGTATGTCTTGACTTGTGAATTGATCTCCCCGGTAACGGCGCCAGAAATACTTCTTCCTACCTCTTGAGCACTGCGTTGGTTTTCCCTTGAAGAGGAAAGGGTGATGCAGCAAAGTAGCATAAGTATTTCCCTCAGTTTTTGAGAACCCAGGTATCAATCCAGTAGGAGACTACACGCAAGTCCCTCGTACCTACACAAACAAATAAGAACCTCGCAACCAACGCGATAAAGGGGTTGTCAAGCCCTTCACGGTCACTTATGAGAGTGAGATCTGATAGAGATAATAATAATAATATAAATTTTTTTGGTATTTTTATGATATAGATTGGAAAATAAAGATTGCAAAATAAACGGTAATAGAAATAGCTTATTGACGGGAAATTAATATAATGGAGAATAGACCCGGGGCCATAGGTTTCACTAGTGGCGTCTCTCAAGATAGCATAAGTATTACAGTGGGTAAACAAATTACTGTCGAGCAATTGATAGAAAAGTGCATAATTATGAGAATATCTAGGCATGATCATGTATATAGGCATCACGTCCGCGACAAGTAGACTGAAATGATTCTGCATCTACTACTATCACTCCCCACATCGACCGCTATCCAGCATGCATCTAGAGTATTAAGTAATATGATATAAACCCCATCTTTTTATCCTCGATGGCAACAATACAATACGTGCCTTGCTGCCCCTACTCTCATTGGGAAAGGACACCGCAAGATTGAACCCAAAGCTAAGAACTTCTCCCATTGCAAGAAAGATCAATCTAGTAGGCCAAACCAAACTGATAATTCGAAGAGACTTGCAAAGATAAACCAATCATACATAAAAGATTTTAGAGAAGAATCAAATATTGTTCAAAGATAAACTTGATCATAAACCCACAATTCGTCGGATCTCGACAAACACACTGCAAAAAGAGTTACATTGAATAGATCTCCAAGAAGATCGAGGAGAACATTGTATTGAGATCCAAAGGGAGAGAAGAAGCCATCTAGCTAATAACTATGGACCCAAAGGTCTGAAGTAAACTACTCACGCATCATTGGAGAGGCTATGATGTTGATGTAGAAGCCCTCCGTGATTGATTCCCCCTCCGGCGGAGCTCCAGAAAAGGCCCCAAGATGGGATCTCTTGGGTACAGAAGGTTGCGACGGTGGAAATAGGGTTTCGTAGTGCTCCTGGATGTTTTTGGGTTTTATGGATATATATAGGAGGAAGAAGTAGGTCAGTGGAGCCACGAGGGGCCCACGAGGGTGGAGGGTGCGCCTAGGGGGGTAGGCGCGCCCCTTGCCTCGTGGCCTCCTCGTTGGTTTCTTGACGTCCACTCCAAGTCCTCTGGATCACGTTTGTTCCAAAAATAACTCTCCTGAAGGTTTCATTCCGTCTGGATTCCTGTTGATATTCCTTTTCAAGGAAACACTGAAATAGGCAAAAAAACAGCAATTTGCACTGGGCCTTTGGTTAGTAGGTTAGTCCAAAAAATAATATAGAAGTGTATAAATAAGCCCATAAACATCCAAAATAGGTAATATAATAGCATGGAACAATCAAAAATTATAGACACGTTGGAGACGTATCAATCCATAGAGCCAATCTGTAGCGACCAGACCTCAAACAGTCTGATCTCTGTGCTCCAGTGTCATCCCTGGATCAGTAATGCTGACACCACACAGTACTCGGAGGATTTATAGCAGAGTAGCAATCACACACTTATTACATCGAGTGTCTCAAAAGAGAACTTATTACAATAAATATGGCTTAAGGCCATCTAATAACGATAACAGCGGAAGGCTTGGAAGATAAGTGAGTCCATCAACTCCAACGGCATCACTGAGTATAGAACCACGACCTAAAACTCCTTAATCGTCGTCTGAAAAGTCTGCAACATTAACGTTGCAGCCCGAAACGGGTCAGCACATGGAATATGCTGGCAATGTAACACATAGAGAGTAATGGAATGAATCAGCTATACTATATGCATATTTGGCTGGTGGAAAGCTCTATGGTTACAGTTTTGCGTAAAGCCAATTTTGCCCTACTTCAAAGGAATAAAATTTATTTAACTATCATGGTAGTTGTTAAACATTGAGAATGGTTGACAGCATTCTCAATCCCAATTAAGCATCATCATTAAACATAACCCAACAAAATTAATTTAGAGTAACATGTTGAGATTCACATGATAATCCAAGTACTAGATACTCAAGATGTCCATAACTGGGGACACGGCTAACCATGATTAGTTTATTACACTCTCCAGAGGTTTGCGCACTTTTCCCCACAAGACTCGATCGCCTCCATTTGGTTTATCGCACTACATGGTGTTTGAGAAGACGGATGACCGAGACATAGTCTTTCAGAAGCGCTAGCACCTTACGATCGGGTAGACCGTACCACCTACATCCCCTACATCTGCTAGTCTACCACTGTAAGAGTTCACACAACTTAGTCAACTCTGCTAGAGCCCATAATAGCTTGTGGCTGCACACGGAAGTTTCTAGTATGAATAGTCTCATGATCCCTTTGAGCCTGGGTGGCGGTCCAAAAGAAAACAGGCAAGTCCTGGAATACCCAGGTGCCTCAATCCACCCAGATGTGTGTTTAAGTTGCCACCTTAGATAAACCATTAATTAACAAAACTCACATCTGTCATGGATATCTCTCACCCAATCCACGTCTACTAGCATAGCATGGCATAATAAGCAAACGTAGAAGTAACTCCCAAAGGTTTGATAAACAGGTAATAGGTTCTACCTCAACTACTTCCCATCCCACAATTTAATTAGATCCTAACCATGCAATGTGTGAGGATTGATCTAATGCAATAAAACTAGGTAGTAGAAAAGGTATGATCAAAGTGTTACTTGCCTTGCTGATCATCCGCGAAACCTAGAGATTCGAAGTAACAGGCGGCGCACTCCGGGTATTCTATCGCAGACAAACAAACAAGCATACAATAAGTACTCATCTAATGCACAGGTAAAACTCAAATAAGAGATCTAACCAGAAGGTTCAACTTAAGAACTCCAGTTGGCAAAAGAATCAAATCGAACAAAGCAACGAAAGTCAAACGGCAAAAGAAAACAACTTCGTTCTAGTAATCTGGATCTTGAGCAAATTTTACAGTAGCAAAATCTTGTTTAAGTTGGTTAAACGGATAGAGGGTTTCGAGACAAAAATCTAGCCGCTTGAATCACCTGATTCCGATAAACGAGCGAAACGTTATACTAAAACGAAAATCGGATCAGGAATCGCGATCAGAAAAATCGCGGATTTAATCCTAGAAAAAGAAAAAAAACGATGAACGCTCGCTAGAACGAACGAACGAACGGACGAACGCTTGCTATTTAAATAAACCAGAAAAACCGATCTATTTAAAAAAAGCGAATCTAAAAAGAAAAAAACCGATCGAAAACCGATCTAATATTTAAAAAAAAACGATGGCACGGAAGTCGAGGCGGCGGCGAACCTCGGCGGCGGCACGGGACTCGAGGGCGGGCGGGGCTGGCGGCTAGGGTTTTCTCCCGGGGGGGCTGGGCCAGCTTATATTGCCTAGTCGGGCCGGAGTCCTAGTCGGACACGGCCCGTTAGGTCGGTTCGTTTTTTTATAATAATTACGCTCGGAAAAAAATAAAAAGAAATACTAAACGGACACCAAAAATTCTGAAATAAATTTTCACGGGCTTCTAAAATCAAGCCGCACAAAGTGAACATTTATTTGGGACCTAAATGAAATTTTGAAAAACGCACATTTTTCCTAAATTCAAATAAAATACCGAAAAACTCCGAAATAAAATCTTATTTGATTTTATTATTAAATCCTCAATATTTCTTTATTTTTGGGAAATTCATTTTATTCCCTCTCTCATATTTTTGTAATAGAAATAATTGATGATAAAATAAATAAAATCAAATGGTCCTATTCTCAAAATTTGAGAGAACTCAAATATGAAAATAAAGAAATCCCCAACTCTCTCCGTGGGTCCTTGAGTTGCGTAGAATTTCTTGGATCAACCAGAATGCAGAATAAAATATGATATGCAATGATGATCTAATGTATAACATTCCAAATTGAAAATTTGGGATGTTACACAATCTCCAATGTCGCTCCTCCGTTCGCGAGATGTATCATGTAGAAAACAAGGAGACAACAATGAAATAGTGACCCATCCAATATGCGTATTTGAGGATGGCTCAAAGGGAAGGAGTTCACCTTTAGGAGATTCTCGCAAATGTTGGTGTTGCACATCGTGTATGCCTTCGCATGACCAAGTTGTCGTATAACGGCACCGCCTTGTGAATCTTCCAAAATGAAAGAACATGACAGCCACTTGGAAAAACAAATGAGGTTAGCGGAAGTGCAAAACCTATCATTCGTGTGGTAAGATACCCAACAAGTGTATGCATCATGCTCATCATAAGAAAGGACAAGGGAGCATTTCATAGTATGGAGGCATATGATACAAGAACAACCAAATACAATAGGCTCAATCAAGCAAGCATGCATCACAAGTAAAGTGCCCAAGTCTCCAAGAATAAGCATAGATGCAACAATTGGAGCCAAGCGACAATGAACAAGATGTATCATGTGAGAGGCATGAACATATATGTCATCAACCCAAGAAAGCGAGTAAGAATGGAACATGGGTGATGCGACAAAGCAGGCAATCTTAGTGATCAAGTCAAGCAAGCTAGTAGTGTGAAGATGCAACGTACTAGGAGTACTCATGGCAAGCATGTCATGTGTGCAAATAGTGGGCATGCAAAATGCATGTCACATATCACAAGCATGAAGGCAAGATATGAGCAAAATAACATCAATAGCATGAGGCACATGATAAACATGGCAATAGCAACAATGATCTCCACCAAGCATGAAAATACACATAGGAGTAGCATAATGGTGAATCATGGGTAGATGCAAGCAAGAGTCACAATTGCATGGCAAAGACATAGAAATAGGCATAACATGCAAAGTGAACATGTTACGATGGGCATAAATGAACAAGTAGTATATAGCCCATAGCCGTGTGAGAACCAAGTAGAAGATATGCACGTAGTCATTGCACGAAGAGAGCGGTAGCAAGGATAGTCCATGGGATACGAAATCGTCGCTTCTCTCAAGAGCTCATTTCGTCAACTCTTGGGATTGAGAGGTTGACGAGTATACGGGAGTACCTACACAAAACAAAGACAAAGGGAAAATTGTGTATGCATGGTATATGTACACGTCATCCATCATGATGCGCGCGTGCAAGTGTTGGTTAGCACAAAATAGCGAATGCTCAAATAAATGAGATGCGTGATATAGAAACATGTCAGCCATCATGATAGGTTTGTTGTTATGTATAGCATCATGGACAATCAAATTTTGTAATGCATCATGGGCAATATGTAGAGCATTTTTATTCATGGAATGCATACGGTGCAAGCAATTATGAGAATCCTGCAATGTATGGAATGCATCAAAATCTCCTAATATGTATGGGGAAACTATGGGGTCTCCTCATGAGCATTAATGAAAACATCACACGGAGAATATTGACAACATCCAATACAATGCATGTTTGTAACATTGTGATCATGGCATGGCATAGTAGATGAAGTGCGCAAATCATGTAAAGGAAGCATGGCAATATCATCACATGAAAAACAAAAGCCAATGACCATCATCTCGTCATCTATGCCATAAGTTCAAATGGGATTTATTTTAATGGGGAATGCATAGTCACTATGTTGAGATTGAAATGATGAAATATAAGAGATCTCACTCATAGCATATGACAAGTTCAAAGGATTGTCAAACATGATGTGACCGATAGAATTTTCACATGATATCCTATGGAGCATAGCATCACAACTAGGCAAATCAACATGCTCATCATCATATTCAGCATAAATAGGTAAGTCATGACATGAAGAAGTCACACTAGCATGAAGCATGGGAATAGGTGGATCAACATCATGCAAGCAATCATTGGTGAGATAGTCCACTAGTGGGACAAGAGAAGCACCATCACTTATATTACCTTTAGAGCATCGCTCATGTGTTGTAGGTGAGGTGTTGAAGACCAAGGCATGATCATCTTCATCTCGATGGAACCATGTGGGGGTGAATTATCGTCCACTATGGCCATCGTCGTCTCCATTGGAGGTATGGACTCGCCGAGGATAGGCATGTCGTCATGTAGGAGACCTAGCACCAAAGAAGAAAACACACTAGGAGTAGAGGTTATGCCGTTAGAAATCATAGTGGCCTCACATGCCGTGTCAACTACCTCACTCACTAAGTGTTGTGGCTCACTCACTCCCTCTTGGATGCTCTCACTCGTATGGTTGGTGGAGTCACTCAAATGGCTCTCAACCTCACATAGGGTGTGTGGAATCCTCTCATGTGTTGGGATAGTGATGGTCACACTTATCCTCTCATAGGAAATGCACTCAATGTCACATATGATGGAGTCACTCATCTCACTCATGGGGTGGTGGCTCTTCTCACATGGCAATTGGATCATCTCATGATATGTGGGTATCAGAGAGATGTAGGTGCAAATGTCTCCATGGTCAATCATGTCGTAGTCGTGGCCGTGGATGAAGGCCGAAGATGGCACATCATCACTCTCAAAGACCAAAGATAAGGTCTCATGTGCGGTCTCGTAGCTTGACTCGGAGTATGAGTCGAATATGTGCGCCGTCTTCACGTTGTTGAAGAGGTTCATGCTCGTCGCCATGGTCAAAGGGGATGGCCCTTGCTCAACCTTCTTGTCACCATCTTGTTGTTGGAGCCCCATATGATGTGGCACCTCGTAGCTCATCTCCATGACCGAAGGGAATTTCCCGTGCTCGGCCATCTTCTTGAGGTGCTTCCGAAGATGGAAGTGTCGCCCTCGCTCGTAGATGGTCGCCTCGTTGTTGAAAATGTCGACGTAGGAGAACTTGTGGGAAGTAGGCGATGATGCCGTACGTCCAAAGGCGAAGATGCCTTGATAGCACTTGGCGAAGATGCCAAAGTGGTTGTTGTAGCCGTAGCTCCGTCTTGGTGGTGCTCATCTCGCGGTCTTCTCTTATGCTCATGAAGGTTGGCCTTGGCGTGATGTAGGGCTTGTTGGGACTTGTGCATTTGCGCTTGTGGAGCATCGTCATGATGATGGTGTCGTTGTCGTGCTTGAGCTCGTAGTAGATATCATTCGTCGTCATCGTGCACATGTTGCTTGGAGGTTACTTGCCCTTCATGACGATGTGTATCACGAACATAATGGTGGTCACCATGGAGATGTGGACGTGGAGGACTTGCGCTTGCATCGTTTGTGCGCTCCGAAGATAATTGACTTGCTCCCCGTCGCCTTGAGGATGATGAAGGGGAAGAATGTTTGGCCAACAAAGTCCGAATCTCCTCCATCCTTGCATCTTGCTCCTCCTTGTGCGAGGAAAGCTTGTTGTCGATGTAGTCCCTTTTCCTTGCTTCAGTGTGGCGAATGTCAATGGAGAGGTTCTTGATGCGCTCTCTCAATCTTGATTGTGCGCCTTGCATTTGGCGTTGTAGATCAAAGATTGACGCTTTGGTGATGTAGTTGTTCACGCCGTCGTTGTTGTTGAAGACCGGAGATGAAATTCCTTGCCTATCCATCACAATACTCGAGCAAATATGAGTGGAGAAAGGAGAAGAACTATACCAAATGTACCTTGACCGATGTTGAAGATGAATCAATGATCACTCAATGATGTAACAAGGAAATAACACAATTGGTACCAATTCTTGTCGGTTTCTCACACCTACACAAATAAGGCTTATGGTTGAGCTCGGTGGGGATAGTGGCCCAAAAATTTGATGCAAAATGTTAGCAAGAGTCAAGAATGTTGAAAGAGATTCACAAATTTGCAAGTGAAACAAGTAGACCAACAGCAATGAATGGCACACAGAAATGCACACACAAATAGATAAATGGGGCCGTGCAACCAAGGAATGAGGTCAAAATGTGCAATCCACGGAAAACGCTCGTGTTGCACAACTCAAGAGAGACGCTAGCACGATTGCTCTATAGGCGGATACCACACTTGTGCACAACCTATAAGATACAAAATGTATCAACTTTGTATCCCAAGTATGCAATGTAAGATGTTCCGGTGGTATGATCGAAGATGATCAGATATGAAAATCTTATGCAATGTGGTAGGATGCTATGGCTATTGCTTACAAGCTTATTTGCTCTCTTTCCCTTTTGCTTAAAAGCCTTATTCTTTTTTTGTATGGCCACTTTTGCACAATTCACAAACCAAGATAGAAATTGTGTATATGCGGGAACAAACTTGACGCACATGAGATGATATGATACCAAGATGGTATGGTATGCATGCAATGGAATGTGTAGATCGATGATCACTAATGTGCACAAGTAACGTTGCCGGCAATACTCAAATGGCTGGTCTCGATAGGCAAGTGACGCAAAATGGGCTAGGGGTTAACAATGCAGTGGCAAGGGAATATACAATGGAGGGATACCATGATAGCAATATGATATGGAGGTTACCGTCCTTGGCGATGATGAGTGGCAATGCTCTTGATGTAGATACCAAGATGATGGAGACTCCTTCCTAAGTAGCCGAAACACCTTAGTAAACGGAAAAACCGCGAACTCAAAATCTCAAATGTCAAATGGTGGTAGCAGGAATGCGGTGGTGGTTGCGGAAGCTCAATGGGATTGCGGAAATGAAATGATGGGTTTTGCGAGTAGGCAATGCGGAAATGGAGGGTAAGGTGGTGTACTATACACGATGTCGAAGTTGAGGTCACCGTCCCTAAGTAGCCGAAACACCTTAGGAGACAAAACACACAATTCAAACAAGGTCAAATAAAATTTGGTTATGTTGGGGTGGCGGAAATGTATGGTGGGTAAGCCTATGCGGTAGTGGTGGTGGTGGTTGATGAATAAGCAACCGTCCCTAAGTAGCCTAAACACCTTAGGAGACTCAAATCACAACTGAAACAACCACTAATGCGAAGGGAACAAAATTGGTTAGGTTGCGGAAGTCAGTGGTGGTGTAGCAGATGATGTGGTGGAAGCCCTAGGCAAAGATGCCAAAATTCAAAACATTTGATGGAGTCAAAAGATGTTGGTGGTATTTTTTGGGGAAGGTGTATGTCAAGAGCTTCAAAACGAGCTAAAGAACGTCAAAATTGGAGTTCGGATGAATTAGTTACGGCCGAAACAAATATCAGCCGAAGTCTAAAACTACAGGTTATGGACATCCATAAAAGGACGGATGTCCGGGGGCCGGACGTCCGGAGTGCTTGGAAATCCATAAATTTGGCTCGGGTTAGGGGTTCCGGACGTCCGTAAAACGTCGGTCGTCCGATGGGTCGGGGTCAACACGAGATGTGAGATCCGGGGCGCGATTTTGGGCGGAAAAAGGGGATTTTGGGGTCAAAATTGATGAGATTTCATGGATGAAAGATGGGGAACCTTGGGGAGGTGCTAGATCCACTTGAAACCAAGCAAATCCATGGCTCAAATCCAACAAAACTTACTCAAACCAACAAATCACAAAAAAAAATTGGGGCTATTTTTGGTGGGGATTTTTGAATTTAGGGAAGAACATAACAAAATTAGGCAAGAAAACGAAGAGGGGAGGCACCAAAATCGTGATCAACGTTGGTCACGATACCAAGATGATGTAGGGTGGAACTCTAGTTGGCCGATCTTTCACGAAAGGAGCAGATACTGCAAAGAACACGAAGAACACAAGGGGAAACATGAGGGGAAACACGAGAGAATCACTCAAACCAACAAGAACGATCACACATGTGCTAGATCCCTGGGCCCGATCTCTGTGCACACACAGGCGGCGGATGTCCGGTGGGTGTTGGACGTCCGGAGGCTTAGGACGGTCCGAACGTCTGGTGTTCTTCGGACTTCCGTAGATTTCGTTCTGTCGCCGTGGTGCCGGTCGTCCGGTGGCACTCGGTCGTCCGGGGCCTGGGGTGTGTCAGACGTACAGTACTTGCCGGTCATCCGGCCGCTGTAGCTTCCGTCGGCTGGCCCTTCTAGCTGTCTGAGTGTCTAGGCATCGGACGTCCAGCGTTGTTCAGTCGTCCGGAGGCTGAAGCCTTCGGGCAACTTCTTCTATTGGTCCTTGTACTTGGCGTCCTCGCTAGCTCATCCGTTGGATGTGGTGGCTCCGTGGCTTTCCTCTAAGTACCTGATCATGCATAGCACACACGTTGGAGGTAGTAGCCATGTCTCACATGTAGAAAGGGAAGGTTCGGAGAGGAGCGAGTTCACCTTGTGTCCAATGGCGTATATTCGAGGTCCCTTCATATGTCCTCTTAGGGCTTGAAGAGTAGTCGGAGTGTACATGGGGATGAACGTGGGATGCTCCGCATCACTATGCTTTTGTGTGCAAAGAGGCATTATTTTCATTCGAGGACGTGCCTTCCTCTTTGCCCCCTGCCGTCACTCACATTTTGCAGGAGTTCACTAACGTCTTCACACAAGATGTGCCACCAGGATTACCACCTATTCGAGGGATTGAGCATTAAATTGACCTAATTCCCGATGCACTACGTAACCGTGCACCATACCATACCAATCCAGAGGACACGAAGGAGATTATGCGTCAAGTACAGGAGATGCTCGACAAAGGTTACATACGCGAATCTCTTAGTCCTTGTGTTGTTCCTATTATACTAGTGCCTAAAAAGGATGGTACGTCGTGTATGTGTGTTGCTTGTAGAGGCTTTAATTATATTACTATTCATTATCGTCATCCTATTCCTAGGCTAGATGATATGCTTGATGAATTGAGTGGCTCTACAATATTCACCAAAGTTGATTTGCGTAGTGGATACCATCAAATTCGTATGAAATTGGGAGATGAATGGAAAACAACATTTAAAACTAAGTTTGGATTATATGAGTGGTTAGTCATGCCTTTTGGGTTAACTAATGCACCTAGTACTTTCATGAGACTAATGAATGAAGTTTTACGTGCTTTCATTGGACGATTTGTGGTAGTCTATTTTGATGATATACTGATTTATAGCAAATCTTTGGAAGAACATTTGGGACATTTATGTGTTGTTTTTATTGTTCTACGGGATGCACTTTTGTTTGGTAACCTTGGGAAGTGCACCTTTTGCACCGACCGAGTATCTTTTCTTGGCTATGTTGTTACTCCACAGGGAATTGAAGTTGATAAAGCCAAGATTGAAGCTATTGAGAGTTGGCCGCAGCCCAAAACGGTCACACAAGTGAGGAGTTTTCTTGGCCTCACTGGATTCCATAGGCGTTTTGTGAGAGATTTCAGCACCATTGCTGCACCTCTCAATGAGCTTACAAAGAAGGATGTGCCTTTTGTTTGGGGTATCGCACAGGAAGAAGCCTTCACGGTATTGAAAGATAAGTTGACACATGCTCCTTTACTCCAACTTCCTGATTTTAATAAGACTTTTGAGCTTCAATGCGATGCTAGTGGAATTGGATTAGGAGGTGTGTTATTACAAGATGGCAAACCTGTTGCATACTTTTCTGAAAAATTGAGTGGGCCTAGTCTGAATTATTCTACTTATGATAAAGAAATATATGCTCTTGTTCGGACTTTAGAAACATGGCAACATTATTTATGGCCCAAAGAATTTGTTATACATTCTGATCATGAATCTTTGAAACATATTAAAATTCAAGCTAAACTGAATCATAGACATGCTAAATGGGTTGAATTCATTGATACTTTCCCTTATGTCAATAAACACAAGAAGGGTAAAGAAAATGTTATTGCTGATGCATTGTCTCGTCGCTATACTATGCTTTCACAACTTGACTTCAAAAATATTTGGTTTGGAGACCATCAAAGATCAATATGTGCATGATGCTGATTTTAAAGATGTAATGCAGAATTGTAAAGAAGGAAGAACGTGGAACAAGTTCGTCATTAATGATGGATTTGTGTTTCATGCTAACAAGCTATGCATTACCGCTAGCTCCGTTCGTCTTTTGTTGTTGCAGGAGGCGCATGGAGGAGGATTAATGGAACACTTTGGCATGAAGAAGACAAAGGATATACTTGCTACACAGTTCTTTTGGCCAAAGATGAGACGGGATGTTGTGCGTTTTGTTGCTCGTTGCACTACATGTCAAAAAGCTAAGTCACGACTAAATCCTCATGGTTTATATATGCCTTTGCCTGTACCTAGTGTTCCTTTGGAGGATATATCTATCGACTTTGTTTTAGGTTTACCTCGAACAAAGAAGGGGAGGGATAGCATATTTGTTGTCGTGGATAAGTTCTCGAAAATGGCAGACTTTATACCATGTCATGAAAGCGATGATGCTATTAATGTTGCTGATTTGTTCTTTCGTGAAATTATTCGCTTGCATGGTGTGCCAAATACTATTGTTTCAGATTGTGATACTAAATTTCTTAGCCACTTTTGGAGATGTTTATGGGCTAAGTTGGGGACTAAAGTGCTTTTTAGTACTACTTGTCACCTCCAAACTGATGGACAAACTGAAGTAGTCAATAGAACATTGTCTACTATGCTTAGGGCTGTTTTGAGGAATAATAAGAAATTGTGGGAAGAATGCTTGCCTCATATTGAATTTGCTTATAATTATTCATTGTATTCTACTACTAAGATGTGTCCTTTTGAAATTGTGTATGGTTTCCTACCTCGTGCACCTATTGACTTGTTGCCTCTTCCATCTTCGGAGAAGGTTAATTTTGATAATAAAGAACATGCTGAATTGATTTTAAATATGCATGAGTTAACTAAGGAAAACATTGAGCGTATGAATGCTAAATATAAACTTGCTGGAGATAAGGGTAGAAAACATGTTGTGTTTGCACCTGGAGATCTTGTTTGGTTACATCTACGTAAGGATAGATTTCCTAATTTGCACAAATCAAAGCTAATGCCACGTGCTGCCTTTAAGGTGTTAGAGAAAATAAATGATAATGCATATAAACTTGAGCTTCCTGCTGATTTTGGGGTTAGTCCCACTTTTAACATTGCAGATTTGAAGCCTTATTTGGGTGAGGAGGATGAGCTTTCGTCGAGGACGACTTCATTTCAAGAAGGGGATGATGATGAGGACATCAATACCATTGTTACACCCACAGCCCTTGCGGATATACATACTGGACCAATTACTAGAGCTCGCGCATGCCAATTGAATTATCAGGTACTTTCGTTTCTTGCTAACGATTCTAATGTTCATGAGAATATGATGCTGCTTAAATTGGATACATTTGTTTTTCTTACAAATGAAGGGCCTAGCTTGTACAAGAAAGATGAACCTTGGAGAAAATTCAAGCATGGAGATGATGGCATGGGCGAGGGGAACAAGAATAGAGTTACAAGTGATGATTCCAGGACTTTGAAGCCACCATAATGAGTGCATGAAGCCTTGGACAAAATATACAAGATGCCACTTCATAAATTTCGTCCAGAGGCTATTCTAGGTGTTGCGTCACCTTATGTTTGGGCCAGGCCCATGTAATTTTGAAATACTTGATTATAGGCAGTTTTTAGAGTCGGTATGATGTAGGGTAGGAACCCTAGGGGCCGATCTTTCATGAAAGGAGTGGATCCCGCGATGAACACGAAGATCACGAGGGGAAATCACAAAGGGGAACAAAGAGAAACACTCAAACCAACAAGAAATAGTCACACATATGCTAGATCCTCGAGTAGATAAGAGATCACACGATCCACGGTCAACTAAGGACGATACAAGTAGCACGATCTTCTCCGTGATGAGGTCTTGAGGTTCTTCTCCATGAGAAGGTCTTGAATCCGCTTGGGGGATCTTCTCCGAGGAGGCGCGATCTCCGAGAAGAACGTATCCAAGTGGATGAGCAAAGCTCTCACACAAATATGAGCTAATCCTTTGCTAACCCTAGAAAGAGGTGGTGGAGTCATATATATAGGAATTGGGCGGCGAAGGGGTACATGGGCCTCGGCCCAATCATCATGCATGCACGCACTATCCGGATGATCCGGATGTTGGTCCATATGATCAGGGCTTAGGGATTCCGGATGATCCGGGTCGGCTCCAGATGGTCCCGCTGTGTCATGGGGGCTATGGCAGGTCCGGATGTTTGGGTCCTGGTCCGGATGTACGGATAATCCGGGTCCTGGTCCGGATGATCCGGCTTTAGGGTATGATAGAGGTAAAGGTGTCCCGTCTTTCGATGAGATGGTGGCTATCGTTTTAGAGGAAGTCGACTTTGACGATCTGACTATGAACGTGCGAGGACGTTGCGCCTTAGCAATCGCTAAACCAACTCCGAGGGGTTATTGACCACGCCGGAGCATGATCAACCTGACCACGAGGGCCTGTTTCCTGCGAGAAAACGAAGAACAAGCAAGAAACTGAGATTGCAATCTTGATATTGCGAATATAAGATGAAAGCTTTATTATTCAAGGTGGGGTTCTGTGACATCTTGGTCTGGTCGTTGGACACAAACGAAGTACGCGAAGTTGCAGCTATGGCGAACTTTTAATCTAAACAAAACCCAAAGTCTAAACGATACCCTAAGGGCTGTATATATGGAGGAGAGAGGGGGAATTTCGTGTCCCTTGGTGGAGGGGTCCGAAACCAACCCTAACTCTTGTTTCCCCATACATACGGACTCTAAAAACAGCCTATACATAAGTATTTCGAAAATACATGCGCCTGTCCCAATAATAAGGTGACGCAGCACCTAGAATAGCCTCTGGACTAAATTTATGAAGTGGCATCTTGTATATTTCGTCCCATGCTTCATGCACTCATTATGGTGGCTTCAGAGTCTTGTAATCATCACTTGTAACTCCGTTCTTGTTCCCCTTGCGCATGCCATCATCTCCATGCTTGAACTTGCTCCAAGGTTCATCTTTCTTGTCCAAGCTAGGCCCTTCATTTGTAAGCAAAACAAACGTATCCAACTTAGGCAGCATCATATTCACATGAATATTAGAATCGTTACCAAGAAACGAAAGTACCTGATAATTCAATTGGCGTGCGCGAGCTCTAGTAATTGGTCCAGTATGTACAGCAGCAGGGGCTGTGGGTGTAACAATGGTATTGATGTCCTCATCAGGGCGACGCTTCGGGTGTTCTCTAGTGGGTTATCCGGATCGTCCGGGCTGGGGCCGGATCATCCGGACGGCGGTCCGGATCGTCCGGGCTTCTGCTGACTTAGCCCTTCTTCGTCGTCGTCTTCGCATCCATCTTCCTCTTCGGATTCTCCTTGCTCCTTAGCGTCTCCATGGCTAACTCCTTAATACCTGAGTATGCACAGCGTCTCCGTTTGAGGTTGTAGCCAAGTCTCATGTGCATCAACATGGAATTGTGAGAGGAGACATGTCACTTCGGTTTCGAGAGCTCTTGCACGTGCTCGTGTCATGGGTCCGCTAGGCACTTGTTGAGACGATGGTAGGTCCATGGGGATGATCTTGGGATGCTCCACATCATCTCCCCTCCCTTGGGAAAGATCCGACCTCGGATCGAATTCTTCATCACCATGGTAGGGCGATAGATCCTTGACGTTGAAGATGTCGCTTATGTTGTACTTGTTGCGCGGGAGGTCGATCTTGTAAGCGTTGTTGTTGTAGCGTGCAAGCACCTTGCAGGATCCATCCGCTCGTGGTAGGAGTTTGTACTTGCGTTCGGTAGGGAAGCGGTCCTTGCGAAGGTTTAGCCACACAAGATCACCAATGTTGAATACCATGGGGTGCTTGTTGATGTTGAGCTTGGTCGCAAGACGTTGTACTTGACGCTCGATGGTGTGCCTTGTATCTTCATGCACCTTCTTGAGATGGTTCACACGTGCACTTGCATCCATATTGATGCGCTCTTGGGGTGGTAGAGGAAGAATGTCCAATGGTGACAATGGGTTGAATCCGTCGACGACCACGAAAGGGGGCTTGCCGGTAGTTGAGTGTCTTGCGCGGTTGTAGGCGAACTCGGTGATAGGTAGACACTCCTCCCACTCCTTGATGTTCTTCTTGATGAGCACGCGAAGTAGAGCGGGGAGTGTGCGGTTGGTCATCTCCGTTTGGCCGTCGATTTGTGGGTGGTACGCCGTGGAGAAGAGTAGCTTGATTCCGAGCTTGGCGCATAGGGTCTTCCAAAAGTAGCTTAGAAACTTGACATCGCGGTCCGAGACAATCGTCTTTGGCACTCCATGTAGACGCAATATTTCCCTACAAAACAGATTGGCAACTTGTGAAGCATCGTCTATCTTGTTGCAAGGAATGAAATGTGACATCTTAGAGAATCTGACGGCAACAACAAATATCGAATCCTTTCCATTTCTAGTCCTAGGCAATCCAAGTACAAAATCCATGCTAATATCTTCCCATGATTGGTATGGAATTGGGGGAGGCATGTAAAGGCCATGGGATTGTGCTTTAGACTTAGCTTTGCGACATGTAGAGCATCGGTTGGTGAAGCGGTTGACGTCGCGAAACATCTTGGGCCAATAATAGTTCTTGGAGAGCATAGGAAAATTCTTGTCGCGTCCAAAATGTCCCATTAGTCCTCCTCCATGAGATTCCTACAAAAGCAACAAACGAAGAGAAGACTCATGGGTTTGCCTGCAAATGTGGATATGGATAAAAGTGATTGTTTTCAATTCCTAATTGACCGTATTATTAAAAAAATTAGTGGATGGAAAGAGAAATTGTTATCCGCTGGAGGGAAGGAAATCCTACTTAAATCGGTTGTACAAGCTATCCCAACTTATGCCATGTCCGTCTTTAAAATTATTAAAAAAAATTGCAAAGGAATCATTAACACGATGTCGCAATTTTGGTGGGGTGATGAGGACAACCAGAAAAGGATGCATTGGATGGCGTGGTGGAAGATGTGTGTCCCAAAAGACCAAGGCGGAATGTGGTTCCGAGATATACATTGTTTCAATTTGGCTTTGCTAGCCAAGAAACTGTGGTGTTTGCTTGATAATCCAGAATCTTTATGTGCCACAATCTTGAGAGCTAAATATTTCCCGAATGGCGATTTGATGAATGCAAATCTAAAGAAGGGTTCTTCTTTTATCTAGCAAAGCATTATGGCGGGGATTAATTCTGTAAGGAATGGTTATATCTGGCGAGTTGGAAATGGACAAAATATTGATATCTGGGAAGATGCTTGGATCCCGAATTGTGCAAATAGGAAAATAATTACTCCTAGAGGGGGGCAACTTCTGTCAAAGGTATCTGACCTTATTGATCCAATCACGAGTTATTGGGATGAAGACTTGGTGAGACAAACTTTGTGGCCAATTGACGCTGAAAGGGTGCTCGCGATTCCCCTTCCGATGCATGACACGAGCGACTTCATTGCTTGGAGCTACACAAAAAATGGTTTGTTTACTGTTCGATTGGCTTATTGGGAGGAATGGAACCAACAACATGGGAGGAGATTCCAACATACAAATGGGATGGGTAGAGCCAATGCTAATCCTATTTGGAGCAAGATATGGAAGCTATCTTGTCTGTCAAAGGTAAAAAATTTCATCTGGCGTACATTGCATGGTACCCTCCCATGTCGGGTTATGCTTGCCAATAGACACATGAAAGTCTCACCCATATGCCCATCATGTTCTAATGGGCCAGAAGGCACAAAACACGTCTTGTTTCTGTGTCAGAAGGCGAAGCAGGTCTAGGCTAAGTTAGGTTTGCATGAAGTGATCAATACAGCTTGTGCTGTCGACCGGGCGGGAGAGGCAGTTCTTGAATTTTTACTACTTATGCGAGATCAAGAAATAGCTGAATTGGGCTTCCATAACACAAGTGAATTGATTGTAATAACAACTTGGTATTTATGGTGGGATAGACGCAGACTAGTTCATGAAGGAAAGTCTCAAGATGCATATCAAACTTCGATGGTGGCTCGTGCTATAACGGCAAACTATGTCAAAGCAAACTCCCCTAAGGCAATTAGTAAAACAGGGTGTGGCTTAGACCTCCTATGGGTTTTGTGAAGCTAAATGTTGATGCTTCTTTTGACCATGATCTGCTTAGAGGAACGGCGGGGGCAGTCCTCAGAGATGACAAAGGAAGGTTCATTATAGGCGGAAGCTGGAGGATCGAGTAGTGTGTTGATGTACGAATAGCAGAAGCAATGGTGCTAAGGTTTGGCCTTATCCTTGCACAGAAGGCGGGGTGTAATCGCCTTATTGTCAACTCGGATAATTTGGAAGTGATTGACACAATGAAAAAAATGGAGGACAATCGGCGGGAGTGGCAGCGGCAGTGTTTGATGATTGTTATTTTATGTCTTGTGAATTTATTGTTACGAGGTTTGAACATTGTAATAGGGAAGAAAATAAGGTTGCTCATGAAATTTCTAGGCTAGTGTTTTCTGTAACTAGGGGTTGGTTTGAGGAGCCTATAAATGACATTGTATCTTTCCTTACTGACGATGTAACTTTTATATCTAATGAATAAAGCTTGATGTTTTATTTTAAAAAAATAGACTCGGGGATGCAAAGTTTGTTAGCTCTCATGAGATATGCATCTTTGATGTAATAGCGGTCCCAAGAGGTATGCGTCAAACACTTGGCATAAGGAGTAGCAAAAGTGGGATCATGCTCATATAAGTCTTTTATGTGCTCAAAACCAATGACATCCAATTCAAGTTGAGTAACAAGCATGCATATGCGGGAAAGAGCGTCCGCCACAACATTTTCCTTACCTTTGATGTACTTGATGACATAAGGAAAAGAATCAATGAATTCACTCCATTTAGCATGACACTTGTTCAACTTAGTTTGACCCTTAAGGTATTTAAGCGATTCATGATCGGTATGAATGATAAATTCATGAGGGCGAAGATAGTGTTCCCATTCATGCAAAACTCGCACTAAAGCATATAACTCTTTGTCATAGATGGGATAATTGAGTTGAGATCCATAAAGTTTCACACTAAAATAAGCAATTGGGCGCTTCTCTTGCGTTAACACACCTCCTATGGCATTACCACTAGCATCGCAATGAATTGCAAAAGGTTTGTTAAAGTTGGGTAATGCAAGCATGGGAGCATGAGTAAGAAAATTCTTAAGCTCATTGAAAGCGGTATCTTGGGATGGTCCCCAAACAAAAGACACATTTTTCTTGCTCAAAGCATGCAAAGGTGAACCAATGGTGCTAAAGTCCTTCATGAACCTATGGTAGAAACCGGCTAAACCAAGGAAGCTACACACTTGTTGCAAATTGGTTGGTTTAGGCCAAGTTTTGATAGCATTGATCTCACAGTCATCAACATGAACACCCTTAGAGGAAACAGCAAAACCCTAGAAAACGAGCTTATCAACGCCGAAAATGCACTTTTCCATGTTAGCATAGAGATGCTCATTTCGAAGAGTTTGCAAAACGGTTCGAACATGGGTGACACGATCTTGAAGAGATTTGCTATTAACAAGGATATCATCAAAGTAGACCACAACAAACTCACCAATATAAGGGCGAAAGATATGATTCATAAGACGCATGAAAGTACCCGGTGCTTCCGATAAACCCATAGGCATGACTAACCACTCGTACAAACCAAACTTTCTTTTGAAAGTGGTCTTCCATTCATCACCCTCTTGTATGCGGATTTGATAGTAACCACTTTTAAGATCAATTTTGGAAAATATAGTGGCACCGCTAAGTTCATCAAGCATATCATCAAGGCGTGGAATGGGATACCTAGAGCGAACGGTGATAGCATTGATAAGTCTACAGTCGGAGCACATGCGAAAGCTACCGTCTCGTTTTGGCACAAGAATGACCGGAACGGCACAAGGACTCAAACTTTCACGCACATGTCCGTGGTCTATGAGATGCTTTACTTGCCTTTGTATTTCTTTGGTTTCGTCGGGGTTGACTCGGTAGGGAGCTTTGTTTGGAAGAGGTGCTTCGGGGATGAGTTCGATGCGGTGCTCGATGCCTCATAGTGGAGGTAGTCCCGGAGGTAGCTCGTCGGGGAAAACATCTTGGAACTCCTGCAAAAGAGAAGACTGCACTAAAGGTAGATCATGAGAGTTGTTAGCTTTTGGTGCCTCGTCCTTGCACAAAAGGACGTAGTGTAGTACAGTTGCTGGGTTCTCACACACTCCTCTTA
Source organism: Triticum urartu (assembly GCF_003073215.2). Lineage (NCBI taxonomy): Eukaryota > Viridiplantae > Streptophyta > Magnoliopsida > Poales > Poaceae > Triticum > Triticum urartu. The sequence continues at coordinate 295,550,615 of NC_053023.1, read as the reverse complement.
CATCACTTTTTGTGGCGAATAGAACTAGGTTCTTCTTGTCGCTCATCGTGGAGGCACTCGATTTGGGCTTGTGGCGCTCACTCTCTTTTTGGTGGTTCGCTCTCTCACTATTCTCTCCACGATGGGTGGCTTGCTTGTCGGTGATCACTTGGCTTGGAGACATAGGGCGAAGTACGTACTCCGTTCCTTTCATCTTGAAGATGTAGTGGTTCATTCGGCCATTGTGGATGACACCTCTATCAAATTGCCATGGGCGTCCAAGAAGAAGGTGGCAAACGGTCATTGGAACGACATCACACTCCAAAGTGTCTTCGTAGGAGCCAATTTTGAAGGAGACTTGTACTTGATGCTAGACTTGGATAGTGCTGGAGTCGCTAAGCCATTGAACTTTGTAAGGATGTGGGTGCTTCGTCTTGGGCAATTGGAGCTTGGAGGAAAGTTCTTCACTTACGAGGTTATGACAACTCCCTCCATCGATGATGACCTTGACGGACCTTCCATTGATGCCGGCCTTGGTATGAAAGATATGTCATCGTTGGTCTTCTTATTGGTGATGTTGAAGATTCAAAACCTTAGAGACAACTAGAGCGGGACTTGAATCTTCATCGCAAATGTAAGTGCATCTAGTGCCCCTTAGTGATTTTGGTGTATTGAAGACTTATAGGTTAAGGGACTAATGCATTTGTGAGTGTACACATGTCTATAAGTCTATGGGGAGTTTGATATTTACAGAGAAAGTCGACCCCTAAAAATGAAGTTCTTCGACTAAAGACTTTGGCTTTTTGAAGACTTTGAAAGTGAAGAAATTGGTGTGACCTTGAAGACTTGGTATTCATTCGAGGAACATGAAGCGTGAAGACTTTTGTTTTCGTAGTTTCATTTTCTCTTTCTTGAGTCATAGGAAACACCGTACTGTTAAAGGGGGTCGAGGAAATACTAAGGAAAAATTTCCATATGATGGTCAACTCAAAATCCTACACCTACCAATCCCTTCGAGTGAAGCCATTGTAAATCTCATATAGTCCAGTCATATTTCTTCAGTGACAGAGACGAAGTTCTTCTGGTCTCTGAGGAATTTATTCTGACTGAGGAGTTAGGAATTCGCCAGTGCGGATTTCCTACACAGTGAGGAACATGATAGCCCTGAGGATTTTGCTACTCAAAATTCCGACTGTTGCTGTGCTATGCGCCAGCTGTCCCAAAATATCTATCCACCTAACGGTCATATCATTGAAAGGCATTTATGTCTTATCATGTCGGGCTACTCCCTAGGCTATAAATAGCCGCCCCCTACAACCACTAGCTGGTTGGCTGCTCCGAGAGAAACTGACACTTGTCATTTGAGAGCAACCCATCCTCCGAGGACTTTGAGAGAAAATCATCAAGTGAGGAAAAACCCAAACCCAAACACCTACAAACCCCAAGTGATTGAGCATCACTTAAGAGATAGATCCTGCGTGGATTCGACGCTTGTTACCTTTGAAGATTGTGCTTCTTCCAAACGGTTAGGCGTCAGGGTCTAGAGCATGCAAGAGGAATTGTGGATCGCCGAGTGACCAAGTTTGTGAAGGTTTGGAAGTCGCCTAAAGACTTACCACGAGTGATTGGGCGAGGTCTGTGTGACCTTAGCTCAAGGAGAATACGGTGAGGACTTGGTGTCCTGAGCTGCGTGCTTAGGACTGGGTGTCCGGGACTGTGTGTCCTCGAGTTTAAACACTCAGCCGCTCCAACTAGACGTACAACTGAGACAACAGTTGGAAGTGGTCTACCAAATCGTTGTCTTCACCAAGCTTACTGGTTCTATTTCCTCAACTCTTTCATTTCCTCATAACTATGTTGTGTGCTTGTTCATATCTGTGTTTGAAGACTTTGACTGAAGACTTCCTCAATTTCCTTAGTTCAATTTCTTCAGTCTGTTTGTCCTCATCCTGTATTATCATGTGCTTACACTTCCTGTACTCTGTGCATGTCTTCATTTCATCATGATGACTATGCTTGTGTTCTGTTATGTTTACTTTTGAGTACTTATTCCGCTGCTAGTAGTTCTTCGCTAAGGAATTTCCTCACCGGCAAATTCCTCTACGAAGAACATCATAAAAATCGCCTATTCACCCCCCTCTATTCGATGATGCAAATGTTTATCTACAAAATCATCAAAGGTGTTTTTCTTCATATCTTCACACACTAAAACACCTCTCATATCATCTGTTCTTGATTCGTTTCTCTAAGCTATGTTTTTCTTCAAGATTCCTCAAATGTGTGGATTTTTGATCTACACATCTCTGGAACCTAAGACAAAGAACGCTTAGTGAAATTCTTCAAGACTCATCTGGTCAAATTCCTCAAACTTGTTCTTTTTACAAAACCTTCTGAGAACGCATATGACCTCTCCAAATTCCTCGCAACTATACTCTCTTCATAGTTACTCATGTCAGCTGCTGAATCACTAGGTTGTCATCAACTTAACTCATTTGCAGCATTCCTCGAAGAAAAGTTGCACACTTCTTCAGAGAATTCAATTGTTCAAATTCCTCAACTAAAGAAAATGGCTGATGGTAAGAAGCCACAGAAAGGAGGAAAGAGTGCTGAGGTCAACACAGCGTTTGAGATCCCTGATGATATATATGCTGGGTACTGCACACCTCCTGAGGAAGACAAAAATCAGCGCAAGGTGCGCATTCAGAAGATAGAGAGGAGATGGGCTAGAGAGTGGAGGGAGTACAGATATGTCACTCCCAAATACATGAAGAAATTCGCACTCAATCCTCCATGCCCAAGACCTCCATTGGCACCTGGCCAAATAGCTGATCCCACCAGCTTCAAGCGCGGTGAGGACTATCCTGATGAATGGGCCAAGCGCCAAACCAAGTTGGCTAAGCAAGCCAGAGAAGCAGTGAGGAAATTCAATGAAGACTCTGCTACTACTACTGCCTCTGCTGAGGCCTCTGCTGTCAAGCCGAAGAAGGCTATGTCAAAGAAGCCTGCGCGTAAGCCAAGTGCTTCACCATAGTGCCCTCAAGGACAAGTTCCTCAGCAATGCCCTCACGGCCAGAATCCTCAAAGCCCTCACGGCCAATTCCTCATGCTACTCCTGCCCCTTCAAAATCCTCATCTCCCCCAAAGTCCTCGGCTGTTCTGACAAAGTCCTCTGCACCTGTGCATCTTGCCACGTGTCAAAGGACCACAGGCATCTCAATTGCCTCAGGAGCTTCAGCTAGTTCCTCAGCTGCACCAAATTCCTCAACGGGACCCTCTCTACTGAAGACAAAGGCCACTGTTGGATGAGGTCCTCGCCCTAGTCCTCAGAAGAAGCATGTCGCCTTCCAAGTGCCGTCTGAAGAAGACGAAGCTGATGATGATGAACTTGCTGAAATCATCAGAGATAGGCAAGTCAGGACCGCTAGAGCCAAGGGAACAAATGTGCCACTGCTTTTGGATCCCAAGTTGATCCTCGAATACATTAACGTTTGGCACAAGGACCCAACACTCCCATGCATGACTTCAAGCTGACTCCTGGCCAAAGTCACATGCTGACCCACTTCATACAAGAAGAAAAATGGAAATTTGAGAAGGCCAGGCAGATCAAGAAAGCGCAGTACAAGAAGGAGCGCTATCTGAAGAAAAATGTTGTCTCTATGACAACTGAAGAACTTGTCACTACTCAATCTGAGATCAAGAAACTCAGTGATGAATTTGACGCATATCATGCTGATTGGCTTGGAGCCAAAGTTCGTTTTGTGAGACTCGCTGATAACTTCACCTCAAATGTTGCAGCCCCAACGCAACAGGAAGTTCCTCAGGCTGAAGCATCTGCTCAGCCGACTGAAGAAGATGCCAGCACCGCTGATGAAAATCAGACTGCTGAAGAAAATGTGAGTTCCAGGGCTGATGACTACATAGCAGCCGCTGAAGAAATTGCCAGGGCATCCACTATTGGTGCGCCTGAAGAATATGAAGAAATTAGGGCAACTGCATCAGTTGTGCCTGAAGAAAATCAACCAGATTTCTCTGCTCCTCCTGCACCAACACCAACTCTGATCCTTCCATCTGCATCAGATGTGAAGAAAACCAAGGCTGCAGAGCACGCAGCAGTGAAGAAAAGGAAAGCATCAGCTACTTCAGATTCTTCAGCTCTAAAGAAGATGAAGCCTTTGACCAGTTCATTTGCTAATCCCATTGATGCTGTTCCATTCTCAACCATGCCATCAAAGGACCTTGTTCCTTTTGATGAAGAATATGTGATCCCCAGCGGATCTGATGAAGAAACTCCTTCTGCTGCTTCGTCTGAGCAGTTGGATGAAGAAATTGAAGTGGATACGATCCCTTCAACACCTGTCATCTCCTCGCCCATGCCTCAGTTCACAGCTGAAGAGGCTAGTGTTAAAGAAATGGAAGATGAAGATGTGGACGTTGGTTTCTCCACACCGGTAATAAGTGATGAATTCTGGGAAAGTCAGCATCCAAACTCTCCAATGTTCACACCGTTGCAACAAATACCTCGGTCACCTGCACAAACTCTTCAAATGGGCTCTGAAGAAACTCACCCCACTTCATCTGTGCGTGAAGAAATTCCAGCCACTAGCGCTGAAGAAACTGCTGCTGCTGAACATCTGAAGATGCAGACTGCCACTGAAGAGGAACCAGAAAATCCTCAGTCTGAAGAACCTGAGATTGCGATTCTGGAGGTCATGATGCAACTCACTGACACTCCTGTGCCCAAGCCAAAGGATCCATTCTCACGCAAGTAAAAGTTCAAGGCTGATGATTTCTTTAGGGAACACATATTGTTCGAACACTACAACCCATATGATTCTGCTCGTATAAGGAAGAGGCGTTTCTGGACTGCTAGTCAAGCAAATTTCTATTCCTCAGTGCTGTTCAACAAAGAGAAAATCTTCTACCATGAGCACATTCCTCACGTGGATATGAAATCTCTGCCATGTTTCGTGCCAGTCCTCAGTGTTCTTCACGATGCTGGACTGTTCAATTTTTGCTCTGACATCTGTGATTGGAATGAAGAACTAATTCTTCAATTTTATGCAACGATGCACATCACAGGAGATTCTGAAGATGTGAATTCATGGGTGCTGGATTGGATGTCTGAAAACACTCACTACACAGCACCAGCGTCTGAATTGCTTCGTGCCTTACCACTCAGTCCTCCCCTTGAAGAAGCTCGTTGCATCTACAGTGAACCCGAGCTTACAAATCACTACATGCACGTTCTGATGAAACCTTTGAAGCCAGGTCAGGCCCCACGAACCAAATTCCTCATGAAGGAATTTCTTTATGTGCCCAGAACTGTCTATCGTATTCTTACGAGGACAATGAGTCCTATCAGAGGCCATGACTCATCTGATGAGGAAATTGTTGGCATCATGAAGAATCTGGTATTCAACATCGTTCATGGCATTCCTGTCAATTATCACAATTTCTTCATGAGGACTCTGGCAAATGTTGCACTGTCTCTGTTTGAGCTGAAGCCTTATGCACCTTGGATTATGAGATTCCTCAGGACAAGGTCTTCACTCAACTACAAAGCTGATTTTCAGAATCACCTCAGCTACTTGCCCCCAATTGAAGTCCTCAAGCAGACCTATTCCTCAGTTGATGAAAAGGGCAAGGCACCAGCTGTTATAGATGAAGGCATTCGTCCATTGGATGGTCAGTTTCGCAAAGCTGCCTCTTATTCCACCAATGATGACACTGCCACACATGACTCTGCCAATGCACCCAAGTCTACTCCTCAAGCCACTGCTCCTCGTGTGATGACTGATCGTGAGCTTCTGCTTAGTCTTCACCAGAAGGTGGATCGAAATCATAAATGGGTTAAGCGTTAGTTAGGTTCATTTCTTCACAACATGACTGCTACACACAATGCAATGAAAAAAACCAGTACTACCTCCTTGAAGTCTTCGATCGCACCTGGACAATACTATCACATTTGTATGGTGAAGAAGATCTGAAGAAAGTGGGTCTCAAGGAAGATTTTGACTGGTCTGCACCTCCACCGAAGAAATTCAAGAAGGTCAAGGTTCCTTCCTTGGTGGCCAGCTCATATTCTTCATCGCACGACACTGTTGAGAATGAAGACTTGAACGACATTGCGGCAGGCCCTACTATGACAAACGACCCCAACAACGCTTGCGCTCCTTCATCATCTTGATATTCTTCAGGGGCGTTGGTCCTCATATTCGATCCTTTTGGTCATTTGATGACAAAGGGGGAGAATTTTGAGGCAGTCTTCAAGCGGGTCTTTCTATATGGGTGTTTTTTTTCAAGTTACAACTCTCATTCTTCTGAGACTTTATTCGATCGAGTTGTAAACTTAAACCTGATGGTGCTCTGATAATTTTGTTATGTTTTTCTGCATGCTTATTCCTCATATATGCTAATGCACGCATGATGAATTACATCAGTCACCATATTTCATCATGCATTTCAAATTCTTCACTGTTATATGTCAAATGCGTGTATGAATTACAAGATATAGGGGGAGATCTCCATGATTCAACTCTTCAAGTGTGCATTGCTTCAAAAGCAAATTCCTCACTGTGCACATATTCAGGGGGAGTTCTTCTATATCTTGCAATCAAATTCCTCAATATCGGTATTTACACTTCATATGTTTATCCCCATTGAAAACTTAACCTATATTGTCATCAATCACCAAAAAGGGGGAGATTGTAAGTGCATCTAGTGCCCCTTAGTGATTTTGGTGTATTGAAGACTTATAGGTTAAGGTACTAATGCATTTGTGAGTGTACACCGGTCTATAAGTCTATGAGGAGTTTGATATTTACAGAGAAATTCGACCCCTAAAAATGAAGTTCTTCGACTAAAGACTTTGGCTTTCTGAAGACTTTGAAAGTGAAGAAATTGGTGTGACCTTGAAGACTTGGTATTCATTCGAGGAACATGAAGCGTGAAGACTTTTGTTTTCGTAGTTTCATTTTCTCTTTCTTGAGTCATAGGAAACACCATACTGTTAAAGGGGGTCGAGGAAATACTAAGGAAAAATTTCCATGTGATGGTCAACTCAAAATCCTACACCTACCAATCCCTTCGAGTGAAGCCATTGGAAATCTCATACAGTCCAGTCATATTTCTTCAGTGACAGAGACGAAGTTCTTCTGGTCTCTGAGGAATTTATTCTGACTGAGGAGTTAGGAATTCGCCAGTGCGGATTGCCTACACAGTGAGGAACATGATAGCCCTGAGGATTTTGCTACTCAAAATTCCGACTGTTGCTGTGCTATGCGCCAGCTGTCCCAAAATATCTATCCACCTAACGGTCATATCATTGAAAGGCATTTATGTCTTATCATGTCGGGCTACTCCCTAGGCTATAAATAGCCGCCCCCTACAACCACTAGCTGGTTGGCTGCTCCGAGAGAAACCGACACTTGTCATTTGAGAGCAACCCATCCTCCGAGGACTTTGAGAGAAAATCATCAAGTGAGGAAAAACCCAAACCCAAACACCTACAAACCCCAAGTGATTGAGCATCACTTAAGAGATTGATCATGCGTGGATCCGATGCTTGTTACCTTTGAAGACTGTGCTTCTTCCAAACGGTTAGGCGTCAGGGTCTAGAGCAACCAAGAGGAATTGTGGATCGGCGAGTGACCAAGTTTGTGAAGGTTTGGAAGTCACCTGAAGACTTACCACGAGTGATTGGGCGAGGTCTGTGTGACCTTTGCTCAAGGAGAATACGGTGAGGACTTGGTGTCCTGAGCTGCGTGCTCCGGACTGGGTGTCCGGGACTGTGTGTCCTTGAGTTTAAATACTCAGCCGCTCCATCCAGACGTACAACTGAGACAGCAGTTGGAACTAGTCTACCAAATCGTTGTCTTCACCAAGCTTACTGGTTCTATTTCCTCAATTCTTTCATTTCCTCATAACTGTGTTGTGTGCTTGTTCATATCTGTGTTTGAAGACTTTGGCTGAAGACTTTCTCAATTTCCTCAGTTCAATTTCTTCAGTATGTTTGACTTCATCCTGATGACTTCATCCTGATCATCAAGTGCTTACGCTTCCTGTACTCTGTGCCTGTCTTCATTTCATCATGATGACTATGCTTGTGTTCTGTTATGTTTACTTTTGAGTACTTATTCCGCTGCTAGTAGTTCTTCGCTTAGGAATTTCCTCACCTGCAAATTCCTCAGTGAAGAACATCATAAAAATCGCCTATTCACCCCCCTCTAGTCGATATAACGCACTTTCAGCAAAGACTTGTTCCTCTTCATCGTTCACTTGCCGGTGCAAGGCGACTTGCTCAAGTGCTTCCGTTTCTCCTTAGGTCAAGGAATCGTATGTACCATCGTCGTTGAGGATCATGGTTCACTTGTCGGTACAGTCAAAGGACTTGTGGCCTCGGCCTCCACATGTGAAGCATTTGAAGGAACTTTCCTCGACGGTCTCATCGGTTGGGGTAGCATCTCCTTGTAGTACTCTTCAACGCTCTTGGTTCCTTGCTTGAGTAGTTGGAGTTTCTTGAAGAGGTCGCGGTTGTAGTAGGTAGGCATGAACCATGCTCGCATGACATCCTTCTTTTGCACCCAAGTAGTGATGGGTCGTTCACCTCTTGTCTCACGACGCTCGATGACTTGTTCCCACCAAATGAGGACATAGTCTTGGAACTCAAGGTATGCCATGGCGATCTTTTTCTCTTCTTCATAGTTGATGTAGGGTGGAACCCTAGATGGCCGATCTTTCACGAAAGGAGAGGATCCTGCGAAGAACACGAAGAACACGAGGGGAAACACGAGAGAATCACTCAAACCAACAAGAACGATCACACATGTGCTAGATCCTCGAAACACAAAGAGAGATACACAATCCGAAGTCAACAAAGGACGATACAAGAGGTAACCAGTTCTTCTCCGTGAGGAGGTCTTGAATCCACGAGGGGATCTTCCCGTGAGGGGTCTTGAACCCAAGGTGGATCTTCTCCGTAGAGGCTGCGGTCTCTCCCGTGAAGTAGATCCGTATGGATGAGCGAGCCTCTATCTCTAAATGAGCTACCACTTTGCTAACCCTAAAACATAGGTAGGAGAAGAGTATATATAGTCTAGGTGGGTGAAGGGGTACATGGGATGCGGCCAACACGTAATCCTCCGCTATCTCGTCGCCATTGCCTTCTTTAGGGGTGTCCACCATATACATGTCGTATGATGATGTAGCAGTCTAGCGCCCTATGGGCGGTGGTTCCTTCTCGTCTCCTGCATCATCGTCCAATCCATCGATGTCTTCAGAGTCGAAGTCGAGCATGTCGGTTAAATCGTCGACAGTGGCTACTAAGTGGATGGTGGGTGGGCAGCGAATTTCTTCGTCGTCCGCATCCCATTCTAGCCGGACATAGTTCGGCCAAGGTTCTCCTGACAGGGAGAGGGAACTTAATGAATTTAGCATATCGCCGAAGGGCGAGTGCTGAAAGAGATCCGTGGAGGTGAACTCCACGATCGGCGCCCAGTCGGATTCGGTGGGCACAGATGTAAGCGGCTCGGAGTCCGTGGCCGGAGGTGAATCCAGTGGTTCGGCGACACGGCTCTCATAAGGGGTGAAGTCAGTATCCAGCTCCATCGCCACTGTGAGTGCGGTCTCCATGGCGGGGTCTATCCCTCCGCTCTCGGATGGCGTGATGTGCTCCGGGTTGACGGCCGGAGTAGTTGCAGATGCGATCTCCCGAACACTGTCCGGCGGCAGAGTTACGTCGTGCTCGTCGTGACTGTGCAGCGCACCTAACACGGGCTCGAATCCGTCGAAGATCAAGTCTTCGCGGACGTCGGTAGTGTAGTTTAAGTTTTCGAATTTGACCTGATTGCCAGGGGCGTAGCTCTCGATCTGCTCCAGATGGCCAAGCGAATTGGCCCGCAGTGCGAAGCCGCCGAATACACAGAATTGTCCGGGGAGGAAAACCTCACCCTGGACCGCATCGCTACCTATGATCGAAGGAGCCATCAAGCCTTATGGTGACGACATAGTGGAACTCTCAATGAAAGCACCAATGTCGGTGTCAAAATCGTCGGATCTCGGGTAGGGGGTCCCGAACTGTGCATCTAAGGCGGATGGTAACAGGAAGCAGGGGACACGATGTTTACCCAGGTTCGGGCCCTCTTGATGGAGGTAATACCCTACGTACTGCTCGATTGTTCTTGATGATATGAGTATTACAAGAGTTGATCTACCACGAGATCATAGAGGCTAAACCCTAGAAGCTAGCCTATGGTATGATTGTATATGTTGTCCTACGGACTAAACCCTCCGGTTTATATAGACACCGGAGGGGCCTACGGTTACACATAGTCGGTTACAAGGGAGGAGATCTTCATATCCGTATTGCCTAGCTTGCCTTCCACGCCAAGGAGAGTCCCATCCGGACACGGGATGAAGTCTTCAATCTTGTATCTTCACAGTCCAATAGTCCGGCCAAAGGATATAGTCCGGCTGTCCGGAGACCCCCTAATCCAGGACTCCCTCACCGGCCCCAACGCCCGGATATCCGGACAAGATGCAACAGAGAACAGAAGAGGACCCCCGCCAGCCCGGACATCCGGCCCCTCCAGCCCAGACATCCGGTCTTCTGTGAATGCCCGGACGTCCGGCCTCCCCTGTCTGCGCACAGTGTAAGGGCCTGAGGCCCGTGTACCCCTTCGCCCACCTAGACTATGTATACTCTTCTCCTACCTATGTTTTAGGGTTAGCATTGTGATAGATCATTTGAGAGATAGAGCTTCGCTCATCCATATCGGATCTACTCCATGAGAGAGACCGCGACCCCTCTACGGAGAAGATCCACTTGGATTCAAGACCTCCTCGCGGATAAGACCATTAGGACCTCCTCTCGGAGAAGATCATGCTACTTGTATCATCCTTAGTTGTTCGTGGATCTTGTATCTTCCTTTGTGTTCATGGATCTAGCATATGTGTGACTATTTCTTGTTGGTTTAGTGATCCTCTCGTGTTTCCCCTCCTGTTTCCCCTCGTGTTTTCCCTCGTGTTCTTCGCGGGATCCGCTCCTTTCGTGAAAGATCGGCCCCTAGGGTTCCCACCCTACATCAACGCTTTTATGCATGATTGTTATATCTTTGCATTTCTCTCTCATCTATCGGCTTGGTTTGTCTAACTAGATTGATTTATCTTGCAATGGGAGAGTTGCTTCGTGATGGGTTCGATCTTGCGTTGCTCAATCCTAGTGACAGAAAGGGACATAACACTTATTTTTTATCGTTGCCATTAAGGATAAAAAGATGCGGTTTATTCATATTAATTGGGCATAATTTGTCTACATCATGTCATCTTGCTTAAGGTACTACTCCGTTCTTTATGAACTTAATACTCTATATGCATGCTAGATAGCGGTCGATGTGTGGAGTAATAGTAGTAAATGCAGGCAGGAGTCAGTCTACTTGTCTCGGACGTGATGCCTATATACATGATCATTTCCTTGAATATCGTCATACTATGTGCTTTTCTATCAATTTCCCAACAATAATTTGTTTACCCACTGTACGCTGTGTTCAAGAGATAAGCCTCTAGTGAAAACTATGGTCCCCGGGTCTATCTTTATCATATATTAAAATCCAAAAATACCTTGTTGCGATTTATTTACCGTTATATTATTTTGTGTTTTTGTTTATCTATCTATCACTACGAGATTGGATTCTTGCAATTAAGCGCCAAGGGATTGACAACCCCTTGTTAGCGTTGGGTCTTGGGTGCAAGTATTTGTTATTTTGTGTGTAGGTGATGTTCACGAGATCTTACGTGGTTCTCCTAATGGATTAATAACCTTGGTTCTTAACCGAGGGAAATACTTACCTGTACTGTACTGCATCATCCTCTCCTCTTTGAGGAAATCCCAATGCTGCTCACAAGTACCAGACTTCCGGTGGCTCGAGGGTCTCCGGACGCCCGGTAAACGCCAGTCATCCGGTGGGTCTGGATAAACTTGGGATTTGAGTTCTGTGAAGAAATTTTGGACATAGTTTTTGATTTTGGGGGTCAGGATTGATGGGCAAAAGAAAACATTTGACAGAATTTCATGCTAGGTAGGAGGGGGAAGGCAAGATCCACAAACAACAAAATCGTGGATCAAACACAACAAAATCTCACAAAACCAACAAAATGTAAAAAAATTGGATAGCCTATTTTTGGTGGGAATTTTTGAATTGGGAACAAAACAAACAAATTTAGTCTAGAAAATGAAGGAGGGAGACTCCAAATTCGCGTCAACCACAACTGTGATCCAAGATGATGTAGGGCCAAGCCCTAGGTACTGATGTTTCACAAATTGGAGGGGCGCACAAAGAACACGGGGAAGAATGGGGAGAAATCACAAGAGGAACACTCAAGAACAAGTCCAATACACATCCACTAGATTCAAAACCACACAAGATGCACAAAGGTGCATGAACAACAAAGGGAACAAAGATACATGGTAGAGTTTATCCCAAATCCTATGAAGGAGATGAGTCTTGAATCCAAGATGGATCTTCCCTAGATAGGAGTCTTGATATCCACTAGGGACCTTCTCACGGGGACGTCTTGAACTCCATGGGAGGGGTGGTATATATGAGCAAAGCTCTCTCCAGATCTGAGCCATCACTTTCCTAACCCTAGTTCGTCCAAGTGAAGGGATATTTGTAGTCTAGGGGAGAGAGGGGGATACATGGGTGAAAACTCGAGGGTCTGCATGCAGTCATTGTCGCATGTCTGGCGGTTATTGGTCGTCCGGTCACTCGCGGGGGTCCAGACGCCCAGAGGGCGTCGGAACCAACGTTGCTTCTCCAAATAGTTGTCGCCGGATTTTCGGTAGCGGCCGATCATCCGAGTGCTGAAGTGTGTCGGTCGTCCAATGTTTGCCGGTCATCTAGGCGATGTAGACTTGGCCTTCGGTAGCTTCCTTGCGAGTTCCTTCTCTTGCCGTGTCGGATGTCCGATGGCATCCAGACGTCCGGTGCCTACAGCATCCAGTTGCTCCAGTCCTTGCTCCTCTTTCGGTCGTCGCTCCTAGCTCCACCATGGCACTCCTCTTGGTCCCTGATCACGCATAGCACATACATTTGAGGTAGTAGCCATGTCCTACATGTATGCAAAGGGAAATCACTAAGGAGCGAGTTCACCTTAGGTCGAGTGCCACATGCGCTAGCTCTCATCATAGGTCCACTCGGTGTCTTGGGTAAAGATGGCATGCCCAAGGGAATGACCGTAGGATGCTCTACATCAAACGTCCTTCCATTTACAAACCAGAAAGACAACAGGTTTAGTCTGGATAGAAGGAGAAGGCTCTTTGTTGCAGCGAGACCCAAGAAAAATTCATGCTTTACATGCTCTATCAACCTATCCCAACTACAACCCTCACTTTTTCATGAGCATATACATTATTCTTTGATAATAAAATACATAATAGCCCATCCTCATTCTATTCATGCAAACAAAAAATTATACGTCATTTTAAATGGTGCAAGATGGCACGGCAGTGCGTTCAACTTACCCTGAAAGTTGTATTCACGGTCCGTCCCTGATGTTGTATCCATAAAAGGCCACAATTTGGCCATACAAACTCCGTTTGAGCTCCATGACCAGCCAAAATGATCACAATGAAAAGTTGTATGCATCTATCACCCACTTTGTTGCTTTCTACAACATTTTGAAGGACAAATCCAGGTTGCAAAATAGTGTTCCGGATGATTTTATCTTTGGCATGTACTCTGCCACCCTTTACCACCCTTACGTGAGCTCACCCACGGACAGATATATGGACAATACCATACAAACAATGCAATGTCCTTCCATTTACAAACCAAAAGACTATAGGTTCAGTCTGGACAGAAGGAGGAGGCTCCTTGTTGCATCAAAACCCAAGAATTCATGATTTACATGGCCTATCACCCATCCTACTACCACCCTCACTTTTTCATGAGCAGATGCATTATTCTTGGGTGATAAAGTATATATCAGCCCATCCTCATTATGTTCATGCACGCGAAAAATTATAGGTCATTTTGAATGGTGGAAGATGGCTCGTTGGCGTGATCAACTTATCATGAAAGTTATATCTAAGGCTTGTACCCCAATGTTGTATAAGTAAAACAAACACAATTTGGCTATACAAACTCCGTTTGAGCCCATGACCTGCCAAAACGATCACAACAAAAAGTTGTATGTGTCATCACTCACTACGTCAATATTGAAAACGTTTCAGAGGACGAATCAAGCTTGCAAAATTGAGTTCCTGATAATTTTAGCTTTGGCGTTTACTCTGCCACACTCTACCACCCTTCCAGGAGATCACCCATGGACAGATATATGGACAATACCATATGAAACAATGAAACGTCCTTCCATTTACGAACCAGAGAGACTACATGTTTATTCTAGACAAAAGGAGCAGCCCAAGAATTCATGTTTTACATGGTCTATCACCCATCCCTCTACCACCCCCGCTTTTCACTAGCGATGCACTATTCTTGGATGATAAAGTACATAATAGCTCATCCTCATTTTCTTCATGCACACGAAAAATTATAGGTCATTTTGAATGGTGCAAGATGGGTCATCAACGCGATCAACTTACCCTAAAAGATGTATTCACTGTGTGTCCCCTGATGTTGTATCCGATAAACGGACACAATTTGGCCATAGAAATTCCGTTTGAGCTTCATGACCCACCAAAACGATCACAACAAAAAGGTGTATGCGTCCATTACTCACTTCCTCGGTTCTCACAACATTTTGGAGGACGGGTCCAATTAGAAAAATTGAGTTCCAGGTTATTTTATCTTTTGCGTGTACTTTTCCACACTCTACCACCCTTCTGTGAGCTCACCCATGCATAGATATAGGGATAATAACATATGAACAATAAAATTTCCTTCCATTTACGAACCAGAAAGATTACAGGTTCGGTCTGCATAGGAGGAGGCTTTTTGTTGCATCAAGACCAAGAATCCATGCTTTACATGGCCCATCACCCATCCTGCTGCAATCCTCACGTTTTCATGAGCAGATGAATTATTCTTGGATGATAAAGTACATAACAACTCATCCTCATTATATTCATGCACACGAAAAATTATATGTCATTCTGAATGGTACGAAATGGCTAGTCGGCGCGATCAACTTACCCTAAAAGTTGTATTCACGATCTGTCCCGCGATGTTGTATCCGTAAAATTTCCAAAATTTGGACATACAAACTCCATTTGAGCTCATGACCCGCCAAAAAAGCACAACAGAAACTTGTATGCATCGATCACTCACTTCATCGTTATCGACAACATTTCGGTGGCCAGATCCAGGCTTGCAAAATTGAGTTCCAGACGATTTTATCATTGGTGTGTACTCTGTCACCCTCTACCTGATGTAGGGTGGATCCCTAGGGGCCGATCTTTCACAATTTGGAGGGGTATTCCTGAAGAACACGATGAACACACGAGGGAAAACACGAGGGGAAACGAGAGGAAGCACTCAAATCAACAAGAAACGATCACACATGTGCTAGATCCATGAACACAAAGAGAGATACATGACTCAAATCCAACAAAGGGGGAAACAAGGGTCACTGGTTCATCTCCTAGATGGACGTCTTGAATCCACTAGGGGATCTTCCCACAACAGGGGGTCTTGAATCCACTTGGGGGATCTTCTTCTAGGAGGCCTTGGTCTCTAATGGAGTAGGTATCAACTGGATGAACAAGGATCTATCTCCAAAATGAGCTATCGCAATGCTAACCCTAAAATGTGGGCGGAGTTGGAGTACTTATAGTCTAAGGGGCGAAGGGGTATATGGGCCTCGGCCCTAATCACTGTGCACAGACAGGTGTCGGACGTCCGGAGGGTCACGGACGTTTGGTGGCTCATGAGGGTCCGGTCGTCCGGAGGGCACCGGACGTCCGGTGATTCTTCTTTGGTCAGGTGTCACCGGATGTTCGGTGGGCATCGGACGTCTAGAGGCCCGGTTGTCCGGCAGTCTCGGATTTCTGCTATTTCGTTCTATGATGTGGCACAGGATGTCCGGAGGGGCTCGATCATATGGGTGCTGGGAGGTGTTGGACGTCCAGTCCGGGTCGGTCGTCTGGCCACCATAGCACTCATTGGCTGCTGTTCCAGGCATCGGACGTCCGGCGTGGTATGGTCGTCCGGTGGCTGTAGATTTCTGGTAGCTTTTCCATTTGGTCGTTGTACTTGGTGTCCTCGCCATCTTGTCCATTTGGATGTAGTTGCTCCGTGACTTCCCTCCAAGTACCTGATCACGCACAACGTCTCCGCTTGAGATAGTAGTCATGTCTCACATATGGAAGGTGCTAGTTCTGAGAGGAGCGAGTTCACTTTAGTTTCAATAGCCCTTGCTCGAGCTCTAGTCATTGGTCCATGTGGTGTCGTGGGAGACGTAGGTAGGCCCATGGGGATGACCGTAGGATGCCCCGCATCATCTCTCCCCCTTGGGAAAGATCTGACCTCGGATCGAAAACCTCATCACCATGGTAGGGAGAGAGATCCCTGACATTGAATACATCACTCACTTTGTACTTGTTGCACGGTAGGTCGATCTTGTATGCATTATTGTTGTAGCGTGCTAGCACCTTGAAGGGTCTGTCGGCTCGAGGTAGAAGCTTGGACTTGCATTCATTGTGGAAGCGGTCCTTACGACGGTGTAGCCACACAAGATCTCTAATGTTGAATATCATAGGTTGCTTGTTGATGTTGAGCTTGGTTGCGAGGCATTTTACTTGGCGCTCGATGGTGTGCCTTGTATCTTCATGTACCTTCTTGAGATAGCTCGCTCATGAACTCGCGTCCATGTTGATGCGCTCTTGCGGTGTTAGTGGTAGAATGTCCAATGGGGACAACAGATTGAAACTGTAGACAACCTCGAAGGGTGACTTGCCAGTAGTCGAATGTCTTGTGCGATTGTAGGCATACTCGGTGATGGGCAGACATTCCTCCCACTCCTTGGTGTACTTCTTGATCAACATGCGTAGGGGAGTTGATAGAGTCTGGTTCGTGACCTCCATTTGGCCGTTGGATTGTGGGTGATATGCCGAAGAGAACAAGAGCTTGATTCCAAGCTTGGCGTATATGGTCTTCCAAAAGTTTCTTAGGAACTTGACGTCGCGGTCTGAGACAATAGTCTTTGGCACTTCGTGTAGACGCAATATTTCCCTACAAAAGATATTTGCAACATGTGAGGCATCATCTATCTTGTTGCATGTGATAAAATGTGCTATCTTAGAGAAACGATCCATAATAAAAAATACAGAATATTTGCCGTTTCTAGTTCTAGGCAAACCAAGCACAAAGTCCATGGTAATATATTCCCATGGGTGATACGGAAGAGGAAGTGGTATATAGAGACCATGGGGTTGAGCTTTAGACTTAGCTTTGCAACAAGTAGGGCATTAGTTGGTGTAGCGAGAGACGCTGCGGAACATCTTGGGTCAAAAGTAGTTCTTGGTGAGCATAGCAAATAGCTTGTCGCATCAAAATGACCCATAAGTCCTCCTCCATGAGCCTCTTGCAAAAGTAACAAACGAAGTGAAGAGTCGGGTATACAAAGTTTGTTATCTCTCATTAGATAATCACCCTTGATGTAATAGCATTCCCAGATGTATGCATGAAGCATTTGGTATATGGAATAACAAAAGTAATATCATATGCATACAAGTCTTTTATGTGCTCAAAGCCAATGACATTCAATTCAAGTTGAGTTACAAGCATGCATTTGTGGGATAAAGCATATGCCACAACATTTTCCTTACCATTGATGTACTTGATAACATAAGGAAAAGACGCAATGAATTCACTACATTTGGCATGTTTCTTATTAAATTTGGTTTGACCTTTAAGATACTTGAGAGTTTCATGGTTGGTATGGATGACAAATTCATGAGGACGGAGATAATGCTCCCACACATGCACTACTCGAACGAAAGCATACAACTCTTTGTCATAGATGGGATAGTTTAGTTGTGCGCTGGAAAGTTTCTCACAAAAGTAAGCTATGGAGCGCTTCTCTTGAATTAACACACCTCCTATGCCATTACCACTAGCATCACAATGCACATCAAAAGTTTTATCAAAGTTGGGTAATGCAAGCAGAGGAGCATGTGTAAGAAAATTCTTAAGCTCATGAAATGCGATATATTGGGATGTTCCCCAAACAAAAGGTGCATTCTTCTTACTCAAGGCATCCAAAGTGGATGCAATAGTGCTAAAATCCTTAACGAATCTACGATAGAAACCGGCTAAGCCAAGGAAGCTACGCACTTGTTGCAAGCTGGTTGGTTGTGGCGAGGTTTTAATAGCATCAATTTTAGCTTTTTCTACATTAACACCCTTAGAAGACACAACAAAACCCAAGAAAACAAGCTTATCAACACCAAATGTGCATTTCTCCATATTAGCATAAAGGCGCTCATTTCAAAGATCTAAGATGGGTGACATGATCTTCTAAAGACATGCTAAACACAAGGATATCCTCAAAGTAGACCACAACAAATATTCCAATGTAAGGTCGAAGAACATAATGCATCACACGCATAAAAGTACCGGGTGCTTCGGATAAGCTCATAGGCATAACTAACCATTCATACAAGCCAAATTTGGTTTTGAAAGTGGTTTTCTACTCATCACCCTCTAGGATGCGAATTTGGTAGTAGCCACTTTTAAGATCAATCTTTGAGAAAATTATGGCTCCGCTAAGCTCATCTAGCATATCATCAAGGCATGGAATGGGATATTGATAACGAACGGTGATAGCATTAATGATACGGCAATCGGAACACATGCGAAAAGTACCATCTTTCTTAGGCACAAGAATGACCAGAACGGCAAAGGGCTTAATATTTCACGTACATGCCCATTGTCAATGAGTTGTTGTACTTGCCCTTTTAGTTCCTTGCTTTCTTCGGGTTTGACGCGGTAGGGTTCCTTGTTCGGTAACGGTGCGTCGGGGATGAGGTCGATTCGGTGTTCGATGCCTCATAGAGGTGGTAGTCCTGGAGGTAGCTCATCGGGAAAGACGTCCTTGAATTCCTACAATAGATTAGACAACACTAAAGGTAGATGGTGAGAGGTGTTAGTCCTTGCCGTTTCTTCCTTGCACAATAGGACATAGTGCATAAACTTGATGGATTCTCACACACTTCTCTCATCTCACTTTTGGTAGCTAGAAGCACTAAGTTTTTCTTGTCGCTCATCATGGAGGCACTCAATTTTGGCTTGTGGCTCCCACTCTCTTTTTGGTGGCTCACCCTCTCACTATTCTCTCCAGATGGGTGGATGCTTGCTTGTTGGCAAACACTTGGCTCGGCGACATAGGTCGTAGTACGTACTCCTTTCCCTTCATCTTGAAGATATAGTGATTGGTTCGCCCATTGTGGATGATGCCGCAGTCGAATTACCAAGGTCGTCCAAGTAGGAGATGGCAAACGGACATGGGAACCACATCACACTCCAAGGTGTCTTCATATTCTCCAACCTTGAAGGAGGCTTGCACGGTGTGCTCCACTTGAATGGTGCCAGAGTCGCTAAGCCATTGGACCTTGTAGGGACGAGGATGCTTCATCTTGACCAATTGTAGCTTGGAACATAGCTCTTCACTTGCCAAATTGTGGCAACTTCCTCCGTCGATGATGACCTTCACGGAATGACGTTGATGCCCACTTTGGTATGGAAGATGTGGCAACGTTGATCTTCCTCTTGTTGGTGTTGAACTGTCCAAACCTTGGAGACAACGAGAGTGGGGCTCGAATCATTGTCACAAAAGACTTGGCCATCTTCATCTTCGTTCACTTGACTATGCATGGTCACGTGCTCAAGGGCTTCCATTACTTCTTCGCTCATAGAGTCATAGGTGTCGTCATCGTTGGCAATCATGGTTCGTCGGGTGGGACATTGGTATGTCTTGTGGCCTCGGCCTTGGCAAGTAAAGCAGTTGATGGAACTTGTCTTGTCGGTCTCATCCGGAGGAGTTGTAGATGATGAAGCTCTCGGTTTGAAGTTTCTTGTATTACGAGGATGACTTGAAGATGTCGAAGTTTTCTTGAAACTTGACTTGTCGTCGTTGCTTGAGGAAGGCTTGGTTGAGGTAGAGGGCGTTGTAGTCATTTAAGCTTGATGGTATGAACCGTATGTCTTGAAAGAGTACTTGGCATACTTGTAATCATCTTGCACTTGCGGCTCCGCCTTGGTAGCTTGGTGCACTAGCTCGAGGAGGTTTGTATATGGTTGGAAATCCGCAATCTTACTGATAGGATGGTTGAGTCCATTCAAGAAACATGCCATGGTTTGATCCTCATCTTTCATGACAATTTCTCGAATCATGGAAATCTCCATTTCCTTGTAGTACTCTTCAACGGACTTAGTGCCTTGCTTGAGGAGTTGCAGTTTCTTGAAGAGGTCGTGGATATAGTATGTAGGCACAAAGCGCGCTCGCATGATATCCTTCATTTGATTCCATGTTGTGATGGGTGGGTCACCTTTTGCTTCTCGCCGCTCAATGACTTGCTCCCACCAAATGAGGACATAATCTTGGAACTGAAGAGATGCCATGGCAATCTTCTTTTCTTCTTCATAGTTGTGCAAGCGAAATATCTTGTCGACTTTCAATGCCCATGAAAGGTAATCTTCGGGATCGTTGCTTCTGGAGAACTTAGGCATGATGAACTTAAGCTTGCCGTAGCATTTCTCTTCATTGTGTTGCGGTCAAGGGGTGATGACGCTCTTGGCGTGGAGGAGGGTCTTGAGCCACTTGCTCCTTGTGCTTCGCTTGATTATCTTGACATTGAGAGTGTGGAATTCTTGCATGGTTCCTCATCTCTTGGCGCTCCTCAAGGTGTGTGGCTGCTTCTTGTTGCTCATGACGAAGGGCCTCTTATTGTAGACGTAGTTGGTGGTTGTGCTCATTGATAGCTTGTGTTGCGTCACGAAGAACATGTTTGGCTTCAAGAGCTTGTTCCTCACGATGGTGTTGCTCTTGTTGAGGGTTATCTCCATCTTGATGTTCTTGTTGATCTTGGCGTATTGGAGCTTGCTCTTGGACCGGAGGGTCATTAGCTTGTCGACGGATTCGTTCACGTCCACGACGGCGGGCTTGTAAACCATTGCCATGAAATGGGTTTTATTGAGCTTGATGATCTTCATGGTCTTGGTGACATTGTGGACGAGCTCGTGGAGCACTTGCTTCTGAAGATGTGTACGAGGAATGCCCGCTTGAATGGCGCCGGCTTGATGATGTCGAGGATATAGAAGAATGGTTGACCAACAAGGCATGAATCACCTCCATTTGGTTGGAAAGCTTGTGGTCCAGGTAGTCTCTTGTACGTTGCTCGGATTGTCGCAAGTCAGTGGTGAGTAGGTCGACGGGCTCGTTCAACGCTTCATTCTCTTGATGCAAATCTCTTTGCGCGCCAAAAAGGTGGTTCATGGTGTTGTAGTTGTTTGGGTCCTCATCTTGTTCGATGAAGAGTGGTTTTGAAGAAGTAATCGGCCTATCCATCATCTCAAGCAAGTATGTGAGTGGAAGAAAGGAAAGAACTAGACCAAATGTACCTTATCCGATGTTGAAAATGGATCAATGATCAGTCAATAGTGTAGTAAGGAAATAACACAATTGGTACCGGATCTCGTCGATTTCTCACACCTACACAAATAAGTCTTTTGGAATAGCTTGGTGAGGATGGTAGCACAATATTTATGTGAATGTTAGCAAGATTCAATAATGTTGAAAAAGATTCACAAATTTGCAAATGCAACAAGTAGACCAATAGCAATACGTGGCACACAGAAACACGCGCACGGGTAGATAAATGGGGTCATGCAACCAAAGAGTGCTCAAAATGTGGAATCTACGGAAAATGCTCTTGTTGCACAACACTAGAGAGACGCTAGCATGATTTTCTCAATAGGCGGATACGAGACTTGTGCACAACCTATAAAGCAAAAATGCAACGACTTCTATCCCAAGTATGCTATATGTGATGATGTTTCGGTGATATGATCCAAGATGATCAAGTATGACAATCTTAAGGTAGTATGATGCTATGGTTCTTGCTTAAAAGATATTTGCTTATCTTTCTCTTTTGCTTAAAAGCTTGTTTGCTCTTTCTCTTTTGAGCTCTTTCTTTGGCCAGTTATGCAAAACTTCACAAACCAAGATAGCAATTGTGTATATGTGGTGAAAAACTCGTGAGACAAGGGATGATACCAAGATGCTTGTACCAAGATAATATGGTATGGATGCAATGGGAATGATGATCACTAATGTGCACAAGTAACGTTGCCAACAATAATCAATGGCTAGTCTCGATAGGAAAGTTTTGCAAAATGGGCTATGGGTTATCAATGCAATGGCAAGGGAATACACAAAGGTGTCATCGAGGTTATCATCCTTGCTTATGGTTAATGGTGTCAAAATTGTGAAGTAGTCATTGTCGATGTCGAGTCAGTGGCGAAGATGAGTGTCGGTCTTGTCGATGTCGAACTGTTCCTAGTTAGCTGAAACACCCTAGGAAACGGAGAACCTTAACTCAAATTATCAAAGAACAAAACATGTCAAACTTGTCGGAGATGGTAGAGGGTGAGTAATGGTGGTTGCGGCAAGTGGTGCCCTATTAAATACACAGGTGAATGCTTCGGCCCACTCGCAGCGGGATCCATGTCTTGCTTGATATCTTCCTTGCTCCTTCATTAACCTGTAACTGAATCAGTTTCTATTTTTTCCATGCGTCATGCGAGACGACGTGGGGTAATTTAAGCCACGACCCACGGGCTGCCCACGCCCCACATTCACGGGGCGGTAACCGCCATTTTACTCATCCATTACCTCTACCGTTTCCGCCACGTATGCCGCATGCATTGCATAGGGTTGGTGGCGGGCGCGTAGGGCGCGGTAATGAGTGCCATGGTAGAAAAACCAGCACCATGGATAGGCATAGGAGGGCATCCGTTGATTCTAGGAGTTCATCATCAAGATGCGTGTGCCTCCGCGCAGCCGCCTTCGACTCCCTACTCCTTTTGCAAGGGTAATGCAGGAAGAACAACCACCAGGGTTGAAGCTGGACATGAGGGGCTGCTGTAATGGCAACATGCGCGCGGACGTGGAGTTCCCTGCACCTTATGTCATGCTTCTCCGGCGTGGCTAGAAAACCTTCGCTCGCGCCCACAGCTTGGTGGCGGGGCACGTTCTCCATTTCAAGTTAATGGAGGCCAACTTGCTCTCCATCAAGGTCTTCGGACGATTGGGTGCTTGCTTAATGTGCTGCACGGAGAGCTCAACTAATCACGAAAGCTCCTCCTCGAGCGACAGAGACAAGGAGGACAATGACGACGATGACAACGGCGCCGAGCGGGAGGACGATGGCTCGAACTCCAGTTGAGCTCCGGATGCACCATCACCGTCAGCTAGGCGTCGGCAGCACCACCATCTGCACCTGGGTCTTCTCCCCCAGCTGAGTGATTTGCTGGGGAGTTGGGTGTGGATGTCTCCGCCTCCTCCTGCTGGACCCCCACTACTAGGGAAAAGCCTATACACAGAATCTTACCAGCAGCGCACTTTAAAATCAGGCGCTGCTGCTAAGTAGCAGTAGCGCGGGTTTTTAACCCTCACTACTACTAAGTTGATAGTAGTAGCGCTGGTTTTTTACCCTCGCTACTACTAAGCGGTCTCTACCGTGCCCCCTGGGACATGCCATAGTAGTAGCGCGGGTTTTTAACCCTCGCTACTACTAAGTTGATAGCAGTAGCGCTGGTTTTACCCCTCGCTATTACTAAGCGGTCTCTACCGTGCCCCTGGGCCATGCCATAGTAGTAGCGAGGGTTATAAACCCGCGCTACTACTAACTTTTAACCCCTCGCTACTACTAAGAGGTCTCAACCGTGCCCCTCCGGGACATGCCATAGTAGTAGCAAGGGGTAAAATCCCTCGCTACTACTAAAGGTCCCATTTTGAAACTCTACCCCCCCCCCCCCGTGGATCGCCTTTTCGGTTTTGTAAAAAGCATAAGAAAATGATAAAAACTTCAAAAATTAAAATCCTTTGAGATGTAGTTATGTTACTACATCTACTAGTTAGGAAAATTTAAAAACTTAAATTTGGACATGTTTTGCAAAAAGTGTAGGGAAAATGTAAAACGGCTAAACTTTTGCATACGATGTTAGAAGAAAACGTATAATATATCAAAATGTTTCAAAAATTAAAATCCTTCGAGATGTAGTTATGTTACTACATCTACTAGTTAGGAAAATTTAAAAACATAAATTTGGACATGTTTTGCAAAAAGTGTAGGGAAAATGTAAAACGGCTATAACTTTTGCATACGATGTCAGAAAAAACGTATAATATATCAAAATGTTCAGCACGAAAATCTGCATATGATGGAGACTGCCTACGGCCTGTTTGCAAATTTTTAGAATCCTCAAATTCTAAAAGGAAAAAAAGTTATGCTCAAATTTCAGTTTTTTTTAATTTTGGTCAAATCTGGTCAAACTGTGGTGAAACTACTTATTCAAGAAGTATTAGTGTTACTAAATAATTATTCAAGAATATTAGTGTTACTAAATAATTATTCAAGAATATTAGTGTTACTAAATAATTATTTCAGGTTTTTGGAATTTTGGTCAAATCTGGTCAAACTTTGGTCAAAATGTGGTCAAACTCCTTATTCAAGAAATATTAGTGTTACTAAATAATTATTGTTTTTTAGAACAATAGTTTTAAACTCAAACAGCGAAATGTGTGACTTCATGCTCAAGCTAAACTCCCGAGGGTTAATATGATTGACATCTTACTATTGTCAGGAAAACAACAAGTGCAGACTTGGAATCGAGGGAGAATAGAACCCGGAAGTTAAGCGTGCTCAGGCTGGAGTAGTGAGAGGATGGGTGACCGTCCGGGAAGTTAGATGATTTGGAATGATGAGGGGTGATTAGAGATTAAATTGAGCAGCGATGAGGGTGATTAGAGATTAGAGGTTAAAATAATTTAGAAATTTCAAAATCCGCGCAAAAAAATTGAAAAAAAATTCCGCGGGTTAGTAGTAGCACGGGTTTTTACCCACGCTACTACTAACGGACGTAGTAGTAGCGCGGGTGGCACCCGCGCTGCTGCTATACGTTAGCTGTAGCGCCGGCCCCCGCGCTGCTAATAGGCCCAAAACCCGCGCTGCTGCTAGGCTTTTCCCTAGTAGTGCCCGGAAGGCTTCCTCTTGGGCTCCGGTTTCCTCTTCCCTACCGGTGTCCCTCCCGTCCGGGAAGTTAGATGATTTGGAATGATGAGGGGTGATTAGAGATTAAATTGAGCAGCGATGAGGGTGATTAGAGATTAGAGGTTAAAATAATTTAGAAATTTCAAAATCCGCGCAAAAAAATTGAAAAAAAATTCCGCGGGTTAGTAGTAGCACGGGTTTTTACCCACGCTACTACTAACGGACGTAGTAGTAGCGCGGGTGGCACCCGCGCTGCTGCTATACGTTAGCTGTAGCGCCGGCCCCCGCGCTGCTAATAGGCCCAAAACCCGCGCTGCTGCTAGGCTTTTCCCTAGTAGTGCCCGGAAGGCTTCCTCTTGGGCTCCGGTTTCCTCTTCCCTACCGGTGTCCCTCCCGTCCGGGAAGTTAGATGATTTGGAATGATGAGGGGTGATTAGAGATTAAATTGAGCAGCGATGAGGGTGATTAGAGATTAGAGGTTAAAATAATTTAGAAATTTCAAAATCCGCGCAAAAAAATTGAAAAAAAATTCCGCGGGTTAGTAGTAGCACGGGTTTTTACCCACGCTACTACTAACGGACGTAGTAGTAGCGCGGGTGGCACCCGCGCTGCTGCTATACGTTAGCTGTAGCACCTTATTAGTAGCGCCGGCCCCCGCGCTGCTAATAGGCCCAAAACCCGCGCTGCTTCTAGGCTTTTCCCTAGTAGTGCCCGGAAGGCTTCCTCTTGGGCTCCGGTTTCCTCTTCCCTACCGGTGTCCCTCCTGCCGCGTCCAGCTGGTCCTGGCGGTGGTGACCAGGGCATCGCCTAGCCGCTCCCTCCACCCATCACATTCGTCTGTGCTCTCCCGATCTTGTCAGGCTGCGTCCCGAGGGCCCCGTCGGGGTCAGGCCGGGCTTCTGCCCAGACACTTATTTTGCCCTCTTCACCTCCCACTGTAGGTCCTTGGAGGAGAGGGACAAGAAAGGCATTACGGGGAACTTATCTTTTTCAATTCAAAAGATGTAGGCACTTGCCAAAATTTAGTCCTAATTAGGTAACCTTTTCCATTCATATTTGTACCCTATGAGGTTTGTACTTGTTTTTCTGCGCATTAGTGAAAAAAGATATTCTTGCCAGGTACTTGTGCATGTGTTATGTCCATGCAAAGGAACAACTCCTTTATACTCTTAAGTAAACAAGATTTTCCGGCAAGACATCTTGTCAGTCTCTTCCATTGCTTGCCGCAAGGCTCCGCTTGGCGGGCTAGGAGCATGGAAGAGAACTGGCCCTTAGTCAACCCTCATTCCCAAATGCAGCTGCAACCACCCTGATCAAAGTAACTTTTGAATCGAAGGAATGGGAGCACAAATGTTCGAGGGTGACAAGGTTTCTCTACACACAAGTTTTTTTCACAGTGGCACACTTATGAACGACAAAAGAAAGAACTTATCTACCTTATGTTGTTGGGGGTCAATATGCAAACTTCTTCTCACTCCTCTTCTCTGGGAAGTTTATCTACGGTAGGAGCCCTATTCTTAGTTCAGGGAAAAATGGTAGCATACGACCTCATCTATATGGGCTAATGAATATGGCAAAATCATACTTAAATAAACAGGCATGCAAACTCTAGATGCCAGCGCTTCATTTTATTTTTGCACAGGGTCTGTGCCTGGCTTTATACAAAGGGTTACATGCACATTGGCAAGACTTGTACAAAAGGTGGCTGCCCGGGCTGAGCCTGGCAACTGCGCCTTAAGGGTAGAACCTGCGAAGATGCTCAATATTCCATGATTTTTGCACCTTAATGCCATCTTTGGTCTCCAGACGGACTGCCTAGGTCTGGTGACTCGTACTACCCGGTAAGGGCCTTTCCACTTTGGTGTCAACTTGTTGGAACCCTTGGAGGATTGAACACGCCTAAGGACAAGGTGGCCTTCCTCAAGGCTCCGGGCATGAATGATGTGGCTATGATAGCGGCGCAAGGCTTGCTGGTAGCGTGCAAGACGTACAACAGCTTGGAGACGATCTTCCTCGAGGAGCACGACATCTTCATGCCGGAGCTGTTGTTGCTCTACTTCATCATAGGCAAGTACTCAAGGTGACCCGTATATGAGTTCCGTGGGGAGCACTGCTTCTTCCCCATACACTAGGGAGAAGGGAGTCTAGCCGGTGGATCGATTCGGTGTCGTAAGGAGATACCAAAGAAGCACCGGCAGGTCATCGATCTAGCGTCTGCCACACTTCTGCAGCCTATCAAAAGTTCTCTTCTTGAGTCCTCACAGCACTTCAATGTTCATCCTCTCAGCTTGCCCATTGCTCCGGGGATGAGAAACAGAAGCAAAGGAGACCTTGCTTCCAAGGTTCTGGATGTACTGCATGAAGCCGCGGCTCATGAATTGGGTGCCATTGTCAGTGATTATTCTGGCAGGCACTCCAAATTGTCACACCAATCCCTTCATGAACTTGATAGCTGATGGTGTGGTCAGCTTCCTCACTGGTTCCAATTCCGGCCACTTTGTAAACCTGTTGATGGAGACGTACAAGAATTCAAAGCCCCAGTAGCATGAGGGAAGGGGCCCTAGATGTCGAGCCCCAGACCAAAAATGGCCAGGATAAAGGGATCGTCTGGAGAGCTTAAGCTGGTTGATGGATGTTCTTGGAGTGGAACTGGCAGGCTTCACACTTGGTGACTAGTTCAATCACATCTTGGAGGGCTGTGGGCCAATAGAAACCTTGCCGGAAAGCTTTTCCAACCAAGGCCCTTGATCCAATGTGAGAACTGCACGTACCCTTGTGTATCTCTGCTAATAGTTCCAACATATCTTCCCAGCAGATGCACTTCAATTTCACCCCATTTGGCCTTCTTCTGTAAAGAGTGTCAACAACAAATTGATACTACTGGACCGTTGGGCTACTCTTTCAGCTTCTTCTTGTTCTTCGGGAAGTTCTCCTGTTTGAAGGTAGTGGACTATGTGCCGCGCCCAGGTTGGAGCCCATGGCTCAACAACAAGTACCAAAGGCACCTCCTCATTCGTGGGAGCACTTGCCTTAACCGTAAGAACATGCGGCTCCGTGGGAGAGTGCTGCTCACCAACCGAAGTGGAGTCATTCCCAGCAACCTCTCCACTAGTGGCTTCAGGGAGCCCTGCCGGGACATACTTGCCAGAGCCCAACTTTTTCCTCTTCCTGGGCATCATTGAAGGGGACAATGATGGTTGGGTTACGTGGAGGACAAAAGTCCCTGGTTCCATAGGGAGCTTTTGTACCGCACACTTTGACAGGTGATCAGTGATGTGGCTCTCCGCACATGCCATGTGCTATGCATCAAAGTGTTCTTCCAGCCTCCTTACCTCATCCACATATGCCTCAATCAACGGACTCTAATAATCCTCATTAACTTGTCTCACCACGAGCTGCGAGTCTCCGCGGATGATCAACTTCTTGATTCCCAACTCAACCGCAATTCTGAGCCCGGCAAGGAGCCCTTCATACTCAGCAGTGTTGTCGGTGGCTTTCTCTCGGGGAAAGTGCATTTGAACCACGTACTTGAGATCCCCTCCGGTGGGCACAACAAGAAGCACGCCAGCTTCAGCGCTCTGCAATGAGAAAGCACCATCAAAATACATAATCCACTCCTATGGTGCTTCCTTGTCGGGGATAATTGTGTCTGGCACTTCTTCATCTGGAGTAATTGTCCATTCCGCGATGAACTCCGCCAACGCTCTACTTTGAATGGTTGAGCTACTTTCATACTTCAGGCCAAAGCTGTACAACTCCAGAGCCCACTCAACTATCCCGCGGGTGGCTTCGGGATTCCTCGGTATGCGCTGCAATGGAAACGGGTAACAACCGTGATCTCATGGGCTTGGAAGTAGTGGCACAATTTCCTCGAGGCCATGAAAAGGCCGAAGATCAGCTTTTGTAATCCAGAGTACCTTGACCTAGCCCCCTATAACAGAGAGTTGATAAAGTACATTGGCCGTTGCACAACTTTCTTTGTTGCCGTGGTTTTGTAACTGCCTTCATTAACTTGCTCTGCATTCCTTTGGTCTGTGTATGATCCTGCCGTGACTCATTCAATTTCACCTCCGAAGGGGACAGTTGCTGCAGATGCCTCTTCATCCACTTCTTGTTGTGCCACCAGTGCTGCACTAACCACTTGATTTGTTGCCGCTAAATATAGCAACAACGACTCTTATGGTTTAGGAGCAACTAGGGTGGGAGCAGAGGAAAGGTATGCTTTTAGGTCTTGCGACGCTGCTTTTGCCTCCGGGGTCCATTTCACAGGTCCTGCCTTCTTCAAGATTTTGAAGAAAGGCAAGGCCCGCTCGACAGACTTAGAAATGAACCTACTTAGCGCGTCAATGCACCAAGTCAAACGCCTCACATCTTTGATAGTCTTGGGTGCTTGGATCTGCTCGATTGCCCTGATCTAATCTGGGTTGGACTCTATCCCCCGCTAGGATACAAAGAAACCAAGGAGCTTGCTGGAGGGTTCACCAAACACACACTTCTCAGGTTTTAGCTTCAAATTGATCTTGCGCAAGTTTGCAAAGGTCTCTTCTAAATCTTGAATGAGCATTGATCTATCCTTGGTCTTGACCACTATATCATCCATGTAAGCTTCTACATTCCTGTGCAGCTGAGGCTGAAAAGCAATTTGTACAGCTCTTGCAAAAGTGGATCCAACGCTCTTTAACCCAAAAGGCATTCGTACAAAGTAGTACGTGCCACATGGGGTTATGAATGCTGTTTTATCTTCGCCTTCCTTGGACATAAATATCTGATGGTACCCAGAGTATGCATCCAAAAAGGAAAGCAGATCACACCCGGAGGTGGAATCCACAATCTGATCAATGCGTGGCAGGGGAAAGGGTCCTTTGGGAAGGCCTTATTTAGGTCTATGAAGTCAATGCAAAGCCTTCGTTTCACATTTGCCTTGCGCACTACTACCGGATTTGCCAACCATGTTGGATGCAACACTCCTCTGACCAATCTAGCTGCTTCAAGCCTCCTTGGCAATGAACTGCTGCCATTCCATAGTTTGTTTTCAGACCTTTTTCTTGACGGGCCGAGCATGAGGACAGATGGTAAGGTGGTGCTCGATTACCTCCCTGGGAATGCTGGTGATGTCAGATGGTTGCCAAGCAAACACATCGACATTCGCCCGCAGGAAGGCAATGAGCGCACTTTCCTATTTGTTGCCAAGGGTGGCGCTGATGCTGAACGTACCGTCAACACCATCCAGTCGTGCCCGGACCTTCTTCACATCAGGCAAAGTAACCCTGGATCTCTTGCTAGTGGAACTCTCTGGTAGGTCATCAACAGGCGTAGTGCACTCCATAGAGGCGCTCTTCCCGGACTCATTTCCGGCATCCTTACTAGCTTTCTTTCCCTTCTTTGTTTCTTTGGTGGGAGCTGCGGCTTCTGCAGCCTCAATAGCTATCGGATCTCCATACATCTTGTCCACACATATGATTGGCAATGATAGGAGTGCAGGGACACACCTCCGTCAATGCTCATGGCTTCAGTTGCTTTCTAGAACTCTTGCTCACTGGTTTCTTCCTCATCTCCTTCATCATTGTCCTCGTCCCCTTCTTTCTTCTCTTGGCCTCTAGCTGGCTTTTCCTTCTGCTACGAGGCCTTGCCGCGACGGCCTCCTCTGCCACCACGGCCCTTCCCGACAGGACTTTCCTGGTCTCTTTAATTGTCATGCTTCTCATACTTAGCCTTCTATTTCTTAACAAGCTGCTCAACTTGGTGGCATTCTTGAAGGTCATGCCCTTTAGTGCGGTGCATCTTGCAGTATGGCCCATCAGACTTTCCTGCTTTCTCTGTAGCCGCGGCCTCCCAGCAATTAGTGCACACGGCAGCTTCCTTGTCGGGGCTTCGGTTTTGGCCTTCTTGCCAGTGCCGAGATTGCAGATCCCTCAACGGCCAACACTGACTTATCCTTGCGTATCCTGTTTCCCTTCCGGCTCCTCATCTTCAGGTTAGTGGTCTCGTCACCGTCCTCTGAATCGACGTCGACGCCATCCTCCTCCCTGGGGAGTCGCCTTCCTTCCTTAGCCCGAGAACACTTATCTGCCAAAGTGTACAATTCATTGATAGTCTTGGGTAGTCGGACGTTCATCTTGGAACGTATCCTTCTGTTGCGCATGTTCGAATGGGACGTGACAATCACAGCTGCTGGGTGTATCTCTGGAATGTTGTGGTGCACTCGATTGAACCACTGCATATACTTTCACAAGCTCTCTCCTTCCTTCTGTGGAAGGACTTGCAAGCTGCTAGGCGGTCCAGGCTGTTGATGGCCGCCCATGAAGACGCCAACAAACTCATTGCACAAGTCAGCCCATGACGAAATAGAGTTCTCTGGTAGGTGCATCAGCCATTACCTCACATTTGGCTTGAGCGCCAAAGGGAAATAGTTGGCGAACATCTTCTCATATCTTCCTCCAGCGGCTTGAACAACAATTGTGTAGATGCTCAAAAACTCTGTCGGGTTCAACTTTACATCATATTTTTTAGGCAACTCGGGCTTGAAAATGCGGGCCGATGGCCAACGGACTTGTCGCGGCTCGTGAGTGAAGGCAGGGCACCCAACCTCAAAATGTAGGTACCCGCCATCACTGGGAGCGGGCTCGTCGATGTCAGGGCCATTGCGCCTGTCAGATTGACGGCGGGTTTCCCTTCGCCGTTCTATGGTGACGCGTTCATCTTCCCTTCGTCGATCCTCCAGAACCCATCGCTGATCCCGGCGGGCCTGTGGGTCGGATGAGCCCATCGATTCTCCGTCAGGTTCATGGTCTTGTTTCCCTTGTTGCTGTCCCTGGGTCGGCTACCATGGAGGGGACTGCACCATTAGTGTGGCCCCCTCAACACAGCCAATAGTTCGTACCGCTGTTGTGGTTCGCGGGTACTGCGATGGCTCCGCCTATTGGAATTTTTTAGCTTCAGCAAAGCCGATCAAACTCTGGATGGTGGCTCTCCACTCATCCATTTGATTGGCTGCTGGTGGGGATCTCAAGAGGAGTTGGGCCCGCGGCATGGCTTCCATAGCCGTGCTTGGCATAGCTGACAAGGCGGATTGTGACTTCGCTCGACTCCTGGTAGCACCTGCAGGAGCATCGCCGCACTCTTGCCGCCACGAACCGGTCACCATGGCAGTTGGGCGATGAGTAGGACATGCCCGCGGATTGGCAACCCCATTTTGTGCCCCGCCCTGGTCGCCTTGCTCCAGGCAAGGGGCATGCCCAGTAGCCGCACCTATGGTAGGTTGTAACGACCCGAGACCGACGCTCCAGAAGCCTTCCAGTTATTTCATTGTCGCCGTGTGATTTATTTTGTTTGTTACATTCATCATCGCATCATCCGCATTGCATCCGCATGTTTTCATAAAACTTGCATCCGTCATAGTTGTCGCTTCTTCCTCGTCTCTGTTGACCCCCTCCCAGGTCAACCGGACCGCTATCTTTCCCTCTTCTCTGATCCCATCAAACCCCTTTTTTCTCCATGCCTTTTGTGAAACCCCTCGCGCGCGTCCGAAAGTTGTCCCGAACCTGACCCAGGCTCTCGAGACCGAAGGGTTCAAATCATCCCCAAAGATCCCTAAAACATTTTTGGTTCTTTGTTTGGACTCCCTACCTATTTATTTCTCGACCATCCGATTGCGATCGGAGGGACGAGGTAGCCCTTAACATAATCCGTGATGTATATAGATTCGTCCACCCCTAGTCTATTTTGGCAAACCCTAAAAATCCTCTCCCTTGTCCCAGTCACGCCGCCGCCACTGTTCTCTCGGGATCCATCCCGAGCCAACCACCTTCCCTCCTGCCCGATCCACCCAACCAGCGCTCTCCACTGCTCCTCCTCGATCTAGATGACCGCGCCCCCGATCCAAAATTCCTGTCGGCCTCCACGCCGTAGCCTCGGACCACCTCCCTCGTTGTGCGTGCCATTCCACGAGCAGCACAAGCTGCATTAGCCATCCGTAGTGCCTCCTTGCTCGAGGCGCCTGAGTTCCTCGCCCGCTGTCACTGGAGGAGCACCAAGGCCTCACCTCTACCTACTGTTCCTTTATCCCTCTCTCATCGCTCTTCCCTCACCCTGAGCTCCCTTGTCCCTGTGCCCACAGGAGCTTCCCCGCCGCAATGTCGTGGTGCCGTTCCCTTGCTTCGTCACGTCCAGGGCCTCCACCTCGCCGGATTCGAGAACACGCGCCAAGTCCGCCACCGTTGAACTCTTCTCGAGAATGAGCTCGATCCCGCGGCCCTGGCCTCGTCTTTTGCCCGGATCCCCTGCGCTCGAGCTCCCCTGACCTGAGGTCGTCGTCGACGACCAGCGCCAAGTTCCGTCGCTACCGCACCTTCGCCGTCCCGCTTCGTGCGCTACCGTTGCCCGCAGTCCAACTCCAGGGCGCTGCAGACGTCGCCTCACCATGGAGTTCGTCAGCCGCCTCCGCCACTTCTGCACCCGGATCCGCCCGTCGAGCCCTTCCCTGCCGCCTGCAAGCCGCGCCGTCAGGCGCCGTTCCCTCACCTGGCCGCCAAGTCCCTCAACTCGCTGCCTCGTCGCCGCAGCAACAACAGCAGTTCGCCAAGCCCCAAGAACCGCTCCTCCTCTGTGCACCCGTCGCCGATGCCTCGTCCCCAAGTCCCGCTTCTCCGCCTCCCGAAGTTGCGCCCTCGCCGGCCGGAGTTCCTGCTTCTGCCGTCATCATCCGAGGCCAACTCCTATCCTCTGTTTTGAACCAGGGAGTGACGTCGCCCGGTCTAGTCGCGCGTTGACTGTGCCACGCCAGCGTGAGGCCCTCCCGTGCCAGATCCGCCAGCCCAAACCGGCCCATCTTCTCCTCTGGGCCCAATGTGAGCAGCGCACCAGTTCTAGCCCGATCTATTTTTTTCTGCTTTGGACGATTTATCTAATTTCCAGGAACTGATGTTTTACAGAAAAGTCTCTCATGTTCATGCATTTCATATCTCACAAACTATGCATCATATGTAAAAACTTCATATATGAAAAATGCTTAGAATTTTGTCTAGTTTCATAATATCCCACTTTCATCCATGTTTGAAATGTTTAAATTGTTGTTTGCATTAATTTTCATAAATGGCATGCTAAAATGATTTATTTCATATCTAAATAACCGTAGCTCAAAATTAAATAAACTATATATGAAACTTGTCTAGAAAAATGCATAGATTAACATGGTGCACTCACTTTGCATGTTTAACAACTCTAAAATATGGTTTAGGGCAGAACAGTGGCAAATTCAAAATATGCATATGGGGTTTTTTTGGAATTGTTGTTTGTTGTTTTCGGAGTCATTTAAACTTGCCTAACTAGATAGTTTATATATGTTTCACCTCTTGCCATGTTTAACAACATTTAATATAGTTGGGTACATAAACGGGAGAGAACTAAATAAATGAATGTTGTGTTTCGTCAATATGCAACTGGTTGCATATTGAGCTCCACTTAACTTGTAGTATGGTTTGTTGCATTTTGCCATGCCATGCCTCATTAAGCCAGACATGCGTCATACTTGATTATGCATCATGCCATGTTTATGTGATGGCTGTTTACCATGTTGTTTGCTTCTTTCCTATTGTTCTTCTTCTCGAAAGTTTTGGTTACGTTGCGATTGTGAGGATCCATTCGACTACGTTGGCTCATCTTCTTCATGGTTTCGGTATTCTTCCTAGCGGGATTTTAGGCAAGATGACCGTCACCTTGGATCTCACTATCTTTGCTTTGCTAGTTGTCTCGATGCTATCGGTATGTCGCGCTACCTACCACTTGTTTACCAAGCCTCCCAAATTGCTATGATAGCCCCTAACCTTTTTACCCTTCCTAGCAAACCATAGTTTGGCTATGCTACCGCTTTGCTCGGCCCCTCTTATAGCGTTGCTAGTTGCAGGTTGTTCCATGTTGGGACATGGATATCATGGGATATCACAATATCTCTTATTTAATTAATGCATCTATATACTTGGTAAAGGGTGGAAGGCTCAGCCTTTTTCCTGGTGTTTTGTTCCACTCTTGCCGCCCTAGTTTCCATCATACTGGTGTTATGTTCCTTCATTTTGCGTCCCTAACACGGTGAGGGTTTATGGGCCCCTCTTGACAATTCGCTTTGAATAAAACTCTTCCAGCAAGGCCCAGCATTGGTTTTAACATTTGCCATAATAATACTTGAACTGGATAATTAATTGGCATAGGGCGTCATGAACCCGAGGATTCTTTCTACATACAGGGGGGCCAGTGCTGATGGTGTTGGTCCCAAACTAGAGCACCGTGCGGGACCGCCTCTTGGCAACTTGGGGTATTTTGGTACCTGTACACTTAGCTCATCCGGTGTACCCTGAGAACGAGATCGCGCAACTCCTATCGGCTAGGTCGGTGCATCGGGAGGTCTTGCTGGACTTGTTTTACCATTGTCGAAATGTCTTGTGCACTGGGATTCCGAGTCTGATCGGAGGGTCCCGCGATGGAGGTTTGTCTCCGCGGATCGTGAGCTTGTCATGGGGTAAGTTGGGACACACCTGCAGGGTTTAAACTTTCGAGAGCCGTGCCCGCGGTTATGTGGCAGATGGGAATTTGTTAATATCCGATTGTAGAGGACTTGACGTAAATTCAAATAAAATACACTAACCGCATGTGTAAACGGACTGTCTCTTTTCAGGGAAGATCGAGAGGAGAACACGGTTGGGTTATGTTTGCACTTAAGTAGTTCAGGATCACTTATTGATCATTACTAGTTTGCGACCGTTGCATAGTTTCTCATCTTATTCTTGTACTCATAAGTTAGCAACCATAAAATGCTTAGTCGCTTGCTGCAGCCTCACCACTTATCCATTCCATACCCGTTAAGCTTTGCTAGTCTTGATACCCATGGTAATAGGATTGCTGAGTCCTCGTGGCTCACATGTTACTACAACAACAGTTGCAGGTACATGTAATGCGATGATCTGACACGAGTGCGATGCTTTCTTGTTTAGAGTTCTTTTGCTTCTTCTTCTTCTTCGATCAAGGGATAGGTTTCGGGTCGGGGAACCTGGGATTAGCAGGGTGGATGTCGTTCTTCTTTTTCATTTGATTTCATCCGTAGTTGGATCCTGCTCTTCTGTATGACGGTTGCCATGTATTTATGTATTGTTGCATGAATGATGTTGCTTGTGGTGAGTGTAAGCCTTTATCTTGTATTCTCATCTATTCAGTACATGGTATGTTGTAATGATATCCACCTTGCTATGCGCTCGAAATGCGGTTGTGCCCCAATCATGAATTCATCACGTGATTGGGATAGAATCGCATCTTGGGCGCTGCAAGTTGGTATCAGAGCCTTACCGACTTTAGGAGCCCCCTTGATTGATCGAACCGTTGCCGTTGTTGAGTCTACAAAAAAACTATTTTGAGTCTTAGTTATATGGGAGAGTAGGAATTCTTTTTATTCATTATCCCTTCGTTGCTCTGGTGAGGACTCCTGACATAGATGTTTTGACTTCACTCTCCTCTTTTTCACTCAATTTTTTTAGGATCATGCGGGTATTGTTGCATCATTGCGATATCATTGTGACGGGGATTCTGTCTTGGTGCTTCCTGACATTTAGGGGTTGTGGCAGTGTCTCGGGGAGTTGAGCCTCAAGGTGTTTTCGTCATAGTGCTTATCGTTTCAGTTCCGTAATACTAGAGTTCGCCGACATCGAAAACACGTCTATACTCTTTGTGGTGAGAGTAGTTTGACGACACCCAGTACTGGGGAGAGCGATCAGATGTATTGCCACATCTAGTATATCAGATGTTTTCGAAGGCCTGATGTACACAATTTCTGAAGGTTTCTTGGTTATTAGTTGAAGGATGGGTATAGTTGGAGTGTAGGATCTGTTAGTTGTGTGAGATATTTGTGCCTCCCTGTATTCCCAACCCCAGATTGCATAACCAGAAAGTTTCAGGAGTTCATAGGTGGGAATTCAAGTACTTACCTAGGATATCTTTCCGACAAATGCATGATATGAGATTGGGGTTCGACGTCTAGTGGTCCACCTTTCCACAGTTGGTTTTAAGGTGGTCTCGTTGTGTCTTAAAGAGTCCTTGGCTATGCTGACTTGGGATGCTTCGTATGTCATGTGCACTGCCTTGTATATGATGGTGCTGTACGATCGAGCCTGTTCGGGCCTAATCACAAAAATTTTGGATGAAATCTCTATCATATGTTTGTTTCCGGCTTATTCTGCAAGCCAATCCTTTGATTTATTTTGTGTTGTGGTATTGGAACTGCTTCCAAGTCAAGTGTTGATTCCATATCTTTTCCGAAGCGGTGTTCTCATATTTCTATGGGACTACTAATCCTTTTTGATCATCGAGATTGTCATATCAATTCTTTTCAATCGGCGTGTTCCCTTCAAGTTAATCCGATCCCTTCAACATTTGAAAGATCAATACTCAGTTCTTCGCAACGGTGTTTGTTTCATCCATCCCAAGTTTCCTTTGTTTTCTCGCCCTCCCACCCCTTTTTCTTCAATGACTCAGGTTTCTTAATCAAGTATCCATCTTATGGATGTGAAGTTTCTTCATTCTTTCCTTTAATGTTCTTATCCGGTGATTATCATGAAGATGATCAGGAGTTTCAAGTTCATCATTCTTTGTTATCATTTTCTTCCCCGGTGGATTCAATTCAAGCTTTTGGTGTTGATCATATCCCTTTCCTCATTTCAAATGCTTTCTCGTGTTGGAAGTTCTTATCCAAGTATCTCTTGATCATTTACATTGCGATACTTGTATCCGGAGTGCTGAAGATATATCAGAAGATTCATGTTTCCATTCTTAATCCGTTCAAGCTATTTGGAGATTATTACCTCATTCAAGTCATTTAATTCAACCGGTGCAATCTCTCTTCAAAATCATTTCAACGGTGTTTCTTTTGAGTGGGCCCTAACCCACAAGTCTTTTCCCAGGATCTTACCTGACTCTTCTAATTCTTTCCGGAGTTATTCTCAAATTCTTTTAAAAGTGTGAGGTAAGAATGAATTATCATCAGTCAATTGCCTTCTCTAAGATCACTTTCAAATTCTTCTTGTCGTTGGTTCAACCTTTCCTTTCTTCATTCTTCCGGATTGTCTCAACAATTTTCTTGGTGGTTCTTATCGTCATTCTCAACATTTGAAGACCAAAGAAGAGTTTCTCTTAAATCTTGTTCATTCTCTCCAAGATTCATAGTTCAAGCTTCATGCCATCCTCATAATTGTTCCAATCGTGAGAAATTCTTTCTAACCCATCCGGAGTATTCAGGAATTATTCTCCGTTTTGATTATCCAGAGCCCTACATTTCAGAATATTTCTTGGTTCCAAGTTTTTAGCTTCGGTCTCCAATTATTCTAAACCGACACCACTTCATTCGTCTCCATATTTGTACTAGTGCATCGTTCAAGAATTCTTTAGTCAGCTTGTGATCTCTTCGTTCTTTTGTATCTAAATTCCCGCAAGTATCTTTGTTTGTGTCATAACTTTTCCAGTGATTCATCATCCGTTTCAATTCTCACGGTGGTTCGTTCAAGATTCCTCCTCCTTTGTCATCGTATCAATTAATTCGTTCTTTACAAATCCTAACGGTGGTTTGTTGAAGACCTTTCCATGTTTGCAGTATATCTCTCCTTAATCCTTTTTTTCAATGGGAATAAGTAGTATACCAAATCCATTGCTTGTCATCAATTTAATTTGATGTAGGATAAGCATACAATAAATCTTATTCTTATTTGCTCGAGGTGATTCAATTCTTTTCTTTCGGAGATTGTTCACGATGAGTAAATTCTTGATTACAAGTGATTCATCTTTCTTTCCGGAGTTGTTCATCATACCACAATCTCGGTTCGAGATGCTTCATCTTTTCTTTCCGGAGTTCCAAGTTCTCTTGTTTATCTCGTCGAGAATCTCCATCTAAATCATTGCAAGGCTTTACCTTGTGTTTTCAACTTCTCTTTCTTTCTATCATCCTTTTATTACCGGAGTTCTTCATGGAGTGATAGAGGCAAAGGTGTCCCAATGTTTCGATGAGATGGTGGCTATCATTTTCTGTGGGAGTCAACCTTGATGACCCGACTACGAACGTGTGAGATGTCGCGCCTTAGCAATCGCTAAACCAACTTCCGAGGAGTTATTGACCACACCAGGGTACGATCAACCTGACCACGAGGGCCTGTTTCCTGTGACCAAACGAAGAACAGGCAAGAAACT
Organism: Triticum urartu; assembly: GCF_003073215.2. NCBI lineage: Eukaryota > Viridiplantae > Streptophyta > Magnoliopsida > Poales > Poaceae > Triticum > Triticum urartu. The sequence goes on along the minus strand of NC_053023.1, from coordinate 295,511,191 downwards.
GAGCTTCAATCTAGATATTGCGAATATAAGATGAAAGCTTTGTTGATCAAGGTGGGGTTCTGTGACGTCTTGGTCTGGTCGTTGAACACAAACGAAGTACGCGAAGTTGCAGCTACGGTGAACTTTTAATCTAAACAAAACCCAAAGTCAAAACGATGCCCTAAGGGCTGTATATATGGAGGAGAGAGGGGGGGGGGGATTTCATGGCCCTTGGAGGAAGGGTCCGAAACCAACCCTAACTCTTGTTTCCCCACACATACGGACTCTAAAAACACCCTATAATCAAGTATTTCAAAATTACATGGGCCTGGCCCAAAAATAAGGTGAGGCAACACCTAGGATAGCCTCTGGACGAAATTTATGAAGTGGCATCTTGTATATTTTATCCAAGGCTTCATGCACTCATTATGGTGGCTTCAAAGTCATATAATCATCACTTGTAATTCCGTTCTTGTTCCCCTTGCGCACGCCATCATCTCCATGCTTGAACTTGCTCCAAGGTTCATCTTTCTTGTCCAAGCTAGGCCCTTCATTTGTAAGAAAAATAAATGTATCCTATTTAGGCAGCATCATATTCTCATGAATATTAGAATTGTTACCGAGAAACGAAAGTACCTGATAATTTAATTGGCTTGCGCGAGCTCTAGTAATTGGTCCAGTATGTATAGCAGCAGGGGCTGTGGGTGTAACAATGGTATTGATGTCCTCATGTAGTGACCCGACCTTAGATGGTCAAGTCCCTGTGCTTCAGTGTCATCCCTGGATCGGTAATGCTGACACACACAGTACTCGAAGGATTTATAACAGAGTAGCAATCACACACTATTACATCGAATGTCTCCAAAGAGAACTTATTACAATAATATGGCTTAAGGCCATCTAATGCGATAACAGTGGAAGGCTTGGAAGATAAAGTGAGTCCGTCAACTCCAACGGCATAGCTGAGCTGCACGGCAACGACCTAACGAACCTTACTCCTCGTCTGAAAAGTCTGCAAAATTATACGTTGCAGCCCGAAAATGGGTCAGCACATGGAATATGCTGGCAATATAACACAATAGAGCAAAAACAGAATAATGCTATCACTACATGCATATATGGCTGGTGGAAAGCTGTATGGTTGTAGTTTTGCGAAAAGCCAATTTTCCCTACAACAACGGAATAGATTTTAATTTTACTATCATGGTGGTTGAAACATCATTGAGAAGGTATCCCCAACTCAATCCCAATTAAAGTGATTAACAACCCAACAGTATTAATTAAGCATGGTGAGATACATGTGATAACCCAAGTACTAGATACTCAAGAATTGTCCATAACCGGGGACACGGCTAACCATGATTAGATTGTACACTCTGCAGAGGTTTGCGCACTTTTCCCCACAAGACTCAATCGCCTCCATTGGATTTCTCGCACTACATGGTGTTTCAGAAACGGATGACCGAGACACGGTCTTTCAGAAACGTTAACTCTCTACTCCGGGTAGACCATACCAAACCTACAAAACCCACTACCTGCTAATCTACCTCTTCAAGAGCTTCACGTAACTTACTCAACTATGCTAGAGCCCATAATAGCTTGTGGCTGCACACGGAAGTTTCTAGCATGAATCATCTCAGTTCCCTTTGAGCCTGGGTGGCGGTCCATAGGAAGATCACACGGGTACCCCGGGATTTCCAAAAAAAACAGACAACACTGGGTTCCTAGGTGCCTCAATCCACCCATTGTTTGATTAAGTTGCCACCTTAAGTTGAACCATTAATTAACAATCTCACATCTAACATGAATTTCACTCAAACCCAAACCACGTCTACGAGCATAGCATAGCAATAAGCAATACGTAGAAGTAACTCCCAATGGTTTGAATGTAACTGGGCAATAGGATCTACCTCAGCAACTACTTCCCAACCCACAAGTTAATGACCTCCTAATCATGCAATGTTTGAGGATTGGAACTAATGCATAAAAACTGGGTAATAATGGGATATGATCAAAGTGTTACTTGCCTTGCTGACGATCCGCGAATCCTAGAGACTCGTAGTAACACGCTTCGCACTTCGAGAATTCTATCACAAGCAAACAATGACATACATAAGTAACAAGCAACGATGCACAAGAAAAACTCAAATAAGAGAGGTTGACCAGAAAGTTCAAATTAAGAACTCCGGTTCGCAAAAAGAATCAAATCAAACAGAGCAACGAAACTCAAACGGCGAAAGAAAGAAGTTTCGTTTACTAATCTGAAACTAGGTCAAATTTTACAGTAGCAAAAAACTTGTTTGAGTTGGTTAAATGGAAAGAGGGTTTCGAGACGAAACTCCAGGCGCTTGAATCGCGTGATTCCGTTAAACGAGCGAAAAGATAAACAGAAACTAAGATCGAATCAGAAATCGCGATCAGAAAAATCGCGGAATAAATCCGAGAAAAAGAAAACTCACGAACAGACTAATGAACGAGCGTTCGTTAGTTGTTTCTAACGGGCGAGGAACCGTTCGTTAAAACAAACGAACGAGCGAACGCTCGCTAAAATAATAAACCGGAGAAAAAATCGATCTATTAAAAAAACGAAAATTAGGGTTTCGAAAAAAATAAACTGAACGTTTTTAAAAAAAAACCGACGGCATGAATCCGGCGGATACCTCCGGCGAGAGGTCCGGCGAAGGGGGTGCGGGGCGGCGGCTCGCGGGGCGGCGGGGCTTGGCGGCGGTGGCGGCTGCGCGAGGCGACGGCCGCTGCGGGCGGCAGGGTTGGCGGCGGTGGTGGTGGTGTTGGGGGCGGGGGTGGTGGCGTATATAAAGGGGGTGGGGGCGGCGACTTGGAGGAGGGGGCAAGGCGCGGCGGAGGCGGAGTCCAACTCGGACTCCGGTCGGAGTGGCGACGACAGCGCACGCGCGCAGGAGGCTGCGGCGGCGGCGGCCTGGCGCGGCTGGGCCTTAGGCCCAGTCGGCGTGGAACCCCTTTTTTTAAAAAAATAACTTCGCCGACCGAAATAAAATCCTAAAAAAATTAAAAAAATAAAAACCTAAAAAATGCCAAAACAATTATTCACCGTCTAAATAAAATATTTAGAACGAGATGAACATTTTCTTGGCCGTAAAATGCAATTTTGAAAAACATGCAATTTTTCTAATGCAAATAAAATCCGAATAAAATCAAATAAAAATCAATTTATTGATTTTAATATTTTTCCTCCAATATTTCATTTATTTTGGAGAAGTCATATTATCTCCCTCTTTAATTTTTAATGTGAAATATTTTTCGGAGAGAAATAATTAAAATCAAATCCTCTTTTAATTATTTGATAAAAGAATCAAATATGAAGACCGGGAAATCCCCAACTCTCTCCGAGGGTCCTTGAGCTGCTTAGGATTTCGAGGATTGCGGAACAGAAAAGCAATAAAACATGATATGCATGGATGATCTATGTATAACATTCCAAATTGAAAATTTGGGATGTTACAAACCTACCCCCCTTAAGATGAATCTCGCCCTCGAGATTCGGGTTGGCTAGAAAATAGGTATGGGTGGTCCTTGCGGAGATCATCCTCTCGTTCCCAGGTAGCTTCATCCTCGGTATGGTGGCTCCACTGAACTTTGCAAAACTTGATAACCTTATTGCGGGTGACTCTGCTGGCAAACTCAAGAATCTTAACTGGCTTCTCCTCGTAAGTCAAATCACTGTCCAACTGAATCGCCTCCAAGGGTACTGTATCTCTTAATGGTATTTCCGCCATCTCAGCATGACACTTCTTCAGCTGTGAAACGTGGAACACATCGTGGACTCCTGACAATCCCTCAGGTAACTCCAACTTGTAGGCGACTTCTCCCATCCGTTCCAACATGTGATACGGTTCTACAAATCTCGGGGATAACTTTCCTTTAACTCTAAAACGTTTCACTCCTCGCAAGGGCGATACTCGCAGATATGCTCTATCTCCAATTTCGTAGGTTACCTCCTTACGTTTTGAGTCTGCGTAACTCTTCTGCCTGGACTGAGCAATCTTCAGTCGGTATCGGATCAGTTTTACCTTCTCCTCAGATTCTTTAATCAAGTCTGGTCCAAACAACTGTCGGTCTCCTACCTCATCCCACATCAACGGTGTTCTGCACCTGCGTCCGTACAGGGCTTCAAACGCTGCCATCTTCAAACTGGCTTGGTAGCTATTGTTGTATGAGAACTCTGCATACGGCAAATTGTCATACCAACTAGATCCATAATCTAGCGCACAGGCTCTCAACATGTCCTCCAAAATTTGATTGACTCTCTCAGTCTGTCCATCTGTCTGCGGGTGAAACGTTGTACTGAACTCCAATCTTGTTCCCAAAGTCTGGTGTAACTGATGCCAAAACTTTGAAGTAAACTGTGTTCCTCGATCCGATACGATGGTCCTCGGAACTCCATGCAGACATACGATCCTGGACATATAGATCTTGTCCAACTTTGCACTTGTATAGGTGGTTTTCACTGGGATGAAGTGAGCTACTTTGGTCAAACGATCAACTACTACCCATATGGAATCATATCCTGCTTTAGTCCTGGGTAATCCGGTGATAAAGTCCATGCCAAGTTTATCCCACTTCCATTCGGGTATCGGCATAGGCTGTAACAGTCCCGCTGGCTTCTGATGTTCTGCCTTAACTCTCTGACATACATCACATACGGCTACATACTCGGCAATATCCTTCTTCATACCAGTCCACCAGAAACGTTCCTTCAAATCCAAATACATCTTGGTGTTTCCTGGGTGTATCGAGTATGCTGAGTCATGGGCCTCTTGAAGTATTAACTTCATGATCTCCTGGTTGTTGGGCACATAAACTCAGTCCTCAAACCATAGGGTATCGTGCTCATCCTCACGAAAACCTTTGGCCTTTCCTTTTCCCATCTTCTCCTTTATCTCAACAATCTCTTTATCATCTTTCTGAGCTTCTCGAATCTTGTCCAGCAATGTCGACTGAACCTCCATTGTGGTAATGAACCTTCTAGGTACAATCTCTAATCGAAGTTCCATGATGTCCTTTGCTAATTCCTTCGGCAGTCCTTTACTTTCAAGGATATTAGCATAACTCTTCCGACTCAATGCGTCTGCTACGACATTGGCCTTTTTTGTATGATAGTGTAGCCTCATGTCATAATCCTTTATAAGCTCCAACTAACTCCTCTGCCTAAGGTTCAGCTCCTTCTGGGTGAAGATGTACTTCAAACTCTAGTGATCCGTGTACACATCACAATGGTTTCCAATAAGGTAATGTCTCCAAGTCTTCAACGCATGCACTACGGCTGCTAGCTCCAAATCATGCGTAGCATAATTCAACTCATGAGGTTTTAGTTGTCGTGAGGCATACGAAACAACTCTTCTGTCCTGCATAAGCACACATCCATGTCCTAAGCGAGAGGCGTCGCAATACACTTGGAACTCCTTATGTATATCTGGCAGTACTAGCACTGGGGCTGTAGTCAAACGTTTCTTCAACTCCTAGAAACTTGCTTCACAATCTTCTGTCCATTTAAACTTGGTATCATTCTTCAACAGTTCAGTCATTGGTTTTGCAATCTTGGAAAAATTCTCAATGAATCTCCGGTAGTATCCTGCGAGTCCAAGAAAACTGCGGATCTCGCTAACTGAGGTGGGTGCCAACCATTCAGTGACTAACTGAACCTTGCTGGGGTCTAATGCTATACCTTCTCCTGATATAACATGTCCAAGGAATCCGACTTCCTTCAGCCAAAACTCGCATTTGCTAAACTTAGCATACAACTGGTGTTCCCTGAGCTTCTCGAGAACTAAACACAAATGCTCTTTGTGCTCCTCTTCGTTCTTCGAGTATACCATGATATCATCAATAAACACCACAACAAACTTGTCCAAATACTCCATGAACACCTTGTTCATCATGCTCATGAAATAGGCAGGGGCGTTAGTCAGTCCAAACGACATGACCGTGTACTCGTATAATCCATATCGCGTTGTGAACGCCGTCTTTGGTATGTCCTTCTCTCGTATCTTCAACTGATGATACCCTGATCGTAAATCGATCTTTGAGAACACTTTAGCTCCTTGCAACTGATCAAACAGATCGTTGATCATCGGCAGTTGGTACTTGTTCTTTATCATCACTTCATTCAAGGCTCGATAATCAACAACCATCCTTAGGGATTTATCCTTCTTCTCAACCAAAATTACTGGGGCTCCCCAAGGTGATGAACTTCTTCGGATGTATCCTTTCTCCAATAACTCCTTGATATGTTTCTTAATTTCTCCTAGATCATTTGCGGGCATCCTATAGGGTCTCTTGGATATTGGTCCTGTTCCTGGTAACAACTCTATTAAAAACTCAATATCTCTGTCTAGTGGCATGCCTGGTAACTACTCTGGGAAAACATCCGGGTAATCCTTCACTACAGGCATTTCCTCCTGAACAACTCCCATAAGGGCATTCACTTGACTCATCCTAGGCACATGCCTAGATACATACTTAATCCTTTTTCCTTCCGGGGTGGTGAGATAAATCAACTTACTAGCACAGTCAATGCTTCCTCCAAACTTTGACATCCAGTCCATACCCAATATCACATCCAATCCTTGTGACTCCAAGATAATTAGGTCGGACGGAAAAACATGTGTACCAATGGTTAAGGGTATCTGGTCACACCATCGGCTAGCCATATACTCTGCTCCGGGTGAACTCACTAAAAGAGGGGTCCTAAGGGTTTGGGTTGGTAGTTTAAACTTATCCACGTATCCCTTTGATATGTATGAATGCGATGCACCAGTATCGAAAAGAACAAGAGCGGTAAATGACTTAACCAAAAACTTACCTATTACCGTGTCCGGATGCTCTTCAACCTCCTCCATGTTAACCTGGTTCACTTGTCCCTTGTTGAATGGATTGGGCTTATTCCCAGTGCTTCCATTTCCGTTTCCATTCCTTCCTTCGGGGCAATCATTGGCATAGTGCCCTATCTTCCCGCACTTAAAACAGGTAACCTGACTTAAGTCTCTTTTGGCGGGAGTGGATGGGTTGGAGCGGTTCTGATTGTTGTTAGCTCCGTTCCCATTCCCATTCTTAGCACCACTGTTGTTATGTGATCCTCCTCCAGTGTGGTTGTGACCTCCATGGTTGTGAACAAGTCCTCCCACGTTCGGGGTTAGGCGAGGCTTCTGCTGATCTCCTGAGTTATACCTCCCTTGTCCATACTTTCTCTTGCGGCTCTCAATATGCTGCTGTTTCCCTTCAATCATAAGGGCCTTATCTACCAACTCCTGGTAGTTGTTGAAGGTTGCTACCATCAACTGCATGCTCATCTCATCATTCAGCCCTTCCATAAACTTCTCCTGCTTCGCGGCATCTGTGGCCACATCATCAGGGGCGTAGCGAGATAACTTGCTAAACTCATCCACGTACTGAGCCACAGTACGGTTCCCCTGGCGTAAGTTGCGGAACTCCCGCTTCTTCATTTGCATAGCTCCAGTGGAGACATGGGCTGTGCGGAAAGCTTGCTGAAACTGGTCCCAAGTGACATTGGCTATAGGAAAAGTGGATGTGTGATTCTCCCACCATGAGGCTGCTGGTCCATCCAATTGATGTGCGGCAAAGCGCACTCTCTCAGCATCTGTGCAACCTGCGGTGGCAAACTCCCTTCCAATACGGCGTTGCCAATCATCAGCAACTATAGGCTCGGTGCTATTGGAAAACACCGGCAGCTGTAACCTTAGAAAGCAGGCTAGATTTTCCACTGGCGGTGGGTTGTTGTTGTTGTTGTTGCCCTGGTTTTGAACTAGCAATTGCATCAAGGCATTCTGCTGCTGGATCAACTAGGTGAGCTCGGGCGGGAAGGCAAAACCGGTGTCACGTCTCGGAGGCATCTGAGGGGTTTAGATGGGAAAGATTTAGAATAGAAGAGGTCTAATGAGAAAACACTACCCATATGCACATGAGACAAACACAATCATTTCACTCAATCAATCAAGCAAGGGCATACAAACGGTCTAGAACTATCGCAAAAGTGCTCACTACTACTATATACATGGGGGAAATACTACTAATATATGGTAGTCATCTAGAAATTTTGATCGGTGGAAGACTCCATGATGTCTGCTCCAGCTTTGTCTTCAAAGTCATCATCACTAGGGTCGGAGTCGGTGTTGTCGATGATGATGTAGTCCTCGGGGCGTATTTCCTTGGGTTCTTCTTCTTCTATTGGTGCTGGTCCTCCCATGAATACTCCGATCTTCTTGACTAGGTCGTCATTCTTCTCCAGTAGGGTCTTGATTTCCTCCTCATATCCATCGCGGGTAAACTTGAGTTCTTCCTCCAGCTCGATGATCCTAGTCTTCGCCTTCTTCAAGTCCATCATGTTCGCACACATCTGGTTCTCCTGACGTCGAATGTGCTGGTTTAACTCCTGGATGAAAGCTACAATGGATCTATCCTTCTTAGTGCTGATTACTTCCCATTGCTCGTCTCGGCGCCCACATATTTAGTAAATAGTGTCCTTAAGCTCCCTGTTGTAAACTTCTCCAATGCGTCCCATGGTGATGTGAGCTGCCATACTCTTTCCTAAACTCTAGGTTGGTGCGTCGAAGGAAAATTCTATGGGTTTAGAAGTCGGCAAGAACGTCCTTCCTGGAACTTGTACTTGAATCATCCAGTGCTCCTCTTCAGGTAAAGTGGCGTTGTACATCCCGGTGAAGCTTGGTATTCCAATGTTCAAGTACCTAGTGACTTCCTTCAAGTGGCGTCCAAAAGGTGTTTCTTCATCCGGTTGTGCAAACTTGTTCTTCATCTCCGTCATCCTAAAGAGTAGAAAATGGAGAGGAGTCAGAAATGAGAAGAGAAGTGTGACCTAAGGTTATCTTAGTGGTCATGTCCTACACTCAGCGTGTGCTCTGAGACCATCTTGTAGCGACCCGACCTCAGATGGTCAAGTCTCTGTGCTCCAGTGTCATCCCTGGATCGGTAATGCTGACACACACAGTACTCGAAGGATTTATAACAGAGTAGCAATCACACACTATTACATCAAATGTCTCCAAAGAGAACTTATTACAATAATATGGCTTAAGGCCATCTAATGAGATAACAGCGGAAGGCTTGGAAGATAAAGTGAGTCCATCAACTCCAACGGCATAGCTGAGCTGCACGACAATGACCTAACGAACCTTACTCCTTGTCTGAAAAGTCTGCAACATAATACGTTGCATCCCAAAAACGGGTCAGCACATGGAATATGCTGGCAATATAACATAGTAGAGCAGAAATAGAATAATGCTATCACTACATGCATATATGGCTGGTGGAAAGCTGTATGGTTGTAGTTTTGCGAAAAGCCAATTTTCCCTACAACAACAGAATAGATTTTAATTTTACTATCATGGTGGTTGAAACATCATTGAGAAGGTATCCCCAACTCAATCCCAATTAAAGTGATTAATAGCCCAACAGTATTAATTAAGCATGCTGAGATACATGTGATAACCCAAGTACTAGATACTCAAGAATTGTCCATAACCGGGGACACGGCTAACCATGATTAGATTGTACACTCTGCAGAGGTTTGCGCACTTTTCCCCACAAGACTCGATCGCCTTTGTTGGATTTCTCGCACTACATGGTGTTTGAGAAACGGATGACCGAGACACAGTCTTTCAGAAACGTTAACTTTCTACTCCGGGTAGACCATACCAAACCTACAAAACCCACTACCTGCTGATCTACCTCTTCAAGAGCTTCACGTAACTTACTCAACTATGCTTGAGCCCATAATAGCTTGTGGCTGCACACGGAAGTTTCTAGCATGAATCATCTCAGTTCCCTTTGAGCCTGGGTGGCGGTCCATAGGAAGATCACACGGGTACCCCGGGATTTCCAAAAATAATAGACAACATTAGGTTCCCCAGGTGCCTCAATCCACCCAGTTGTTTGATTAAGTTGCCACCTTATGTTGAACCATTAATTAACAATCTCACATCTGACATGAATTTCACTCAAACCCAAACCACATCTACGATCATAGCATAGCAATAAGCAATACGTAGAAGTAACTCCCAAGGGTTTGAATGTAACTGGGCAATAGGATCTACCTCAGCAACTACTTCCCAACCCACAAGTTAATGACCTCCTAATCATGCAATGTTTGAGGATTGGAACTAATGCATAAAAACTGGGTAATAATGGGATATGATCAAAGTGTTACTTGCCTTGCTGACGATCCGCGAATCCTAGAGACTCGTAGTAACACGCTTCGCACTCCGGGAATTCTATCGCAAGCAAACAATGACATACATAAGTAACAAGCAATGATGCACAAGCAAAACTCAAATAAGAGAGGTTGACCAGAAAGTTCAAATTAAGAACTCCGGTTCGCAAAAAGAATCAAATCAAATAGAGCAACAAAACTCAAACGGCGAAAGAAAGAAGCTTTCTTTACTAATCTAAAACTAGGTCAAATTTTACAGTAGAAAAAACTTGTTTGAGTTGGTTAAATGGAAAGAGGGTTTCGAGACGAAACTCTAGGCGCTTGAATCGCCTGATTCCATTAAACGAGCAAAAATATAAACAGAAACTAAGATCGGATCAGAAATCACGATCAAAAAAATCGCGGAATAAATCCGAGAAAAAGAAAACTCACGAACAGACTAATGAACGAGCGTTCGTTAGTTGTTTCTAACGGGCGAGGAACCGTTCGTTAAAACGAACGAACGAGAGAACGCTCGCTAAAATAATAAACCGGAGAAAAAACCGATCGATTAAAAAACGAAAACTAGGGTTTCGAAAAAAATAAACTGAACGGTTTTAAAAAAAACCGATGGCTCAAATCCAGCGGATACCTCCGACGAGAGGTCCGGCGAGGCGGGGTGCGGGGCGGTGGCTCGCGGGGCGGTGGGGCTTGGCGGCGGCGCTAGGCAGCGGCGGCGAGCGCGGCGCTAGGCGGCGGCGGCTGCGGCGGCGAGCGCGGGTGGCGGCAGCTGCGCGAGGCGGCGGCGGCTGCAGGCGGTAGGGTTGGCAGCGGTGGTGGTGGTGTTGGGGGCGGGGTGGTAGCGTATATAAAGGCGGCGGGGGCGGCGACTTGGAGGAGGGGGCAAGGCGCGGCGGAGGCGGAGTCCAACTCGGACTCTGGTCCGAGTGGCGGCGGCGGCGGCCTGGCGCGGCTGGGCCTTAGGCCCAGTCGGCGCGGAACCCCTTTTTTTAAAAAAAAAACTTCGCCGACCAAAATAAAATCCTAAAAAAATGCCAAAACAATTTTTCACTGTCTAAATAAAATATTTAGAACAAGATGAACATTTTCTTGGCCCTAAAATGCAATTTTGAAAAACATGCAATTTTTCTAATGCAAATAAAATCTGAATAAAATCAAATAAAAATCAATTTAATGATTTTAATATTTTTCCTCCAATATTTCATTTATTTTGGAGAAGTCATATTGTCTCCTCTCTTTAATTTTTAATGTGAAATATTTTTCGGAGAGAAATAATTAAAATCAAATCCTCTTTTCATTATTTGATAAAAGAATCAAATATGAAGACCGGGAAATCCCCAACTCTCTTTGAGAGTCCTTGAGCCGCTTAGGATTTCGAGGATTACGGCACGGAAAAGCTATAAAACATGATATGCGTGGATGATCTATGTATAACATTCCAAATTGATAATTTGGGATGTTACACCTCATCATCCTCCCCTTCTTGAAATGAAGTCGTCCTCGATGGAAGCTCATCTTCCTCACCCAAATAAGCCTTCAAATCTGCAATATTAAAAGTGGGAGTAACCCCAAAATCTGCAGACAGCTCAAGTTTATATGCATTATCATTTATTTTCTCTAAAACCTTAAAAGGACCATCAGCACTTGGCATTAGCTTTGATTCGCGCAAATTAGGAAATCTATCCTTACTGAAATGTAACCAAACAAGATCTCCAGGTGCAAACACAACATGTTTTCTACCCTTATCTCCAGCAAGTTTATATTTAGCATTGATACGCTCAATGTTTTCCTTAGTTAACTCATGCATTTTTAAAATCAATTCAACACGTTCTTTAGCATCAAAATTAACCTTCTTCGAAGATAGAAGAGGCAACAAATCAATAGGTGCATGAGGTAGGAAACCATACACAATTTCAAAAGGGCACATCTTAGTAGTAGAATGCAATGAACGATTATAAGCAAATTCAATATGAGGCAAGCATTCTTCCAACATTTTCTTATTATTCTTCAAAACAGCCCTAAGCATAGTAGACAATGTTCTATTGACTACTTCAGTTTGTCCATCAGTTTGGGGGTCACAAGTAGTACTAAAAAGCAGTTTAGTCCCCAATTTAGCCCATAAACATCTCCAAGAGTGGCTAAGAAATTTAGTATCATGATCTGAAACAATAGTATTTGGCACACCATGCAAGCAAATAATTTCACGAAAGAACAAATCAGCAACATTAACAGCATCATCACTTTTATGACATGGTATAAAGTGTGCCATTTTTGAGAATCTATCCACGACAACAAATATGCTATCCCTCCCCTTCTTTGTTCGAGGTAAACCTAAAACAAAGTCCATAGATATGTCCTCCCAAGGAACACTAGGTATAGGCAAAGGCATATATAAACCATAAGGATTGAGTCGTGCCTTAACTTTTTGACATGTAGTGCAGCGAGCAACAAAACGCTCAACATCCCGTCTCATCTTTGGCCAAAAGAAATGTGTAGCAAGTATGTCCTCCGTCTTCTTCACACCAAAGTGTCCTATTTACCCTTCTTGTGTTTAATGACATAAGGGAAAGTCTCAATGAATTCAATCCATTTAGCATGTCTATGATTTAGTTTAGCTTGACTTTTAATATGTTTCAACGATTCATGATCAGAACGTATAACAAATTCTTTGGGGCATAAATAATGTTGCCATGTTTCTAAAGTCCGAACAAGAGCATATAATTCTTTATCATAAGTAGAATAATTCAGACTAGGCCCACTCAATTTTTCAGAAAACTATGCAACAGGTTTGCCATCTTGTAATAACACACCTCCTAATCCAATTCCACTAGAATCACATTCAAGATCAAAAGTCTTATTAAAATCAGGAAGCTGGAGTAAAGGAGCATGTGTCAACTTATCTTTCAATACTGTGAAGGCTTCTTCTTGTGCGGTACCCCAAACAAAAGGTATATCCTTCTTTCTAAGCTCACTGAGAGGTGCCGTAATGGTGCTAAAATCTCTCACAAAATGCCTATAGAATCCAACGAGCCCAAGAAAACTCCTCACTTGTGTAACCGTTTTGGGCTGTGGCCGACTCTCAATAGCTTCAATCTTGGCTTTATCAACTTCAATTCCCTGTGGAGTAACAACATAGCCAAGAAAAGATACTCGGTCGGTGTCGAAGGTGCACTTCCCAAGGTTAGCAAACAAATGTGCATCACGTAGAGCAATAAAAACAACACGTAAATGTTCCAAATGTTCCTCCAAAGATCTGCTATGAATTAGTATATCATCAAAATAGACTACCACAAATCGTCCAATGAAAGCACGTAAAACTTCGTTCATTAATCCCATGAAAGTACTGGGTGCATTAGTTAATCCAAAAGGCATGACTAACCACTCATATAATCCAAACTTTGTTTCAAATGTTGTTTTCCATTCATCTCCCAATTTCATACGAATTTGATGGTATCCACTACGCAAATCAACTTTTGAGAATATTGTAGAGCTACTCAATTCATCAAGCATATCATCTAGCCTCGGAATAGGATGATGATAACGAATAGTAATATTATTAGTGCCTCTACAATCAACACACATACGCGACGTACCATCCTTTTTAGGCACTAGTATAATAGGAACAGCACAAGGACTAAGAGATTCACATATATAACCTTTCTTCAGCAGCTCTTGTACTTGACGCATAATCTCCTTCGTCTCCTCTAGATTGGTACGGTATGGTGCACGGTTGGGTAGTGATGCACCGGGAATTAAGTCAATTTGATGCTCAATCCCTCGAATAGGTGGTAATCCCGGTGGCATGTCTTGTGTAAAGACGTCAGCTAACTCCTGCAAAATGTGAGTGACAACAGGGGGCAAAGAAGAAGGCACGTCCTTGAATGAAAATAGTGCCTCTTTGCACACAAAAGCATAGCAAACAGATTTGCTGAAATCTAGCTCATAAGTATCAGATTTTGTGGCAAGTAAACATGCACTTTTCAATTTAATTTCAGAAGCAACACTAGATGGTTTATTATTAGGCTTCATTTGTTGCTCAAATTCTTTTGCTACAATATGATTTTCACTCTTATTTTTCTCCTGTTTTGCTTTATTAGCTCTATTAATATCATCTTTCAAAATGGAATCAGGAGTCATAGGAAGCAAAGTAATATGGCTATCCTTATGAACAAGAGTATACTAATTATTTCTACCATCGTGTATAGATTTTTTTATCAAATTGCGATGGTATACCAAGTAATAAGGAACATGCTTGCATGGGTACCACATCACAGTCAACATAATCAGCATATGTAGGGATACTAAAATGCACACGAACAGTACGTGTTACCTTAACCTTGCCGCTGTTGTTGAACCATTGGATGTAGTAAGGATGTGGATGTGGTCTTGTGGTGAGAGATAGCTTCTCCAACATCTCCATGCTAGCCAAGTTGTTGCAGCTCCCTCCATATATGATGACGCGAACAGAACGTTCCTTCACAACTCCCTTTGTGTGGAACAAATTATGCCTCTGATTTTGCTCCACTTGTGTAACCTGCACACTCAAAACACGTTGAGCAACTAAACATTCATACTTGTCAGCATCTTCAGTAGCCATGTATTGTGTCTCATGATCAGAATCATCTCCACCGTGTTCTTCATGTGTAATAAGAGCCAAAGTATCCTCGTCATAGTCACTAGCGGACTCATACCCACCATCCTTAGTAGCAATCATCACACACTGAGATTTGCATTCTCTCGCAAAATGTCCTCTTCCCTTACAACGACGACAAATAATATCACTTGTGTGCCCTGTTGATGCCATGGAAGAAGAAGAGCTCTACGCAGGCCCGACAGGTGTGCTCTTGGCAGATAGTGGTGGTTGTGCCTGCTTTCTTGTATCACGGCTGGAGGTGGCACCTGATGGAGGTACTGGTGCAGTGGAAGTAGATGATGCATGTGGTGTCCAAGATGAAGATCGGCCTGCACAAAAGTTTGTTCGCGCCAATACCTGTCGATCCTGCACTTCACATTCAGCTTTACAAGCAAGATGGAATAAACGAGTGATATTATTATACTCCTTATACTCTAGAATGGTCTGAATCTCTCTATTTAATCCACCCATAAAACATGCAAGCACAACTTCATTCTCCTCAACAACACCACATCTAATCATGCCAGTTTGTAATTCCTGATAATATTCTTCTACATAATTTTTTCCTTGTCTTAAACGCTGCAATTTTTTTGAAGTAATTCACGTCGATAATATGGTGGAACCCAACGAGTACGCATAGCAGTTTTCAAAGCAGCCCAAGTAGCTGGAATAGGATATAATCTACAATGTTGAGACCACCAAACACACGCAAAATTAGTGAAAGCACAAACAGCAGCAGGAACACGTCTCTCCTCAGGATATTGTAAACATGTAAAATGTTGTTCAATTTGTAAGTCCCAAGTAAGATATATATCAGGAACATATCTACTCACAAATGTTGGAATATTCAACTTCAGTTTAGGAAAACGGTCATGATCTCGGACCTCAGGTGCGATAGGTTGACGTAGTTCTTATTTTGATCAACTTCATCCTCGTAATGGTCCTCCACCTCTGCAGTAGCAGCAGGAGCTACAGAAGCATCACCAACAGCACCAGAATTTTGCCCAGGGTCAATGGGAACGCGCTGTGCTCGTCCCACTTGATTTGGAAGGCAACATTGTTGTTATTGTTGTTGTTGTTGTTGTTGTTGTTGTTGTTGTTGTTGTTGTTGTAGAGGTGCTGATGAGGACATCAATACCATTGTTACACCCAAAGCCCACGTTGCTATACATACTGGACCAATTACTAGAGCTCGCGCACGCCAATTGAATTATCAGGTACTTTCGTTTCTTGGTAACGATTCTAATGTTCATGAGAATATGATGCTACCTAAACTGGATACATTTGTTTAGCTTACAAATGAAGGGCCTAGTTTGGACAAGAAAGATGAACCATGGAGCAAGTTCAATCATGGAGATGATGGCATGCACAAGGGGGTCAAGAACGGAGTTACAAATAATGATTTCAGGACTTTGAAGCCACCATAAGGAGTACATGAAGCCTTGGACGAAATATACAAGATGCCACTTCATAAATTTCGTCCAGAGGCTATTCTAGGTGCCGCGTCACCTTATTATTGGGCCAAGCCCATGTATTTTCGAAATACTTAAGTATAGGTTGTTTTTAGAGTCTGTATGTGTGGGGAAATAAGAGTTAGGGTTGGTTTCGGACCCCTCCTCCAAGGGCCATGAGATTTCCCCATCTTCCTCCATATATACAGCCCTTAGGGCATCGTTTAGACTTTGGGTTTTGTTTAGATTAAAGTTTGACATAGCTGCAACTTCGCATACTTTGTTTCTGTTCAACGACCAGACAAAGGCGTCATAGAACCCCACCTTGATCAATAAAGCTTTCATCTTATATTCGCAATATCCAGATTGCAATCTTAGTTTCTTCCTTGTTCTTCGTTTGCCTGCAGGAAACAGACCTTCGTGGTCAGGTTGATCGTGCTCCGGCGTGGTCAATAACCTCTCGGAGTTGGTTTAGCGATTGCTAAGGCGTGACGTGCTCGCACGTTCGTAGTCGGATCGTCAAAGTCGACTTCCTCCAAAACGATAGCCACCATCTCATCGAAAGACGGGACACCTTTGGCTCTATCAAGTGGTATCAGATTTCCAGGTTGCTCGGTGAGATTTTACAGTTTTTCATAGTTTAGATCGAGTCTATTCTTCATACCTATAGTCCATGAAAAAGCCAAAAAAGTAGGGTTAGTTCATCCTATCCGAACCAATCTGAGCCTTTGCATAATATTTTCTGTATTTGCTTTGTTGAATTTGTGGTTGCATCGTCATGTCAAGTTGCTGGTCTTAGAGTCTAGTCTTTTAGAGTTTCAAATTTTGGTCATAAGTTGTCACGCCGCCACCGCACCATCATCATCGCCCCTGCCATCTACCACCACCGCTTATCCGCCACCGATTCGTCTCCAAATACCATCAACAATCTGTATCCATATACCACCACCAATCCGTATCCATATACAACCACAGCTGCCATATCCTACCACCATAAATCCACCACCAATCTGAGTTCCTTTCATATTAGGTTTGTTTTCGAGATCCATCTAATTCTCGTTTCGTGTTTCCTTGCCTGAGTAGGTTTCGGAAAAAAAATTCACAGGCAAAAATATTTTTTCCCTATCCTATCCTAGTGATTTTTTGTCGCACTTTTTCGTCGTCGCTGCCCTGATTTCCGAAAAAAGTAAAAAAAAACCGTGCCTATCCTATTAATTTGTCGAGGGAAGAGTTTTGAGACACTCGCCATTATAGTGATTTTTTGCAAAAAACGGATCGCAAAAAAAGGGCGAAAAAAGTTTCAGAGTGTGCTTTTCCCTTGTTTACGTGCAGCGCCGTGATTTTGTTAGTGTTCTAGGCTCGCGTCTCTAGCACAGTCTAGCCTAGGACCAGCACAGTACCGTCGTTGAGCGTTTATTCAACTTTGCATATCTGAATTGATTATTGCTGACCCTTTTTGCTACCATATTATACGCCTTCCCAGCTCCACATACATCTACGTCGTGCGTTTGACTCTCCCTGGTAATCGCTCTATCCAAGCTTTGAGAGTTTTGACTACAACGGTTGCTGATCACCACCTGCTGCTTTGTAAGAACTGGTAAGAATTTGAGATTCGCTTGACGGATTTTTGACTGTCCACCACACCATCACCACCACTTCCTAGTAGTCCGTAGGATCATATTCTTGTGTGTTTCTATTGCTGCTAACCATGGCAGGATCACAAGCCGACGAGACTCACTGGGAGAATATGAGAAATAAAGAGTTACATGATAAGTTTCAGCAAATGATGAGTGGACAGGTGGAAGATGTGCTAAATAGATTTTAAGAGGCCATCGAGAAGATAGATGGCATTGAGAAGGCGTTCGAAACAAAGCTCGATAACAAGTTTACTGAATTGCTCGCACGTCTTCCACCACCCGCGGCACCTGTCGCACCTCTACAACAACAACAACAACAACAACAATATCGTCTTCCAAATCAAGTGGGATGAGCACAGCGCGTTTCCATTGAGCCTGGTCAAACTTCTGGTGCTGCTATACCT
Source organism: Triticum urartu (assembly GCF_003073215.2). Classification (NCBI taxonomy): domain Eukaryota; kingdom Viridiplantae; phylum Streptophyta; class Magnoliopsida; order Poales; family Poaceae; genus Triticum; species Triticum urartu. The sequence continues at coordinate 295,492,865 of NC_053023.1, read as the reverse complement.
ACTGTTGGTGCTTCTATAGCTCCTGTTGCTACTGCAGAGGTGGAGGACCATTACGAGGATGACATCAAAATCAGAACTACGTGCAACCACCAGCACCACCACCAGGTCGTCCTCATGCATATCATCGCAACGGTTGGGCTGCACCACCACATGAGGTACGAGATCATGACCATCTTCCTAAACTGAAATTGAATATTCCACCATTTGAGGTATATATGTTCCTGATATATATCTTACTTGGGAATTAGAAACTGAACAACGTTTTACATGTTTACAATATCCTGAGGAGAGACGTGTTCCTGTTGCTGTTTGTGCTTTCACTAGTTTTGCATGTGTTTGGTGGTCTGAACATTGTAGATTATATCCCATTCCAGCTACTTGGGTTGCTTTGAAAGCTGCTATGCGTACTCATTGGGTTCCACCTTATTATCAACGTGAATTACTTCAAAAATTGCAGCATTTAAGACATGGAAAAAAATTCTATAGAAGAATGTTACCAGGAATTACAAACTGGCATGAATAGATGTGCTTTTGTTGAGAAGAATGAAGCTATGCTTGCACGTTTTATGGGTGAATTAAATAGAGAGATTCAAACCATTCTAGAGTATAAGGAGTATACTAATACCACCCGTTTATTCCATCTTACTTGTAAAACTGAACATGAAGTGCAGGATCGACAGGTATTGGCGCGAACAAACTTTTCTACAGGCCGATCTTCATCGTGGACACCACATGCATCCTCTACTTCCACTGCACCAGTACCTCCATTAGGTGCCACCTCCAGCCGTGATACAAGAAAGCAGGCACAACCACCACTATCTGCCAAGAGCACACCTGTTGGGCCTACGCGGAGCTCTTCTTCCATGGCATCAACAGGGCACACAAGTGATATTATTTGTTGTCGTTGTAAGGAAAGAGGACATTTTGCGAGAGAATGCAAATCTCAGCGTGTGATGATTGCTACTAAGGATGGTTGGTATGAGTCCGCTAGTGACTACGCAGAGCTCTTATTACACATGAAGAAGACGGTGGAGATGATTCTAATCATGAGACGCAATACATGGCTCCTGAAGATGCTGACAGGTATGAATGTTTAGTTGTTCAACGTGTTTTGAGTGTGGAAGTTACACAAGCTGAGCAAAATCAGAGGCATAATTTGTTCCATACAAAGGGAGTTGATGCTGTCCTGAACTAGGGGGTACTCACCACGTCATCTCCCGGTCAATTAGATTGGGTTGAGGACCCCCATGGCTGTATACTCATGGGCCAGTTCGGACAGCTACCGCATACAAGGAAGATTCCAAAGACTTGGTGGTCAAGACAAGAACTCCTTCCCCACCGGCGTATTCGGCTAGGACTCTTGTTATCCTAGGCCTCTGGTGCATTATATAAACCAGGGCCAGGCTAGTCGATAGATATACAAACAATCATAACATAGGCTAACTTCTAGGGTTTAGCCTCTATGATCTCATGGTAGATCAACTCTTGTAATACTCATATCATCAAGATCAATCAAGCAGGACGTAGGGTATTACCTCCATCAAGAGGGCCCGAACCCGGGCAAACATCGTGTCCCCTGCCTCCTGTTACCATCCACCTTAGACGCACAGTCTGGGACCCCTTGCCCGAGATCCGCCGGTTTTGACACCGACATTGGTGCTTTCATTGAGAGTTCCGCTGTGTGATCGGCAAAAGGATCGATGGCTCGTCTACAGATTAACTACGACGTCGCCATCTTCGTCACCGGCTCAACTGGTCACCTTGGCTTGACCGAGGACTGTGCCCTGCCTCCGATCGTCATGTTCGGACAAGGGTCTTCATCAACACCAACTCCGATCTCTATCAAGATCATGGAAGAATCGTTCATGGAGCTCGAGGGCTCAACGTCAACATTACCCTCAGGCGACCGTGCTGTTTTTCTGGATAGCGAACGCGTATCCGCTGCCACCGCCTCCTCAAGTATTTTTTTAATGATCACTTTGGTGGAATTGTGTGGAATCGAGTCTACAAGAACCCTGGAAAATTTCGTCGAGTTCCGATGGAGGAATCTCCGACAATCTACGATATATCGGAGCCCGGTCAAATCCAGACGGGAATCTGGACGAGTTTAGGGCGCGGTCTCCAGAGTCCAGCTCGGAAGTCCTTTGGAGTATCCAACCGTTCATCTGCCGCGGAATTCTCATATCTACCACCCCTCAAAATTTCAGCTTGATCCGACTATCCAAACTCCGAGAACCTTCCGATTAGTGCATCACTTTTCAAATATGTTTCCTGCGCGAATACGGATCCGACCCGAATTGATGTTTCTTTATGAACGTGATATTTGACAAGCTTTTTGAAAAGAAATTTTTTTCTAAGGTATTGTGTGTTGTTTTTTAACACGCGCCAATAAAATTTTAATCCTCCTCTGAGGTAATCTTCGCCATCACGTTGGTGTCAAACCAGTCCGGCAATATAGCTCCACGACTGCTGACCTGCGCTAGACATGTCGTTGCTTTTTAAGCCGAGCTCAACTTCTTCGGATCCTCACCTCGGCGAGCCGAATAAGAGTTCGAAATCGCCAAGTATAAATCATCACCAACATCGCCACCCCACAGATTACACGGAGCAGGCACACCGGCATCGCCGCATGGTCACTTCATCAAACCAGCATTGGCCGTGTCACAAGTTACGACCTGGGTCGGCATGGCCGCACTGTTGCTTCTTCGAGCCAACGTCCATCACGCCGAACTACTTCAACACCTCGGCTGACATGGAGCTACAACAACTCCTCACCGGCTTGCTCCGTCACCTCGGCTAGACCGGGGACTTGGCTATTTCTTCATCAACATACTCCGATGACTTTGGCGTCTCCAGCCGACTAGCTTCGTCATGTTAGCTGGACCGAGGGCTTCACCTCGGCAAGACAACCTTGCCAGCTTCACCAGGCCATCGCTTTGTCGCCCATCACGCAGTGGGTGTGCGGATCAATTCCCGATTTTGGGAGTCGCTTTTTTCGAAATGCTACAACAAATAAACCAGGTGCTATTAATTCTAACAATTTTTGCTTGTTGGGTTTATTTTTCTTAAGGAATTATTACTCTGGTTTGTTCCATCATCTGTACACAGGTCTATCAAATGGTGGCCACATTAAAAACGGTTGCGTTGTGGTTCAGTCAGTTTCCATACATAGTTCAGCGAATGCCGCATCCGGAGCCCGGACCGCCCTGCAAATTCAGGCTTTGTCACGCCTTCACTGCGTCAAGCTGACGCCCTGCATCGACATTTGCTTTGGCGCCAGGCCACATTTCTTTAAATAAATTATTTTTGCGTAAAGAAATTATGCAAGGATTATATATATATTATTATTATTATTATTATTTCCTAGACCGCATTGTTTTATGTGTGCAGGTAATCGATTTTGACTGCGTTTGGTGGTCACTACTCCGGAGTGTCGAACTCCTTGTTTGGACACCTCGGGCCTAGGGGCTGGGACCTCAGCCATGCCGAAGACTGCGAGCCTTGTTGGATTTGTCACAGATCAATGGGCGTCTTCGTCCAGCCACAAGCCCGAATCACGTCATCAACACCGAGCACATTAACCAACCAAGTTGCTTGCATGCTCAAAAACTTTCAGTTTTAAATTTTGTTTGGTTCGACCAAGCATTATACTTTTCGGCACAAAGTTTTTTGTGACAAAGTTCCTTGTCAAAACTTTGTTTGTGACGCGCATATTCAAATACCCCGTTTATTTGGGGGCTCCCTTGATGGAGCTTGTCCTCTTGCATATGATTATACTTGTACGGCTTCGTTCCTTGTACGTGTATTACGCCACCGTACGCACCATGTTGACTTAAGCGATTTGCAATTTGGGTTGCCTCGCTCCTGTGTTTACCCCTACGTTCCGATTATTCGGCTAGGGAGTAAAGGGAGCAGCTCTGCGATTGTCACGATCGGGTCATCTGAGCCGGACCTCAGACTGGGTGAAGCAGAAAGCTAGCGCTCTTATTTTCAATTATGGCCGGCACACAACAGAACTCATGAGTACAAAAAATCTATTGCACAAGTCTCATAGTATCAATGAGCACCGAAGAAAGGTATCGGTGGGGGTACTATTTTCTTTGAAGATGCTTCTTACACTTTGTCAGTAATATAGCATAAGTTCCCTGAGCGCGCTTTGTCTGTTACAGCCATATGACCTGATTGCCTGGTTATCGGAAACACCGTTGATATTCTCGACATGTGGAGTACATAACACTTTTCGGTCCTTGACCAAAGAGGGAGAAGCCGACGGTCGGTTAAGACGCGTTTAAAGTTCAGGTTAACACAGATATGACACAAGTACTTCGGTACATACAATCATTATACATAAAATTCTTTTACCCAAGTCACTTGGGTGCTCTTAAAATTTATATGAGCTATTTTATAGTAAATGTGTTTTCTTCTTGGTCGTTGCAAAGTCTTTTTCTACCGCTCCTTTTTCGACTCGAGTTTATGGTCAATAGTCGGATAGCCTGTCTTCTCTCTGAAAGCCGCTTGAGTTTAGTTTGCTAAACTAACCTCGGAGAAGTACTCCGCCTTTGGGATAAAGAGCTTAAAGTCGTAGGCTGACCCGCGTGAAGTCTTGAGATCGGATGTGTCTTGTTAAAGCACGACAGAAGCACAATTTTTTTTCCCAATTTTTGGATTGGCACCAAACACTTGATCTTGTTCGGACGTCAAGTTTTTACTGACGTTTTTTGGTTTTCCAAGCTTATGGCACTTTTAAACTATTTGTGTGTTTTCAGCACAAGGCTCGCAGTGCAACGCCGGACACCTTTAGAGATTCGGCAAAAAACATTCTCGGATATTGCTATATATGCATCGGTTTCGAATTGTGTGTTCGGTCAATAGTTGGGTTGCCCGGCTCCTGCGCTTGCCTCCTACGTTCCACTTTGTTCGGCTAGGTGTGCAAAGGGAGAACCACTGCGATTGTGCTTCCTTCTCACATGGTTAAGCACCTCAGTGGATAAAGCCGAAAACTGACTGTCACAATAAGTGTAAACTGGTCAGTGATCCGATGACTGTGTTAAATGACGGACTATTCATAACAATGGCCGAAGTGTTTATGGCTTGACCTCGACTGTCGCCGAACACTTCCGGGGGCTATTAACTGGCCTCCCAAACTAAATCCTCAATATTTTGCTCTTACATTAGAGCTGAGGTTTCATGACCATGCTTAGCATGACAACCCAAAGAAAGAAACTGATAGCGGGACTATTTTCTTTGGAAGACATTTCTTATGTTAAATAGTAATATAACAATCTCTCGCGTACCTTTGTTTATAAAACCGTATGGCCATATTGCCTTGTTTGTCGTAAATCTTTGCCCTCATAAAGGCTTTATAAAGTAGGACAAACACTCCTCAGCTACTGGCCGAGGAGGTGGAAGCCGATGGTCGGTCACCAAAGTTTTGTACAATCTGGGTCCGAGCATTAATGACGTAAAGTACTTGGATACGTAGAGTCATTACACATAATTTGTGATTTTACTATGGATATCGATCCTTAATTCGGCCACCCGTGCCCTCATTAAGGCTCGGGGGCTACTGGGCTTCGGGCTTATTATTTACAAATATTAAAGGGGCACATCGATCCCCTGATCTGGTGTTGACACCCGACCAGTGTCTCGGGGGCTACTGCATTGCCTATCCAATGCAGAAAATTTTAAGTGCAATATAGTTTCCGAGGAGATTATGATCCTCAGGTCGGTCGGCCGCACCCAATCTGAGTCTCGAGGACTGAGCACGCCGCCTTTTGTGTCCCGAAGTATTCTTCCGAGCTAGGACTTGATCCTTAGGCCAATTTCGCAAATCAACCTGAGTCTCAGCGGCTACTGGGATCAACGGTCTTACGCCATCCTTCAAGTGCATCTCGGGTTTTAAACCGATACACACCTTGAGGGCTACTGGCTATATATCTCGGCAGAGAATAAATTGCACCAATCAAAAATATTGACAAAAAACCGGCCCACAGTTGGGGTGGTGCACCACGTTGGAAGGATTCCAGCATAAAGCTCGGGCGCTAGTGGCTGGCTCCATAGAGGGCATTTCAAGCATTAAGCTCGGCTAAACTCCTTCAACTTTTTTGAGACAAGGTCATATGACACCTCGGATATAGTCCGGCGTTGGTGCCCGGATACAGTCTGGCGTTGGAGTTTGGACATAGTCCGGCGTTGGAGCTCAGAAAGCGGTCCGGCATTGGTGCTCGGCTGCAAAAGATACCTCGAATGCAGTCCAGCGTTGGAGCTCGGACGCAAGAGGATGCTGCCACCCGGGAACAACTTCAAACCTGAGGTGTGGCATAAAAATAACAAGACATTGATAAAGGCCGAAGACTTAAAGGGCTCCTCGGATACCCGACGTGTGAGATTTTCAGATTTAGCTCGGCAATCCTTAAGATAGAAGATGGGAAGATTTGTTGAACCAGTTTTCAAGACTGACGACCGAAGAAAAAGAACAGTTTGGAAGAATTGAGGAGCGTCCCCAACTTGAAGACCAGTTCAGGGGGCTACTGACGGTGTCCTGGACTAGGGGGTACTCACCACGTCGTCTCCCGGTCAGTTAGATTGGGCCGAGGACCCCCATGGCCGTATACTCATGGGCCAGTTCGGACAGCTGCCACATACAAGGAAGATTCCACAAGACTTGGTGGTCAAGACAAGGACTCCTCCCCACCGGCGTATTCGGCTAGGACTCTTGTTATCCTAGGCCTCTGGTGCATTATATAAACCAGAGCCAGCCTAGTCGATAGATATACAAACAATCATAACATAGGCTAACTTCTAGGGTTTAGCCTCTATGATCTCGTGGTAGATCAACTCTTGTAATACTCATATCATCAAGATCAATCAAGCAGGACGTAGGGTATTACCTCCATCAAGAGGGCCCGAACCTGGGCAAACAACGTGTCCCCTGCCTCCTGTTACCATCCACCTTAGACGCACAGTTTGGGACCCCTTACCCGAGATCCACTGGTTTTGACACCGACATTGGTGCTTTCATTGAGAGTTCCGCTGTGTGATCGGCAAAAGGATCGATAGCTCGTCTACAGATTAACTACGACGTCGACATCTTCGTGACCGGCTCAACTGGTCACCTTGGCTTGACCGAGGACTGTGCCCTGCCTCCGATCGTCATGTCGGACAAGGGTCTTCATCAACACCAACTCCGATCTCTATCAAGATCATGGAGGAATCATTCATGGAGCTCGGGGGCTCAACGTCAACATTGCCCTCAGGCGACCGTGCTGTTTTTCTGGATAGCGAACGCGTATTCGCCGCCACCGCCTCCTCGAGTGTTGTTTTAACGATCACTTTGGTGGAATTGTGCAAAATCGAGTCTACACCAACCCTGGAAAATTTTGTCGAGTTTTGATGGAGGAATCTCCGACAATCTATGATATACCGGAGCCCTGTCAAATCCAGACGGGAATCTGGACGAGTTTAGGGCGCGGTCTCCAGAGTCCAGCTCGGAAGTCCTTTGGAGTATCCAACCGTTCATCGGCCGCAGAATTATCATATCTACCACCCCTCAAAATTTCAGCTTGATCCGACTGTCCAAACTCCGAGAACCTTCCGATTAGTGCATCACTTTTCAAATATGTTTCCTGCGTGAATACGGATCCGACCCGAATTGATGTTTCTTTATGAACGTGATATTTGACAAGCTTTTTGAAAAGAAATTTTTTTCTAAGGTATTGTGTGTTGTTTTTAACACGCGCCAATAAAATTTTAATCCTCCTCTGAGGTAATCTTCGCCATCACGCTGGTGTCAAACCAGTCCGGCAATATAGCTCCACGACTGCTGACTTGCGCTAGACATGTCGTTGCTTTTTAAGCTGAGCTCAACTTCTTTGGATCCTCACCTCGGCGAGCCGAATAAGAGTTTGGAATCGCTAAGGATAAATCATCACCAACATCGCCACCCCATGGATTACACGGAGCAGGCACACCGGCATCGCCGCATGGTCACTTCATCAAACCAGCATTGGCCGTGTCACAAGTTACGACCTGGGTCGGCATGGCCGCACTGTTGCTTCTTCGAGCCAACGTCCATCACGCCAAACTGCTTCAACACCTCGGCTGACATGGCAGCTAAACAACTCCTCACCGGCTTGCTCTGTCACCTCGGCTAGACCGGGGACTTGGCTATTTCTTCATCAACATACTCCGATGACTTTGGCGTCTCCAGCCGACCAGCTTCGTCATGTTAGCTGGACCGAGGGCTTCGCCTCGGCAAGACAACCTTTGCCAGCATCACCAGGCCATCGCTTTATCGCCCATCACGCAGTGGGTGTGCGGATCGATTCCCGATTTTGGGAGTCGCTTTTTTCAGAATGCTACAACAAATAAACCAGGTGCTATTAATTCTAACAATTTTTGCTTGTTGGGTTTATTTTTCTTAAGGAATTATTACTCTGGTTTGTTCCATCATCTGTACACAGGTCTATCAAATGGTGGCCACATTAAAAACGGTCGCGTTGTGGTTCAGTCAGTTTCCATACATAGTTCGGCGAATGCCGCATCCGGAGCCCAGACCGCCCTGCAAATTCAGGCTTTGTCACGCCTTCACTGCGTCAAGCTGACGCCCTGCATCAACATTTGCTTCGGCGCCAGGCCACATTTCTTTAAATAAATTATTTTTGCGTAAAGCAATTATGCAAGGATTATATATATATTATTATTATTATTATTATTATTATTTCCTAGACCGCATTGTTTTATGTGTGCAGGTAATCGATTTTGACTGCGTTAGGTGGTCACTACTCCGGAGTGTCGAACTCCTTGTTTGGACACCTCGGGCCTGGGGGCTGGGACCTCAGCCATGCCGAAGACTGCGAGCCTTGTTGGATCTGTCACAGATCAATGGGCGTCTTCGTCCAGCCACAAGCCCGAATCGCGTCATCAACACCGAGCACATTAACCAGCCAAGTTGCTTGCATGCTCAAAAACTTTCAATTTTAAATTTTGTTTGGTTCGACCAAGCATTATACTTTTCGGCACAAAGTTTTTTGTGACAAAGTTCCTTGTCAAAAATTTGTTTGTGACGCGCATATTCAAATACCCCGTTTATTTGGGGGCTCCCTTGATGGAGCTTGTCCTCTTGCATATGATTATACTTGTACGGCTTCGTTCCTTGTTTGTGTATTACGCCACAATATGCACCATGTTGACTTAAGCGATTTGCAATCCGGGTTGCCTCGCTCCTGTGTTTACACCTACGTTCCCGATTATTCAGCTAGGGAGTAAAGGGAGCAGCTCTGTGATTGTCACGATCAGGTCATCCGAGCCGGACCTCAGACTGGGTGAAGCCGAAAGCTAGCGCTCTTATTTTCAATTATGGTCGGCACACAACAGAACTCATGAGTACAAAAAATCTATTGCACAAGTCTCATAGTATCAATGAGCACCGAAGAAAGGTATCGGTGGGGGTACTATTTTCTTCGAAGATGCTTCTTACACTTTGTCAGTAATATAGCATAAGTTCCCTGAGCGCGCTTTGTCTGTTACAGCCATATGACCTGATTGCCTGGTTATCCGTAACACTGTTGATATTCTCGACAGGTGGAGTACATAACACTTTTCGGTCCTTGACCAAAGAGGGAGAAGCCGACGGTCGGTTAAGACGCGTTTAAAGTTTGGGTTAACACAGATATGATACAAGTACTTCGGTACAAACAATCATTATACATAAAATTCTTTTACCCAAGTCACTTGGGGGCTCTTAAAATTTATATGAGCTATTTTATAGTAAATGTGTTTTTTCTTGGTCGTTGCAAAGTCTTTTTCTACCGCTCCTTTTTCGACTCGAGTTTATGGTCAATAGTCGGATAGCCTGTCTTCTCTCTGAAAGCCGCTTGAGTTTAGTTTGCTAAACTGACCTCGGAGAAGTACTCCGCCTTTGGGATAAAGAGCTTGAAGTCGTAGGCTGACCCGCGTGAAGTCTTGAGATCAGATGTGTCTTGTTAAAGCACGACAGAAGCACAATTTTTTCCCAATTTTTGGATTGGCACCAAACACTTGATCTTGTTCGGACGTCAAGTTTTTACTGACGTTTTTTGGTTTTCCAAGCTTATGGCACTTTTAAACTATTTGTATGTTTTCAGCACAAGGCTCGCAGTGCAACGCCGGACACCTTTAGAGATTCGGCAAAAACATTCTCGGATATTGCTATATATGCATCGGTTTCGAATTGTGTCTTCGGTCAATAGTTGGGTTGCCCGGCTCCTGCGCTTGCCTCCTACGTTCCACTTTGTTCGGCTAGGTGTGCAAAGGGAGAACCACTGCGATTGTGCTTCCATCTCACATGGTTAAGCACCTCAGTGGATAAAGCCGAAAACTGACTATCACAAGAAGTGTAAACTGGTCAGTGATCCGATGACTGTGTTAAATGACGGACCATTCATAACAATGGCCGAAGTGTTTACGGCTTGACCTCGACTGTCGCCGAACACTATCGGGGGCTATTAACTGGCCTCCCAAACTAAATCCTCAATATTTTGCTCTTACATTACAGCTGAGGTTTCATGATCATGCTTAGCATGACAACCCAAAGAAAGAAACTGATAGCGGGACTATTTTCTTTGGAAGACATTTCTTATGTTAAACAGTAATATAACATATCTCTCACGTAACTTTGTTTATAAAACCGTATGGCCATATTGCCTTGTTTGTCGTAAATCTTTGCCCTCATAAAGGCTTTATAAAGTAGGACAAACACTCCTCAGCTACTGGCCGAGGAGGTGGAAGCCGATGGTCGGTCACCAAAGTTTTGTACAATGCGGATCCGAGCATTAATGACGTAAAGTACTTGGATACATAGAGTCATTACACATAATTTGTGATTTTACTATGGATATCGATCCTTAATTCGGCCACCCGTGCCCTCATTAAGGCTCGGGGGCTACTGGGCTTCGGGCTTATTATTTACAAATATTAAAGGGGCACATCGATCCCCTGATCTGGTGTTGCCACCCGACCAGTGTCTTGGGGGCTACTGCATTGCCTATCCAATGCAGAAAATTTTAAGTGCAATATAGTTTCCGAGGAGATTATGATCCTCAGGTCGGTCGGCCGCACCCAATCCGAGTCTCGAGGACTGAGCACGCCGCTTTTTGTGTCCCGAAGTATACTGCCGAGCTAGGACTTGATCCTTAGGCCGATTTCGCAAATCAACCTGAGTCTCAGCGGCTACTCGGATCAACGGTCTTACGTCATCCTTCAAGTGCATCTCGGGTTTTAAACCGATACACACCTTGAGGGCTACTGGCTATATATCTCGGCAGAGAATAAATTGCACCAATCAAAAATATTGACAAAAAACCGGCCCACAGTCGGGGTGGTGCACCACCTTGGAAGGAGTCCAGCATAAAGCTCGGGCGCTAGTGGCTGGCTCCATAGATGGCATTTCAAGCATTAAGCTCGGCTAAACTCCTTCAACTTTTTTGAGACAAGGTCATATGACACCTCGGATATAGTCTGGCGTTGGTGCCCGGATACAGTCTGGCGTTGGAGTTTGGACATAGTCCGGCGTTGGAGCTTAGAAAGCGGTCCGGCATTGGTGCTCGGCTGCAAAAGATACCTCGAATGCAGTCCAGCGTTGGAGCTCGGACGCAAGAGGATGCTGCCACCCGGGAACAACTTCAAACCCGATGTGTGGCATAAAAATAACAAGACATTGATAAAGGCCGAAGACTTAAAGGGCTCCTCGGATACCCGATGTGTGAGATCTTCAGATTTAGCTCGGCAATCCTTAAGATAGAAGATGGGAAGATTTGTTGAACTAGTTTTCAAGACCGACAACCGAAGACAAAGAACAGTTCGGAAGAATCGAGGAGCGTCCCCAACTTGAAGACCAGTTCAGGGGGCTACTGACGGTGTCCTGGACTAGGGGGTACTCACCACGTCGTCTCCCGGTCAGTTAGATTGGGCCGAGGACCCCCATGGCCGTATACTCATGGGCCAGTTCGGACAGCTGCCGCATACCAGGAAGATTCCACAAGACTTGGTGGTCAAGACAAGGACTCCTCCCCCACCGGCGTATTCGGCTAGGACTCTTGTTATCCTAGGCCTCTGGTGCATTATATAAACCAGGGCCAGGCTAGTCGATAGATATACAAACAATCATAACATTGGCTAACATCTAGGGTTTAGCCTCTATGATCTCGTGGTAGATCAACTCTTGTAATACTCATATCATCAAGATCAATCAAGCAGGACGTAGGGTATTACCTCCATCAAGAGGGCCCGAACCTGGGCAAACATCGTGTCCCCTGCCTCCTGTTACCATCCGCCTTAGACGCACAGTTCGTGACCCCTTACCCGAGATCCGCCGGTTTTGACACCGACAGGAGTTGTGAAGGAACGTTATGTTCGCGTCATTATAGATGGAGGGAGCTGCAATAACTTGGCTAGCATGGAGATGCTGGAGAAGCTATCTCTCAGCATAAGACCACATCCACATCCTTACTACATCCAATGGTTCAACAACAGCGGCAAGGTTAAGGTAACACGTACTGTTCGTGTGCATTTTTGTATCTCTACACATGCTAATGATGTTGATTGTGATGTGGTACCTATGCAAGCATGTTCCTCATTACTTGGTAGACCATGGCAATTTGATAAAAAAATTGTACATCATGGTAGAAACAATTAGTATACTCTTGTTCATAAGGACAAAAATATTACTTTGCTTCCTATGACTCCTGATTTTATTTTGAAAGATGATATTAATAGAGCTAATAAACCAAAATAGGAGAAAAGTAAGAGTGAAAATCAGATTGTGGCAAAAGAATTTGAGAAACAAATGAAACCTAATAATAAACCATCTAGTGTTGTTTCTGAAATTAAATTGAAAAGTGCATGTTTACTTGCCACCAAATCTGATATTGATGATCTAGATTTTAGCAAATCTGTTTGCTATGCTTTTGTGTGCAAAGAGGCATTATTTTCATTTGAGGACGTGCCTTCCTCTTTGCCTGCTGCTGTCACTAACATTTTGCAGGAGGTCGCTGACGTCTTTCCACAATACGTGCCACTGGGATAACCACCTATTCGAGGGATTGAGCATCAAATTGACTTAATTCCCGGTGCATCATTACCCAACCGTGCACCATACCGTACCAATCCAGAGGAGACGAATGAGATTATGTGTCAAGTACAAGAACTGCTCGACAAAGGTTATATACGCGAATCCCTTAGTCCTTGTGCTGTTACTATCATTTTAGTGCCGAAAAAGGATGGTACGTCACGTATGTGCGTTGATTGTAGAGGCATTAGTAATATTACTATTCGTTATCGTCATCCTATTCCTAGGCTAGATGATATGCTTGATGAATTGAGTGGCTCTACAGTATTCTCCAAAGTTGATTTGCGTAGTGGATACCATCAAATTTGTATGAAATTGGGAGATGAATGGAAAACAGCATTTAAAACTAAGTTTGGATTATATGAGTGGTTAGTCATGCCTTTTGGGTTAACTAATGCACCTAGTACTTTAATGAGATTAATGAACGAAGTTTTACGTGCTTTCATTGGACGATTTGTGGTAGTTTACTTTGATGACATATTGATTTATAGCAAATCTTTGGAGGAACATTTGGAACATTTACGTGCTGTTTTTATTGCTCTACGTGATGCACGTTTGTTTGGTAACCTTGGAGAGTGCACCTTTTGCACCGGCCAAGTATCTTTTCTTGGCTATGTTGTTACTCCACAGGGAATTGAAGTTGATAAAGCCAAGATTGAAGCTATTGAGAGTTGGCCGAAGCCCAAAACGGTCACACAAGTGAGTAGTTTCCTTGGCCTCGTTCGTTTCTATAGGCGTTTTGTGAGAGATTTCAGCACCATTGCTGCACCTCTCAACGAGCTTACAAAGAAGGATGTGCCTTTTGTTTGGGGTACCGCACAGGAAGAAGCCTTCACCGTATTGAAAGATAAGTTGACACATGCTCCTTTACTCCAACTTCCTGATTTTTGTAAGACTTTTGAGCTTGAATGTGATGCTGGTGGAATTGGATTAGGAGGTGTGTTATTACAAGATGGCAAACGTGCTGCATACTTTTCTGAAAAGTTGAGTGGGCCTAGTCGGAACTATTCTACTTATAATAAAATATTATATGCTCTTGTTCGGACCTTAGAAACATGGCAACATTATTTATGGCCCAAGGAATTTGTTATACATTCTGATCATGAATCTTTGAAACACATCAAAAGTCAAGCAAAACTGAACCGTAGACCTGCTAAATGGGTTGAATTCATTGAGACTTACCCTTATGTCATTAAAAACAAGAAGGGTAAAGAAAATGTTATTGCTGATGCATTGTCTCGTCGTTATACTATGCTTCCACAACTTGACTTTAAAATATTTGGTTTGGAGACCATCAAAGATCAATATGTGCATGATGCTGAATTTAAAGATGTATTGCAGAATTGTAAGGAAGGGAGAACTTGGAACAAGTTCGTTCTTAACGATGGATTTGTGTTTCATGCTAACAAGCTATGCATTCCAGCTAGCTCCATTCGTCTTTTGTTGTTGCAGGAGGCGCATGGAGGAGGATTAATGGGACACTTTGGCGTCAAGAAGATGGAGGATATACTTGCCACACATTTCTTTTGGCCAAAGATGAGACGGGATGTTGAGGGTTTTGTTGCTCGCTGCACTACACGTCAAAAAGCTAAGTCACGACTCAATCCTCATGGTTTATATATGCCTTTGCCTGTACCTAGTGTTCCTTGGGAGGATATATCTATGGACTTTGTTTTAGGTTTACCTAGAACAAAGAAGGGGAGGGATATCATATTTGTTGTCGTGGATAGGTTCTCGAAAATGGCACACTTTATACCATGTCATAAAGCGATGATGTTGTTAATGTTGCCAATTTGTTCTTTCATGAAATTATTCGCTTGCATGGTGTGCTAAATACTATTGTTTCAGGTCATGATACTAAATTTGTTAGCTACTTTTGGATATGTTTATGGGCTAAGTTGGGGACTAAACTGCTTTTTAGTACTACTTGTCACCCCCAAACTGATGGACAAACTGAGGTAGTCAGTAGAACATTGTCTACTATGCTTAGGGCTGTTTTGAAGAATAATAAGAAAATGTGGGAAGAATGCTTGCCTCATATTGAATTTGCTTATAATCGTTCATTGCATTCTACTACTAAGATGTGCCCTTTTGAAATTGTGTATGGCTTCCTACCTCGTGCACCTATTGATTTGTTGCCTCTTCCATCTTCGGAGAAGGTTAATTTTGATGCTAAAGAACGTGCTGAATTGATTTTAGAAATGCATGAGTTAACTAAGGAAAACATTGAGCGTATGAATGCTAAATATAAACTTGCTAGAGATAAGGGTAGAAAACATATTGTGTTTGCACCTAGAGATCTTGTTTGGTTACATTTGTGTAAGGATAGATTTCCTAATTTGCGCAAATCAAAGCTAATGCCACGTGCTACCGGTCCTTTTAAGGTGTTAGAGAAAATAAATGATAATGCATATAAACTTGAGCTGCCTTCAGATTTTGGGGTTAGTCCCACTTTTAACATTGCAGATTTGAAGCCTTATTTGGGTGAGGAGGCTGAGCTTTCGTCGAGGATGACTTCATTTCAAGAAGGGGAGGATGATGAGGACATCAATACCATTGTTACACCCACAGCCCCCGTTGCTATACATACTGGACCAATTACTAGAGCTTGCGCACACCAATTGAATTATCAGGTACTTTCGTTTCTTGGTAACGATTCTAATGTTCATGAGAATATGATGCTGCCTAAATTGGATACATTTGTTTTGCTTACAAATGAAGGGCCTAGTTTGGACAAGAAAGATGAACCATGGAGCAAGTTCAAGCATGGAGATGATGGCATGCGCAAGGTGGTCAAGAACGGAGTTACAAGTGATGATTTCAGGACTTTGAAGCCACCATAAGGAGTGCATGAAGCCTTGGATGAAATATACAAGATACCACTTCATAAATTTCGTCCAGAGGCTATTCTAGGTGATGCGTCACCTTATTATTGGGCCGGGCCATGTATTTTTGAAATACTTAAGTATAGGTTGTTTTTAGAGTCCGTATGTGTGGGGAAACAAGAGTTAGGGTTGGTTTCGGACCCCTCCTCCAAGGGCCACGAAATTTCCCCCCTCTTCCTCCATATATACAGCCCTTAGGGCATCGGTTATATATTGGGTTTTGTTTAGATTAAAGTTCGCCATAGCTGCGACTTCGCGTACTTCGTTTGTGTTCAACGACTAGACAAAGGCGTCACAGAACCCCACCTCGATCAATAAAGCTTTCATTTTATATTCGCAATATCCAGATTACAATCTTAGTTTCTTGCTTGTTCTTCATTTGCTTGCAGGAAACAGACCTTCGTGGTCAGGTTGATCGTGCTCCGGTGTGGTCAATAACCTCTCGGAGTTGGTTTAGCGATTGCTAAGGCGCGGCGTCCTCGCATGTTCATAGTCGGATCGTCAAAGTCGACTTGCTCCAAAACGATAGCCACCATCTCATCGAAAGATGGGACACCTTTGCCTCTATCAGGTGCGATAGGTGCAGCCAGTGATGGTGGTGGAAGATGCGCTAGCAATTCATTAAACTTGTTATCAAGCTTTGTTTCGAATGTCTTCTCAATGCCATCCATCTTCTCCATGGCCTCTTCAAATGTGTTTAGCACATCTTGCACCTGTCCACTCATCATTTGCTGAAATTTATCATGCAACTCCTTATTCGTCATGTTCTCCCAGTCAGTCTCGTCGGCTTGTGATCCTGCCATGGTTAGCAGCAATAGAAACACACAGTAATATGATCCAGCAGACTACTAACAAGAGGTGGTGGTGGGTGTCACAAATCCTTCAAGCAAATCTCAAATTCTTACCAGTTCTTACCCAGCAGCTGGCGGTGATCGGCAACCGTCATAGTCAAAACTCTCAAAGCTTGGATAGAGCGATTACCAGGGAGAGTCAAACGCACGATGTAGATGTATGTGGAGCTAGGAAGGCTTATAATATGGTAGCAAAAAGGGTTAGAAATAATCAAGTTAGAGATGCAAAGTTGAATAAATGCTCAACGACGATACTATGCTGGTCCTAGGCTAGACCATTCTAGAGACACGATCCTAGAACACTAACAAAATCACAGCGCTGTATGTAAACAAGGGAAAAGAACACTCTGGAATTTTTTTCACTCTATTTTTTTGGCGCTCCTCTTTTTTTTGCGAAAAATCACTATAATGGCGAGTGTCTCAAAACTCTTCCCAGGTCAAACTGACAGGATGGCACGATTTTTTTTACTTTTTTCGGAAATCAGGGCAGCGACGACGAAAAAGTGCGACAAAAAATCACTATGATGGCACGTGGCTCAAAAGACTCAGAAAAGCCTAAAAATAGGATAGGGAAAAAAATTTGCCTACGAAAATTTTGGCCTAAAAACTGCCTGAGGGTCTCCAGACATTTTTTTCGAAACCTACTTATGCAAGGAAACACGAATCGGAAATTAGACGGATCTCGAAAACAAACCTAATATGAAAGGAACTCGGATTGGTGGTGGATATATGGTGGTAGGATATGGCAGCGGTGGTGGTATATGGATACAGATTGGTGGTGGTATATGGATTGGTGATGGTATATGGAGACGGATCGGTGGCAGATAAGCGGTGGTGGTAGATGGCAGGGGCGATGATGATGGTGCGGCGGCGGCGTGACAACTTATGACCAGAACTCGAAACTCTAAAAGACTAGACTCTAAGACCAGCAACTAGACGCGATGATGCAACCACAAATTCAACAAAGCAAAATACCGAAAAGACTATGCAAAGGCTCAGACTGGTTCGAATATGATGAAATAACCCTAATTATTTTTTTGGCTTTCCGTGGACTGTAGGTATGAAGAACAGACTCGATCTAAACTACGAAAAACTGTAAAATCTCACCGAGCAACCTGGAAATCTGATACCACTTGATAGAGGCAAAGGTGTCCCGATGTTTCGATGAGATGGTGTCTGTCGTTTTCTGTGGGAGTCAACCATGACGATCCGACTGCGAACGTGCGAGACGTCGCGCCTTAGAAATCGCTAAACCAACTTCCGAGGGGTTATTGACCACGCCAAGGCATGATCAACCTGACCATGAGGGTCTGTTTCCTGCGAGCAAACGAAGGACAAGCAAGAAACTGAGATTGCAATCCGGATATTGCGAATATAAGATGAAAGCTTTATTGATCAAGGTAGGGTTCTGTGACGTCTTGGTCTGGTCGTTGAACACAAACGAAGTACGCAAAGTTGCAGCTATGGCGAACTTTTAATCTAAACAAAACCCAAAGTCTAAATGATTCCCTAAGGACTGTATATATGGAGGAGAGAGGGGGAATTTCATGGCCCTTGGAGGAGGGGTCCGAAACCAACCCTAACTATTGTTTCCCCACACATACGGACTCTAAAAACAGCCTATAATCAAGTATTTCGAAATTACATGGGCCTGGCCGAAAAATAAGGTGACGCAGCACCTAGGATAGCCTCTGGACAAAATTTATGAAGTGGCATCTTGTATATTTCGTCCAAGGCTTCATGCACTCATTATGGTGGCTTCAAAGTCCTGGAATCATCACTTGTAACTCCGTTCTTATTCCCCTTGCGCACGCCATCATGTCCATGCTTGAACTTGCTCCAAGGTTCATCTTTCTTGTCCAAGCTAGGTCCTTCATTTGTAAGAAAAATAAATGTATCCAATTTAGGCAGCATCATATTCTCATAAATATTAGAATCGTTACCAAGAAATGAAAGTACCTGGTAATTTAATTGGCGTGCGCGTGCTCTAGTAATTGGTCCAGTATGTATGGCAGCAGGGGCTGCGGGTGTAACAATGGTATTGATGTCCTCATCATGGAGGCTCTAGATGGTGGTTCGTCAAGGATTCCTTTCATTCTTCAATTGTTCTTCAAGATTTCTCTTGAAGTTATGATCCACCAAGCTATACTCTAATATAAACATGGTGGTCAATGTACAATTTGTTTTGAGGAGTTCAAGCATTCTTCATCTTGCATTCCAAAGTGCAATTCTTTTGCATTATCTTTTGAGGTGGTGTTATGTCATTTTTGACAGTTTCCTTCATGTTTCATGATTCAAAAGTTGTCAGGAATGAGATATTTAAACCCATCATTTTCTTCCTAGGAGTTATCTTGGTATAAATTTCACCTAAAGCCTTCCATTGGGAATGTTGCCATTATGGTGCTTATCTACGATCCAATTTCTGCTTCTCATCTCGATGAAGGAGTTTTCATCTCCTTGTTGATCTCAATCCAATTGATTGATTCAGTTAGTGGCTGGTATTCACCTTATAATTTGGGGATGTTTTCCTTAAGACCATTGGAAATCATATCTTTTGTTGTTGATTTCCAACAACTCCGTTCAACCCTTCATAAGAGTGCTCTCTCAAGTTCAGTTGTGAGAGATGTTGGTTCTCTCATCTCCGTTCCTTTCATTCTATTCTTCATTTGTTCCGAAGGCATTGTGATGTTGCTCTCTTTGTCCCATCATCTCGTTTTTCCAAGATCATGTTCTTTTCTTGCTTATCCATTTAACCGAAGTGTCGTGTTCTCATTTCAAGTCCTTTCATCTTATCAAGTCTTGCCGCTCTTTTCACCCGGAGTGCTTCCTGAATTCTTTTATTATTATTCCTTGTCTAGCTAATTTTAACCGGAGTGGCTTCAAAATCTATCTTGTCCCCTAAGATCTTGGTTCTCATCATATTCCTTGTTCCTGTTGTCCAACAGACTAGTTGCAATCTTGTTCATCTCCGTTGTATTCTTTCTTTCAAGTTGTTCAACCTATCAAGGTTCGTGGTTTCACTCGTTTGTTGAAGAAGCAACTTTGTTTTACCTATTCCTCTTCCATTTCTTTCCGGTGCCATGCCTAGATCTCGGGGTGAGATCTCTTGTAAGTGGAGGAGAGTTGTAACAACCCGAGACCGACGCTCCAGAAGCCTTCCAGTTATTTCGTTGTCGCCGTGCGATTTATTTTGTTTGTTGCATTCATCATCGCATCATCCGCATTGCATCTGCATGTTTTCATAAAACTTGCATCCATCATAGTTGCCGCCTCTTCCTCGTCTCTCTTGACCCCCTCCCAGGTCAACCGGACCGCTCTCTTTCCCTCTTCTCTGAGCCCATCAAACCCCCTTTTTCTCCATCCCTTTTGTGAAACCCCTCACGTGTGTCGAAAAGTTATCCTGAACCTAACCCAGGAAGTCGCGACCGATGGGTCTGAATCATCCCCAAACATCCCTAAGACATCTTCGGTTCTTTGTTTGGACTCCCTACCTATTTATTTCTCGACCGTCCAATTGCGATCGGAGGGACGAGGTAGCCCTAACCTAATCCATGATGTATATATATTCGTCCACCCCTAGTCTATTTTGGCAAACCCTAAAAATCCTCTACCTTGTCCCATCGCGCCGCCGCCACTGTTCTCTCGGGATCCATCCCGAGCCAACCACCTTCCCTCCTGCCCGATCCACCCAACCAGCGCTCTCCACTGCTCCACCTCGATCTAGATGCCCGCGCTCCTGATCCAAAATTCCTCCCGGCCTCTACCCCATAGCTTCCGACCACCTCCCTCGTTGTGCGTGCCCATCCATGAGTAGCACAAGCCGCATCAGCCATCCGCAGTGCCTCCCTGCTCGAGGCGCCTGAGTTCCTCACCCGCTGTCACCGGAGGAGCACCAAGGCCTCACCTCTTCCTCCTGTTCCTTTCTCCCTCTCTCATCGCTCTTCCCTCACCCCGAGCTCCCTTGTCCCTGTGCCTACAGGAGCTTCTCCGCCGCCGTGCCGTGGTGCCGTTCACCTACTTCGTCATGTCCTGGACCTCCACCTTCCTGGATTCGACAACCCGCACCAAGTCTGCCACCGTTGAACTCTTCTCGAGAATGAGCTCGACTCCGTGGCCTTGACCTCGTCCTGTGCTCGGATCCCCTGCGCCCGAGCTCCCCTAACCTGAGGTTCTCATCGACGACCAAAGCCAAGTTCTGTTGTTGCTGCGCCTTCACCATCCCACTTCATATGCTACCGTTGCCACAGTCCACCTCCAGGGCACTGCAGCCGTCGCCTCGCCATGGAGTTCGTCAGCCACCTCCACCACTTCTGCACCCGGATCCGACCGTCCGAGCCCTTCCCAGCTGCTTGCAAGCCATGCCGTCGGGCGCCGTTCCCTCGCCAGGCCGCCAAGTCCCTCGACTCGCTGCCTCGTCACCGCAGCAACATCAGCAGTTCGCCAAGCCCCGACAACCGCTCCTCCTCTGTGCGCCTGTCATCGATGCCTCATCCCCAAGTACCACTTCTCCGCCTCCCCAAGTTGCACCCTCGCCGGCCGGAGTTCCTGCTTCTGCCGTCATCATCCGAGGCCAACTCCTATCCTCTGTTTTGAACCAGGGAGTGACGTCGCCCGGTCTAGTCGCGCGTTGACTGTGCCACGCCAGCGTGAGGCCCTCCCGTGCCAGATCCGCCAGCCCAAACCGGCCCATCTTCTCCTCTGGGCCCAATGTGAGCAGCACACCAGTTCTAGCCCGATCTATTTTTTTCTTCTCTGGACGATTTATCCAATTTCTAGGAACTATTGTTTTACAAAAAAGTCCCTCATGTTCATGCATTTAATATCTCACAAACTATGCATCATATGTAAAAACTTCATATATGAAAAATGCTTAGAATTTTGTCAAGTTTCATAATATCCCACTTTCATCCATGTTTGAAATGTTTAAATTGTTTTTTTGCATTAATTTGCATAAATGGCATGCTAAAATGATTTATTTCATATCTAAATAACCATAGCTCGAAATTAAATAAAGTATATATGAAACTTGTCTAGAAAAATGCATAGATTAGCATGGTGCACTTACTTTGCATGTTTAACAACTCTAAAATATGGTTTAGGGCAGAATAGTAGAAAATTCAAAATATGCATATGGGGTTTTTCCGGAATTGTTGTTTGTTGTTTCCGGCCTCATTTAAATTTGCCTAACTAGATAGTTTACATATGTTTCACCTCTTGCCATGTTTAACAACATTTAATATTGTTGGGTACATAAACGGGAGAGAATAAATAAATGAAGGTGGTGTTTCGTCAATATGCAACTCGTTGCATATTGAGCTTCACTTAACTTGTAGTATGCTTTGTTGCATTTTGCCATGCCATGCCTCATTAAACCGGACATACATCATACTTGATTGTGCATCATGGCATGTTTATGTGTTGGTTGTTTCCCATGTTGTTTGCTTCTTTCCGGTTGTGCTTCTTCTTGAAAGTATTGGTTACGTTGCGATTGTGAGGATCCGTTCGACTATGTTGGTTCATCTTCTTCATGGTTTCAGTCTTCTTCCTAGCAGGATTTCAGGCAAAATGACCATCACCTTGGATCTCACTATTATCTTTGCTTTGATAGTTGTCTTGATGCTATCGCTATGTCGCACTACCCACCACTTGTTTAACAAGGCTCCAAAATTGCCATGATAGCCCCTAACCTTTTTACCCTTCCTGGCAAACTGTTGTTTGGCTATCTTACCACTTTGCTCAGCCCCTCTTATAGCGTTGCTAGTTGCAGGTTGTTCCATGTTGGGACATGGATATCATCATCACCAAATCGTCTATACTGTGTTAAAAAAACTTTGTTATTTATAATTATCTATGTTATATATGTTCCACTTGATTTTTCTTATGTATAAAGTTGTGATATAAAAGATTTTTATATTTCTTTATAGAGGGAGTATATGTCTGTCAAAAATATATTTATCTATAACTAGTTACTACTGTCTTTCTACTTCCTTTCGCTGATTTGTGGGGCATCCGGCAACGGGGTCCACGTGCCATATGCACCAAATTAGAGTGCACTACTGCACGGTAGACACACTCCGGTCATAGCGCCGCAGTAATGCCCAATGAGCCGTCAAATCACAAAAAAACCCACCTTTTCTAGCTTTAGCAGTAAGCTGGACGGACAAAGCGACAATATTTCACTGGGCCTGAATCCCCTTCTCCCTCGTCTGCTTGTTCAGATAAAATCCCCTCTCGGTGATTTGATAGGGTTTTCTCATGGAGAACAAGGTATGAATTCTTCATCCATCCCCGATAAATCCAAGTCCCTTGGTTGCGGGTAATCCTAGGATGGCAGCCGCCGCAGTTGATGCATTTTTCTTCCTACTGAATCTAGTGTGTTCCATTTGCAGTGCCCGAAGTGCGAGGACCCTACAGGTTTCTGCACCCTTGGCGAGACGCCACACTTGTTCCTTCTCATCCTAACACAGGATTTTAAAATGCACACAATATGTTCCTAGAATCCTCTTTTCTATCCGGGAGGGTGGTGTTTTTTGAACATGTTGTCGACTAATTTGGAAATTTGGATTGCTATATTTTGATAAAAGGTACTAGTACCATGGTCAACACTGGTGTGAAGGAGGAAATTATTTCTAGATTTGTATAGGGAATACATTGTGTTCTCATATTATTTTTCCTGCAGTGCATTCCTTGCTCTGCCAGAACACATGTAATCAAGATGCTCGGCCTTGCCATAACTGAATACACCAGTTTAATGGTCACAGTGATGACAAGCCATGGATATAAGTTCCGAGTTGGGTTCATGAACCAAGAAGATCACTTCTTTTTTATGGCCGAACTTTGATAAAGTTTCTCAAGTGTTACGGACTGAAAGTTAGCATATGAATGCTGATGGAAATAGTAGAACCTGGTCTCATCTTCACTGTGATATTCCACCCCGACGTCATTCCAATTGTTCATCCATGTTAGTTTTGTATTTGGTTATTGCTTGTTGCCTTGATTACTTCTTAGTCCACCTATTCTGTCTAACTAATCACAATTTAACTTTAGAAGTAGCAACAAATCTCTCACGAAGATGCTACTTCTAACTAATATTTTCTTATAATTGGTGGCACATGTAGGTTTTTTCAGAGTTAAGCAGGCTACTCATTTGTTATTCTATAAGAACTCAGCTATTACTGATGGCAGTGAATTTGACTGGGACGACATCCACAAGTTCCTACACTTGATTGATCGTCTTGAGGTCCTTCTGGGGCGTTTCAATGGTGGAAGGCCACATGGGATATGTGTGCCACTGCTGCACTCGTTGAACAGGTCCAACTGTGTTGAGAAACTTATGGTATGAGTTGTTTTCTGTTATATATGTTGCTCATAAACTCTTGCTTATACACAGTTTTATAGTTGTGATCTTCTTGAAACAGAAACTGCCCGGTTCTATTGTTCCTATACAGATGCCTGACCATGGCCGGGTCAGACTTGCGCTTGGTTTCAACATGATGTTTATGTCGACCTACTGCATTCCCCTTGGAGGTGAAAAGATACTTATTCATGGGTGGTCTCAAATAATGAAGGCCAATACATCTTGGAGAATAGGACGGAAGATTATGTTCCTGCTTCTCCATGGCTCTAAAGCGAATATCCTGTTTATTGACCACATTGCAAGATGAAGCCGCTTTCAGAAGGTTGTGGATGTGCGGGGTGGCGCTTGGGCCTTGTCCTAGGGCTTGGCAGTCTCACCCTTGTTAACTGTAGGCAAAGTAGCACTGTTCGAGGTGTGCTTTGTACGGTTGAACCTGTATAAGTACTCATACTGCTTTCAGCTATGGTTGTTAAGTGCCCCTGCTGGTTTCAGTTAAGGTTGTTAAGTACTCCTGCTGCTTTTATAGTATGTCATGTTTCTTCAGTCATGTCTTCCTCCAGCCGCCAAAACCAACCAAGCGCCAGTGGGGCCGCCAGCTTCCGCTTCCCACGGCTAGTTGCACCGCAGCGCACACATCGCCGCCCCACCATCTCCTCAATTGTTAACGTTGACGTGGCCTCGCCGTCGTCCTCCGCGCTCTTTGGTGCGCTCGCTGCAGCGCCGCCCGCTCGCGTTGTCAACATGGTCAACAAACAAGAGGAATAGGCAGAGGACTGCACGTGGAGAGGATGACAGTAGGTGTCACGCCCTCGATGCGGCTATATCTCCCACGTGTCGAAGCACGACTTAGAGGCATAACCGCATTGAAAGCAATGTCGCAAGTGAGGTAATCTTCACACAACCCATGTAATACATAAGGGAAAGAGATACATAGTTGGCTTACAATCGCCACTTCATACAATTACATGAATAAAGCATTACATCAACTAGATACAATCAAGGTCCGACTACGGAACCAAAATAAAAGAAGACTACCCCAAATGCTACACAGATCGCCGATCATCCCGACTGGGCTCCACTACTGATCAACTAGAATGAAACAACATAAAGGACAAGATCTTCATCGAGCTCCTCCTTGAGCTGAGTTGCGTCACTTGCACGGTCCAACGGCACCTGCAAGCTGGTTTTGGAAGTATCTGTGAGTCACGGGGACTCGGCAATCTCACACCCGCGCGATCAAGACTATTTAAGCTTATAGGTAGGGTAAAAGGTATGATGTGGAGCTACAACAAGGGACTAGCATATATGGCGGCTAACATACGCAAATGAGAGCGAGAAGAGAAGGCAAAATCATGGTCGAACAACTATGATCAAGAAGTGATCCTAGAACAACCTACGTCAAGCATAACTCCAACACTGTGTTCACTTCCCGGACCCCGCCGAGAAGAGACCATCACGGTAACACATGCGGTAGATGTGTTTTAATTAAGATCATCTTCAGGTTTTCTACAACCGGACATTAACAAATTCCCATCTGCCCATAACCGCAGGGACGGCTTTCGAAAGTTCAAATCCCTGCAAGGGTGTCCCAACTTAGCCCACCACAAGCTCTCACGGTCAACAAAGGATATTCCTTCTAGCGGGAAGACCCGATCAGGCTCGGAATCCCGTTTACAAGACATTTCGACAATGGTAAAACAAGACCAGCAACACCGCCCGAATGTGCCGACAAATCCCGATAGGAGCTGCACATATCTCGTTCTCAGGGCACACTCAAATAGGTCAAGCTACGAGTAAAACCAACCCTCGAGTTGCCCCGAGGTGGCCCCGCAGGCTGCCCATTTCGGACCAACACTCAGAGGAGCACTGGCCCGGGGGGGGGGGGGTTAAACTAAAGATGACCCTTGAGTCTGCAGAACCCAAGGGAAAGAAAAGGCTAGGTGGTGAATGGTAAAACCAACGTTGGGCATTGCTGGAGGAGTTTTATTCAAGGCGAACTGTCAAGGAGTTCCCATTATAACCCAACCGCGTAAGGAACGCAAAATCCGGGAACATAACACCGATATGACGGAAACTAGGGCGGCAAGAGTGGAACAAAACACCAGGCATAAGGCCGAGCCTTCCACCCTTTACCAAGTATATAGATGCATTAATTAAATAAGAGATATTGTGATATCCCAACAAAATATCCATGTTACAACATGGAACAAAACTCCAATCTTCACCTGCAACTAACAACGCTATAAGAGGGGCTGAGCAAAGCGGTAACATAGCCAAACAACGGTTGGCTAGGACAAGGTGGGTTAGAGGCTTGGTTTAACAATATGGGAGGCATGATAAGGAAGTGGTAGGTATCGCAGCATAGGCATAGAAAAAGAGTGAGCAACTAGCAAGCAAAGATAGAAGTGATTTCGAGGGTATGGTCATCTTGCCTGAAATCCCGCACGGAAGAAGAACGAGTCCATGAAGAAGACAAACAGACGTAGTCGAACGGCTCCTCACAAACGTGACATAATGGAAACCAACCCGAATAAGCAACACCGGAAAGAGGCAAACAACATAGTAAACAACCCTCACAGAATCATGGCATGATGCACAACCAAATATGATGCATGTCCGGTTTAAATATGCATGGCATGGCAAAGTGCACAAACAATCCTACAAATTAAGTGGAGCTCAATATGCAACTCCGTTGCATATTGACGAAACACCACATTCAAGTTATTTAGTTCGATCTTGTTTATGTACCCAACAATATTAAATGTTGTTAAAACATGGCAAGAGGGTGAAGCAAAGTAAAACTACCTATCTAGTCAAGTTTAAATGAGGCCGGAACAACAAAACAACAAGTCCAAAAACTCCTCATGTGCATATTTTAGGTTTGGTACTGTTCTGCCCTAAACACAATTTTAGGTTGGGTAAACATGCAAAGTGAGTACACCATGTTAAACTAGGCATTTTTCTACCCCATTTACATATAAAGTTTATTAAATTCGGAGTTACGGTTATTTAGTTATGAATTAAATCATTTTAGCATGGCATTAGGTAAATTATGAACAAACATCATTTTAAACATTTCAAACATAGATGAAAGTTGGATATTATGAAACTGGACAAAATTCTAAGCAAGTTTCATATATAAATCATTTTAAACCGATGCATGGTTATTAAGTTATTATATGCATGAAGTTTAGGGACCTCTCTGTAAAACAGTAATTCGCTAGATAAATAGAGAAAATCGCAGAGAAGGAAAAAAAACAACGCGGGCCGAAACTGGCTGGGCCGATGGTGTATAGGAGAAGGTGTGGACGGGCTGCTGCCCACATCGGGCCAACCGGCCGGCTGGGAGATGCTGGAAAAGGGGCGCGCTGGGCCGGCCTGCCTGCCTGCGACCCACGCGAGCACTGGAGCTGGGCCAGTTGCTGGACCTCGCGCGAGACACGACCCAGGCGCGGGTTTGCTGCGGTCAACGTGACGACGAGGGATCGCTTGTCCTCTGTTCGTGAATCAGGGATCGAGCAGGTGGCTGCTATCGCTCCAGGAAGAAGAAACGAGGCGATGCTGGGGCTTGAACGGGAGGCGCCGAGTTGATCTAGACAGGGACAAGGTCTTGGCGATGGTAGCTTGGTGCGAAGACGGCGGACGGTGCGGCGGCTTGAGGCAGAGGAAGCAGACGCAAAGACGACGGCAGGGGAGGTATGCATCCGAGCGGTGGAGGCCGTTCCCGATGGCGGACTTGACGGATCAACGCAGGAGAAGGCCCTTGGCAGCCATAGCGGAGCTTCCGCTGCTCCTGCATCTGACAAGAGGGAGAGACACCGGGGCATGAGAGAGAGGTTAGGGACGGTGTGGATCCGGGCAGCGAGGCGGCTGCAAGGAACCCCATGGGAGGCGTTGGGCGCTCCTGTTGGAACAGAGGAAGAGAGACAGGGAGGTGAGACGAGGAAGGCAAAGAAACCACGGGAGGAGGAGAAGGACAACGAAGCTTATCTCGTGGTCGCCGGCGGCGGCGCCGGTCGCCGGATGACGAGGCGAGGTAGAGGAGCCAGGGGAGGCTCGGACGGCTACAGGCGCGAGAAGACGAGCTCGGGTGGCTGCGGCTGTAGGGATGAATCGAGCAGAGGCCGGTGAGGTTGGTCGGGGATGGATTGGATCGGCTTGGTGGTTGGTTAGGCGTTGAAAACTAGGAGAGTGGCGGCGGACACGGGAGGATCCGTAGGAAATAGGGTTAGGTCTGAAATAGACTAGGGGTAGACTATATATACAGGAAAGGAGGGAAGTTGGATCATCCGATCGATATCCGACGGGCGAGAATAAATAGGCTCGGGAGTCCATAAAAGAAAACAGGGATATTTTGTAGACGTTTGGGGATGATCCGGACACAACGGTGACGATTGTCCGGATCGGGTCCGGGACATCTTTCGGACGCGCGCGCGAGGAGGTCCGCGGACTGACGAGAGAGCCTAGGTTAGGCCTGGAGGTAGGTAGTGGACTGTGCAGAAGGTCTCAGGCTGAGAGAAGAGAAGAGAGGCCCGGCGACTGTTTCTGGAGACCGAAAATGTCCGACGTTTGACCGACTATATTGTCGCTATAGTTAATCGTTGGGGCATCAAACGAACTCTGAATGCGATGAAACTTGACAGGCGGTCTATCTACACTATAATAAGACCACACGCCAACTTTCAACCCATTCTGAGAACATTTTCCAGCCACTTATAAAATACTTTTCAGACATGACGCAGGCGCGTGCAAGTGTGTCTGGGCTCAGAACGGACAACAGACGGAACTGGGAGAACCAGACTAATGCAAGTTTTGAAAACATGATGACATGGCAAAATGCAACACGCAAGAAAATGACAAGGTCACAATAGCGAATAACTGGAGGACACCTGGCACATCGGTCTCGGGGCGTCACAGTAGGGGCCCACCATGTCTATGGCCGGACGCAAGGAAGTTCCTCATTTTTTGTTATATATACTCCATTGTCAGCGTATGGAAAGAGAAAATTCTTCCCCCTAGTCGTTTCCTGACATCTGGGACCCACGACATTGTCAGCATATATAGTTAATAGACAAGAGAACATCACAAGATCGGCTGACACCTGGGACGTAGCTGCTCGAGCAGTATTTTTTTTGTAATTGTTGAGATGGAGCAGGGTTTCAACTGGGCTGTGGCCCGTCTAGCCCAGGCTTATATTTTATGTTCACCACATGACCAGCCTAGCATTTTTTTCTTTGTGAAAATGCGCCCACTTTATTTTTTCTGAAGAATACCCAATCCAGGCCTACTTATTTTTCTACGCCCTGATGGGCTGCAACTCTTTCAAGACGCCTGCAAATCTTGAAAGTAATATGAAATGGGCTGTAAATATAAAAACAGATGACAAATTGGCAATTACTTTATAATTTCTGATTTTTTCACATTTTCATATTCTAATTTCACTGGGCTTTAACCTAATTTGAATATATCTTCAAACTACTTTAAATCTGGCTCGACATTTCGATATTAAAAATAGTTTGGAACCCACATAAATATGCGATATTTCGTTTAAAATTTTAACCCTGGCCCTGGCCAACAAAAAAGCGGACTGCAATAAATTGCATAAGAAGTTGCAATGAGCTATATATAAATTATTAAAAAAATAGGGAATGGTCTGACTTGCGGGCCTATTAAGTTGATGCGTATGCAAGATTTTTTTTACTTATTATATATGTCAACAAACGATTCTAGCAGACGTAACCGTTGGATGTCAATCCAACGGTCGTCGTGTTTCTTCAATCTCTAATCTTCTTGCTCCAGCCGCCAAATCCAGCATCAGCAGGACAGCCTACTCCGCCTCCCGTGGCCGGTTGTGCTGCCGCGCAGGCCTCACCACCCCCTACTACTCCCTCCACTAGCCAGGCCATCCCTCTACTCACCCACATCCCTCCACTGTTATGGCTTTGTCGCCTCCGGGTCATTCCCTTCCTGGGTCTCACCGTCGTCCATCGCGCTGGTGTTCTCGGCACAACATGGTCAAAGTTGTCAACAAACGACAACATCGGAAGAGGGATGTACATGGAGAGGCTGACAGTTGAGACCCACATGGTCCATGGCCACACGCAAGCAAGTACCTCCTTATTACGCTAAAAAGAATGACTACTCCCGCTGACAGCTCGGACCCACCAGCTATATCTTCGCACACAAGGAAGTGCCTCCTTATTATGCACAAAAAAGAATACTCCCCCTGCTAGCTGGGACCCACCAATGTGGGAGGCTGACTTGTGGGCCTACTAAGTTTACGGGGACGGAGGGCTTTGTCAACTTAGTCAATATAAACGATTCTAGCTCAAGTGACCATACGATATCCATCCAACGACCATAGTGCTTCTTCAACATCTGGTCTTCTTGCTCTAGCCGCCCAAACTGGCGCCGGTCGTGCCGCCTGCTCCTGCCTCCTGTGGCCAGTTGTGCTGCCGCGAAGGCCTCACCGCCCCCTACTACTCCCACCGCTGGCCAGGCCATCCCTCTACTCACCCACACCCCTTGTTATTCTACAATGATGGAAACCACACACCGAAGCCGAACCAGTGAACCATCGTACTCCTCTCCATGTGGGCATCCACTTTCGCGTCTTCCCCGGCTCCGCGTCGTCCCCTTCCTAGGCCTCGCCGTCGTCCACCGCCTTGGTGCTCTCTGTGTGGCGTGGTCAATGTGGTCAACAGACGACTTCCATCGGAAGAGTACTGTATGTGGAGAGGCTGACAGCTCGGTCCACGGCCACAACAAGCAAGTGCCTCCTTATTATCCGCAAAATAATGATTCCTACACCTGATAGCAGGGACCCACAGGATGAGCCACCGTATTTCGTGAAAAAACATTTCCCCCTCACTTCTGGGGCCCACTAGCTACATCTGCGCATGCAAGGAAGTGCCTAACAGTCGGGACCCACCTGGTCGAAGCGTACGTAGCATTGTCATTCTGGTTGCGAACATGTACGTACATACGATCGATCTGTCTGCAGGCTGCAGCGATGAACCATGGCCGTGTAAGGAAGGGCACATGTTGTAGTATAGGCGCACACGTGTCGTAGTAGAGGCGCGCACGTAGCATGTACACGTCCGTACAGCCAGGTTGCAAGAAAGTAAATACGGCCACGTACGTACATACAGGCGGGGTCTCGAACACCTACTCGTGCATATGTACGGCCAGGGCTCGTGTACATGGCTGGGTCGGAACGGAGAAATTGCGTTGTCGTGTTCATCGGGAGCCAACCGGCTTGGACGAAACAACCGATCGAAACGAGGCATGGCGTACCGCAGAATGGAGGAAACGGCCTTGTGTTTGACCGGCCACGATCGAAACGTGATCCTGTTCATCAGGGGGGTGTAGCGTACCGCGAAACGGAGGAAACAGACTTCTCTTGGACCTCCTACAGTCGAAACGGGGTCCTGTTGATCAGGAGGGGTGTGGCGTACCGCAAAACGGAGGAAACAGACTTGTGTTGGAGCGCTACGGTCGAAACGGGGGTCATGTTCATCTGGAGGGGTGTGGCGTACCGCAAAACGGGACTCCATGGGATACTATTCATCTCCACCGTCGACCTCCTCCAGCCTCCACGGGCTATTGTTCATCCACCGTTGACCTTTTCCAGCCTCCAGCCTCCACTTGCAATTGTTCGTCCACAGGCTCCTGTTCATCGAGCCTCCACTGCTCCTCCACCAGCTACTATTCAACTAGCCCTCTCCATGGGGTCCTGTTCAACCACCCCTCCATGGGCTACCATTCATCCAGCCCTTCACAGGCTACTGTTCAACCAGCCCTCCATGGCATCCTGTTCATCCAGCCCTCCACGGGGTCCTGTTCATCCACCCCAACCGTCTCGATCGTGGTCTTGTTCATCCAGCGACAATGATCTCTACTACCACGGGGTCCTGTTCATCCACCCCCATCGGGAACTGTTCATCCAACCCCCCCCCACCCAACAACGCGCACTGTTCATCAAGAGGCAGCATCGATCGGCTTTAGTTAGTAGCAGTAGCGAAGGAATCACTCGGGTTCAGTTAACAGCAAGGGATCGATCGGGGTTTAGTAGCGTAGCCAATGCAATCGCTCGGGTTCAGTTAGATCCCAACGCCTCGCTTGGGTTCAGTTAGAGCGCAACACCTCGCACACATGCATGTATGTGTACGAGAGAAACACACAAACCTCCGTGCATCGCTCGGCCCCGACCACCCATCGTAACCGGGAACTCCCCGATATTTTCCTCGCCCTCACTTCTACCACGGTTTTTTCTGTCATGGACAACCCAAAGAATGTCATGCAGCTGCGTCTTTGGCCCACCCAGGACGAAAAACCCATTTTCTGTCATGATTTTTTGTCATAGAAGTAGGAGCCCACCACATCTATGATGATACCGGGTTTCGTCACAATTATCATCATAGAAGTGTCATAAGCATGACAGAAAAAATTTCATTTGGCCCAAAATGTCACAGATGTGTCTTTTTTGTAGTGCCTGGTCTATGGTGCAGAAGTGGTGCTCCCCGCCAAACTCATATACGGTCACCTCGAGTACTTGCCTATGATGAAGTAGAGCAAGAGCAGCTGTGTTATGACGACGCCATGCTCCTTGAGGAAGATCGTCTTCGGGCAGCTGTGCACGCTGCAAGCTACCAGCAAGCCTTGCGCCGCTATCATAGCCGCAAGCTTCATGCCATGAGCCTTCAGGAAGGCGACCTTGTCATGTGGCGCGTTCAATCCGCCAATGGTGCAAACAAGTTGACGCCAAAGTGGGAGGGCCCTTACCGGGTAGTACAAGTCACCAGACCTGATGTAGTCCATCTGTAGGCTGAAGATGGCATTCACATGCAAAATTCATGGAATATTGAGCATCTTCGCAAGTTCTACCTGTCAGGCCCGGTTGCCGGGCCTTGTCCCAACAATCAGTTTTATACAAGCATAGCCTCAGAGGCTTGTAACCCTTTGTGCAAAGCCAGGCGCAGACCTTATGCATATCTAAATAAAACCCAAGTGTTTTGCAAACATGCATACATGTTTATCTATATGCTACATCATGATTTTCATGTAGTTGTACTTGTTTAGATTAGACGATTAACATGACACCAAGGGCCCCATGATGTTCTTTCTCTTCTTTATTTTTCTATCAGAGACAGAATGATTCCTTGTGAGCAACTTTCTCGAGGGAAGGATGGAAGCATTCTCACTTTGGACCTGCGGCAGCCTCTCCTTATTCAAGCGATAAGAAGTACTTCAAAGAAAGATAAGTCGAAAGCTTGTTTCATTTTAAAATCTACCGTCTTCTATATTATGTTTATGTATGAGAAATTTGCACGCAAGGAGACCTTGCCGCACCTTTCATTTGCGCTCTCATCCTAGCCTCGAGTCTGCTTGACGAGATTAGTTGCAGTTGTCTTTAAAGACGGCTAGAGGCCAGCCTCCATCTGTGCTCCTAAACATGCCTTGAGTTTACTCGACAAGGATTAGCAGTAGTCGCATTTGAGAGGGGCAAGAAGCCTTGCTAGAGATGATACTCGCAAAAAGACTGTTGAAGGCTAGCCCTTCTAAACGTCTAAGGCAAGTACGCATATCCGGCAAGTTTCTTCTCAATACTATGTGAGACAACAAGTATAAATCATACAAATGCGAATATAGATGGAAATATTTATATTTGATTCAAACGCGGCAACAACCTACATTTTGTTGAAAAAATAAAAGTGATTTGTAATGCCTTTCTTGTCCCTCTCCTCCTAGGGTTTACATCAAGAGCAAGGTGGGAAAAAGGAGTGCCTCGGGATGCCCTAGTCACCACCGCCAGGACCAGGGGGACATGGCTCGACAAGATCAGGAGAGCACCTCCCCGACAGGGAAGGTGAAGCCAGGGATGGAGAGAGCGGCTAGGCGATGCCTTGGTCACCTCTGCCAGGACCAGATTGATGTGGCTCAGCGGGAACACCGATAGGGAAGATGAAGCCGGAGTCCACGAGCCTGCCGGGGTCCATCTGGAGTTGGCGGTGGCGACTAGGCGAAGCACCCCTAGCAAATAGCTCTGTCGGGTTCTCGCTGTAGATGATGGTGTTGCTGTCAACTTAGTTAGTGATGACGGTGTTGTGGGCATTCAGTCAGAGTTCGAGTCGCCGTCTTCGGACTTGATGACCGGATGCCTGCCACCGGCATCTTTACCATCGGTGTCCTCCTCGAGAAACGAGGAGCATTCGTCCTGGCTCAAGCTTTCTACATAGCACCCAAGACGAGCGCCTGAAGGCCTGAAGATCTTGATGTAGAGCATGTTGGACTCCACCAACTTGAAGTGGAGGACATGACCCTCCCCAAGATAGTGGGCACGAGCGAAGGTTTTCCAAGCACGCCTAAGGAACATGACACGAGGTGAGCGGTACTCAACATTCGCCCACATTGCGCCATTACAGCAGCCGCTCACGCGCAGCCATAGCCCGAGCGGCTGATCAACCTCCATTGCCCTGGAGGAAGGGAGGGGAGCCGCACACGACTATGGGGAGGATGTTGCAGCTCGATGATGACCTCTAGCACCGTGTCCCCCGTATGACCCTCTATCGGGGGCGAAGTTGCTAAAGCAGAAACAACTAGCGTGCCGCTCCATCTGCCTTGACCGTGGGCGTTGTGTTGACCCCGACCGCGCCCTGCAGCCCCGCGTCATGCTCTGGAACTAACCTCCACTGCTACAGCTGAAGCATGGTGTCGACGAGAAGCTCTCGCTTCCCCGATCGAAGCCCGAGCTCGACCTCTTCTTCTCATCATGGTTAAAGAAGAAGCTAGGAAAGGAAGGAGGCGTAGATAGATGAGCATTGCTACCCTAGCACCCGTCCTTTTATAGCAGGGAGTGAGGGGTAGCTCTTCACTACCCAGGGGCAACCACCTCGCTCCACCTATCCAACCCGTACATCCCTGGCTAGCGTCTTGCTCCATAGACCGCCCAATTTCGTCAATCCGCACTCTGGCTGCTCTAATTAAAGCACTACCTCCATGACCGCCCTTCTACGCCAATTCCACGCCTCGTGCATAATCCGCGTCATGGGAAATAGGGGGAGGATGCGATAAAGGAGGAAGTGATGGAAGAAATGGCAGTTACCCCAAATCATGCATGGGAACCCTAACGGCCTCCTGCATGTGTCGGATCACGGGTTTCGGCAAAACACTTAAGGTTCAAACACTTGGGTGCGCGCGAAGATCTCCCCCCTATCGATCCACGTCCTAACTTAGCTAAGATCTCACGAACTAACTCGACGAACTCGCAACACAAAGGACACACGATTTATACTGGTTCGGGCCACCGTTGTGGTGTAATACCCTACTCTAGTGTGGTGGTGGTGGATTGCCTCTTGGGCTGAAGACGAACAGCACAAGGGGAAGAACAGCCTCCTGAGGTTGAGGTGTTCTTGTGCTTGATGAACCTATGTGGTTGAGGATGATCTTAATGTTCCATCCCTGCCTATGGTGGTAGCTAGTCCTATTTATAGAGGCACTGGTCCTCTCCCCAAATATTGGCGGGAAGGGAGCCAACAACGGCCAATTTGATAGGGGACAGCTAGTACAAGCTATCCTGACAAAAGCAGTCTTCGCCTGCCAAAGGCTCTGGTGGTGACGCCGTCCTGGGCTCCATGGTGACCTCTGTCTTGCCGTCCTTCTGGTCTTGGTCTCATTGCACCAATATGGAAACCTTTGCTTGATGCATCGGTACTCCGCGCCTGCACTTGACCCCTTAGCACCAAATAGGAAACAAGGACGCTGCATGAGCTGGCGCCCGCCTGGTCTCGATCGTCATGGCTTATGTCCCGAGAACCTCGCGAGGTTTGCCCGGCCTTGAACTCTCCGCCCCTCACGAGCCAGCATGGCGAGGCCGCTCCTGAGGAGGTCTTGTGTCGTTCGCCTCGCGAGGCTTGGCCCCTCGCGAGGGTCTTGATTCCTTGTTGATGAAGATGGGCCGTACAGGCCTACCAGCAAAGCCAGGCCATGGGCCGCAGGCAGGCAAGTCTGGGGACCCCCATTCCCAGAACACCGATAGTAGCCCCGGGGCCCAAGGCGCGCTCGGGCTTGGCTTCAAGGCAAATCCAATGGTCAGGTGCGGAGCGCCATGGACCCCAATAGCCTGCGGCCTTGGTCGACGCGTGGCGGTTGATTGGATGTGGGCATCTCCGCTTCCCCATGCTGCCTTGATACCCGCCTGGCTATACGGCCACCGCGGTCTACACGGTTATTCCTCCATCGCTTGCGCCATTCTCCTCCAATTCCTCTGCTTCCCCAGACTCTGCTCCTCTTTCCAATCTAACCTTAGCTCTGCTCACCCCATCGCCATAGCGCT
Organism: Triticum urartu; assembly: GCF_003073215.2. Classification (NCBI taxonomy): domain Eukaryota; kingdom Viridiplantae; phylum Streptophyta; class Magnoliopsida; order Poales; family Poaceae; genus Triticum; species Triticum urartu. The sequence continues at coordinate 295,456,333 of NC_053023.1, read as the reverse complement.
GACGCAAGCGGATAAGCGGAAGAAGCCTCTGTCTTCGGCTAGTGCGCCCCCGGCCGCCGAGCCTGCAGTAGGCTGACCACGGCTGCTCAACAATGAGGCCATGGGCAAGGTGCGTCCCATGCTCGCATCCAGCTTGAACGAGTGGGGGGAGACGATGGCCTGTCCTGCTTCCCGTGCTCGCATTGACCGGACGACCACTGAGGTCCCCTTCTTCATCGACGCCCTCTGGGCCGGCTTGCTCCCTCCTTTCTTCGCCTTCCTCAACGCGGTGCTTTCCCATTATCAGATCCAGATGCTGCACCTTGATCCCCAATCAGTGACCGTGCTTGCCGTCTTCGCCTTCGTTTGTGAGGCCATGGTAGGCATTGCTCCCTCCGTGGCTCTTCTTCGCCACTTCTTCTCGCTGCACCTGATTGATCCTCGGTAGAGCTCCGGATGCTTGAGCTTTCAAGCCGTGGCGGCGACGAGATCGACTTCGAGCTTCCACCATCCACGAGCGGGTTCCGGACACAGAGGGTGTTTGTTGACGACAGAGTGCTCAGCCCCCTACTCTCCTCTCCGTTAGAGCCTGACATTCCTAAATCCGGTTGGTACCACCAGAGGCCACCGATCCACACCTTGTCCCCCTCTGGCTCAGATTGAGATAGCTCAAATACCTTGGCGTGACTGCGCCTATGGTCATGAGGGAGTTCGTCCGGCGCTGAATTGCTCCGCTCCAGAGCCACTCTCGGCCGATGTGGGCCTTGCTCAGCAGCCAGGACCACATGAGACATTAGAAGTCTAAGCTCCCCCATGAGGCATGGCGAACGGTACTTGAGATCCTGACGGGCGTCCTGTTGCCGGACGACTTGCCGACAAAGAGTTTTGTTTTGTACCGTTGCTCGAACAAGATGACCTTCGCGGAGCGGATTCCCTCCTTCGACGAGCGGGGGCTGCGCCCAACTGGCCATGTGGGGCCCCGCGAGAACCCCAGCGTCGTGGTTCCTTTCCTCGACGCTGGCGCCGAGCTCGCCCCAAGTGTTGGTGCAGGGGGGCATAAACCGCTGGGGACCGATAGTGAAGGTGCCAAGATGTCGATGCCGCCCAAGGCTCCTGAAGCATCGACCTCGGGGTCTCCTGACTCTTGCCCTGGGGCGGCGGTTGAAGGGGCGACGCAGCCCACGTCTCCTGCGACTAGGGCTCTTGAGGCCTCGGCAAGTCACTGCACGGCAGAGCCGGCCAGCTCTCCTCAACCTGGCTCTTCTGAGGCTGCCCCTCCGAGCAGTTCTCCAGCCACACCTCGTGTCGACCCCCATGTCCAGCGCTTTGGCCAGCTGTGCGTGGACTTTGCAGAACTCCGCAAGAGAAAGGGGTCCACGAGCTGCGGCAGCGGCACTTTCGGGCCGTTGAAACGGAGGAAGTATATCGCCCTTGATGAGTAAGTACCTTATCTTGGTGATCATCTGTGTGCCGCTTTCCTTCCTGACGATTTTCCCCTCAGGACCCCTTCTGCCAAGGCCGTGAAATCTCCTAAGAAGCAGCTCCCTCTCGTCCCGTTGCACCCGCCAACCTCAAGCGCTACAGGCTTGTGTGCTGCCCATGGCGTGGGGTCAACCGTGGGAGTTGGTCTGTCAACAAGGTGCCTTGAGCTTGTGCCTTCGCCGTCCTTTCTTCACGGCCTTGCTCGGAGCGCAACAAGCGTGCCAAGGGCTCCTCCCCTAGTCATGGTCGGCAGCTGGCTGGCTTTGATCCTGGGGTCTTCTTCAAGCAGCGGGCACCGTTCAGTTCGGGCCCCACACGAGGGCCGGCTGCCGCCTAGGGCTGTGCCAGCCCCCAGCCCCCTGCTGAGAGGGGGCGCACCGCGTCGAGCATCGACTACAGCCCCCGTAGCAGAAGTCGAGATGGGCCGTGCGCTCGAGTTCGAGCGCGGGCGGAGCGTTATTCGTCATGAGCTCTTCCAGGAGGCGATGGGCGCGATGAACCGACTCGGTGAAGAACTTGTGGGTGTCGACGCGCGCCTTGAGGCTGAGGGTCTTCGGTTGGCAGAGGAGTGGCACAAGCTAAAAGTGGCCATCAACCTCGGGTGCCACCAGCGCGAGCTGGATAATATGAAGGCTGAGGCTTCCCTTGCAGCCTCCCGTGAGGCCTGCTCGCGAGCTCTGGAGGAGGCTCGTGAAGTTGACCACCGTTATGAGGCCGCGGAGAAACGCGCGTGGGAGCTCCAAGCCTGGAGCGCTGTCTTGGATCAGCAAGTGGAGGCGCGTAGGGCTGCCCTTGCGTCGTTGAGGAGGTCGCCCACCGAGTAGGAAGAGATCTGGAAGCGCGAGGAGGTGCTAGTGCTGGAAGCCGTGGAGTGCAGCCTTGAAGTTGAACGGCTGGAGACGAGGGAGCACCAGGTTGCTCAGGCGGAGGACGACGTCAGTGCACGCGAGGTCAGGGCCCAGGGGAAGGTCGACCGCCGGGTGGCCGAGGCTCTCATGGATCTCGAGAGGATGCAAAACCTGAAGCTGAAGCTCGTGGAAGCCGGGGCCGCTGGTAGCACTGCTTCCCTCAAGTCTAGGATGGTCGAGGTGGAGCGGCGCGAGGAGGCCGCCGCATCCGCCTTGGCCTCGGCGCAGGCTCAGCTGGCTTCCGCCCGTGCCGAGCTGCTCTCTCGTCGGTAGTGGGTCACCGACGCCGAGTCCGTCGCGTGGCAGAACAAGGATGAAGTGCTCGAGTGGCGGACGTTGGAGCGTGTGCACGCCCCATGCTCGAGGACCTCAGGAATTGGGCCAACACCGCCCTGGGCCATATCTACGATGAGAATGCTCCTCATCCCCATGCAAACGACTATGCCAGCCGCCTCTGCTTCTTTAGCAATGTGGTGACGCGCCTGCAGAACCGTTTCGAGAGGGCTCGCCAGCTTGTTGAAGAGAGGAGTCGCAGTTTGCTGGGGCACGTATTCTCCCGCATCTTCAGCCACCTCCGGAGCATCGATCCCAACTTCGATTTTGACGCCGCCATTGCTCCCGTACCGGAATCCATCTGGGGTGACTTGGCGCGATGGGTTGAAGACAACATGGATGCGCTGGTTAGGGCCTTCGCTCCTGACGACGACGGGGTAGTGGTTGCGGCGGACGAAGGTGACGTGGTTGATGACGGCAACGCCGGCGCCGGTGAAGGTGGAGGTGACGCGAACGATGGTGACAGCGACGCTAGCGGCGCATCTGAAGATGACATGGGGGACGCAACGAGCGACATATCCGGCCGATCCCTCATTTCCCAGCTGTTTACCCTGTAAAAAACTTGGGCATGGACCCGAAAGATTGTAAGAGCATTTTTGAGAGGGGGAGCCCCTCATGTAAAGAAGTCGTAGCTTCTATCCTTCCGTGTCAAATTGAGTACGCGTCTTCATGAGCTTACGTATGCTGGGGCAAGGTTGTTGTCGCGATTTACCTTAGCCTGGACGAGCCCAAAACTGGCTCACGTTATGCTTATATTGCTATGCTATGCTCGTAGACGTGGATTGGGTTTGAGTGTATCCATGACAGATGTGAGATTGATAATTAATGGTTCAACTTAAGGTGGCAACTTAAATACACATCTAGGTGGATTGCTTGTTTTGGGAACCTGGGGATATACCAGTGTTGTCCTAGGAGATCCCGGGGATATAACGTGTGATCCTCCTACGGTCCGCCACCCAGGCTCAAAGGGATCAAAAGATTATTCATGCTAGAAACTTCCGTGTGCAACCACAAGCCATTATGGGCTCTGGCATAGTTGAGTATGTTGTGTGACCTCTTTCAGTGGTGGGCTAGCAGATGTAGAGGGAAAGTAGGTGTAAATGTCCACCCAGAGTAAAGAGTTAATGCTTCTGAAAGACTGTGTCTCGGTCATCCGTTTCTCAAACACCGTGCAGTGCGAGAAATACAATGGAGGAGATCGAGTCTTGTGGGGAAAAGTGCGCAAACCTCTGCAGAGTGTACAAACTAATCATGGTTAGCCGTGTCCCCGATTATGGACATCTTGAGTATCTAGTACTTAGATTATCCTACTGTATCTCATCACTCTAATTTAATTTGTTTGGATGATAATTACTTTTAATTGGGATTGAGATGGGGGTACCATTCTCAATGTTTCAACTACCATGATAGTTAAATAAAATATATTCCTTTGTTGTAGGGAAAAAATTGCTTTTCACAAAAACCATATAACCATAGAGCCTCCACCAGCCATATATGCATGTGGTGATAGCATTTATCTATTCATTGCTCTACTGTGTTACATTGCGAGCATATTCCATGTGCTGACCCGTTTTCGGGCTGCAACATATTATGTTGTAGACTTTTCAGATGATGAGTAAGACGCGATATGTCATTTCTCATGCACTCACCTATGCCGTTGGAGTTGATGGAGTGACTTTATCTTCCAAGTCTTCCGCTATTATCGTTTTAGATGGCCTTAAGCCATATTTATTGTAATAAGTTCTCTTTTGTGACATTCGATGTAATAAGTGTGTGATTGCTACTCTGTTATAAATCCTTCGAGTACAATGTGTGTCAGCATTACCGATCCATGGATGACACTGAAGCACAGAGACTCGACCGTTTAAGGTCGGGTCACTACATCCCTTGTCGGCACCTTCTTTGTCGCAGGTGGCGCAACCTTGGATCTCTTGCTAGCAGAATTTTCCGGCAAGTCTTCGACATGTCCACATCACTCAGAGGATGTGTGCTTCCTGGAGCTTGTCGGGCTTTGTTCTATTGTTCGGCTTCGCAAGAGCTATTTCCTTATCGGCTTCCACTGCAGCCGTGTCCCTATAAAGCTTGTCCATACATATAACTGCTTCTTTCTGGCCGGAGTTGATGGAGATGACACCCATCGGCCCTGCATCTTCAATGAGTTATAGGCATAGTGGGATGCCGCCATGAACTTTGCCAAGGTAGGGCGACCAAGAATTCCATTGGACGACAAGGGGATCTTAACCACGTCAAACATCATCTTCTCGGTTTGGTACTTTGGGTCTCCGCCAAACATCACTAGCAGCGTGGTCTTTCCTTTTGACTGGTTTCTTCTCGGGTTGGTTCCCTGGAATGTCCCATTTTCTTGAGCTCTTCTGCAGGTATCTGCAGCCTCTCGATCACCTCAGGGGAGATCAAGTTCAAACTGGCCCCACCATCAACTAACAATTTCTTAAACCAGAGGTTGTGCATCATTGGTAAGACCAACAACGGCAAAACCAGACCGCAGTCGTACGATCAAGGTGGTTGTGGGCATCGAAAATGATAGGCGTGTGGGACCACAGGGCTTTCGTGCATCTGTTGCTGGCTCCACTGCATTGACTACGCGTGCCCATTGCTTGAGCTGGCGATGGGACGAGTCCAAATATGCACCTTCGTCAATGCACATGGCCTTCATCGCCTTCCGGAATTCTTGTTCACAAGACTCATTATCCTCATCCTCACTTTCTTTGTCTTCTTCTTTCTTCTCTATGGCCCAGGCGGGCTTTTCTTTCTTCTGGCCAGCGTTGCTACTGCGTCCGCCTCGACCACCGCGGCCCTTCTTGACGGACCCACCTGTACTATCCTGGCCTTTTTCCTTGTCCCGCTTCTCATACTCAGCTTTATGTTCTCAACTAGCTGTCGACTTGTCGGCACTCCTAGAGGTTGTGGCCTTTGGTACGGTGGATCTTGTAGTATGGCCCATCAAACTTGCCAGCTTTCTCTTGCGCCGCGGCGACCTGGCAAACAATGCATGTATCGCTTCCTTGTCGGTACTATTTGTTTTGGGTTTCTTGGCTGGGCTGGAGTTGCCGGATCCTTCCACAGCCATAACTTACTTGCCTCTGCGCATTCGGTTGCATCTTCGTCCCTTCATTCCCAGGGCAGTTGTGTCATCATCGTCGGAATCGACTTCGGCGGCATCATCCTCCCTAGGAAACCTTCTCCCTTCTTCAGCGACGCACACACTTGTCGGCCAACATATAGAGTTCGTTGACGGTCTTTGGTAGGCGGATATGCATCTTCTCCCGCATCTTGCGATTGCGCACATTCATTTGGAATTTGGCAACCACGGTCGCGGGGTAAATATCTGGTATGAAACGATGCACGAGGATGAACCTGTAGATCTACTTGCATAGGTTTTCTCCTTCCTTCTGCGAGATTACTTGCAAGTCGCTGGGCAATCCCGGACCTCTTTTGCTGCAAGGTGCCGATACCAGGGTATTGCTTATCGCACCCATCGGGGAGCACCTCAAGTACATGGTTCAAATGCATTTCCCCGGTGAGGTAGCTACCTATAATACTGCTGAGTATGAGGGACTGCTTACCGGCCTCAAAATTGCAGTAGAATTGGGAATCAAGAAGTTGATTGTTTGGAGGATTCACAGCTTGTAGTAAAGCAAGTAAACAAGGATTACCAGAGTCCATTGATGGAAGCATACGTGATTGAAGTGAAAAAGTTGGAAGAACACTTTGTTGGCCTACAAATAGAGCACGTCCCTCATGCGGAAAACAACATTGCTGATCAGTTGTCAAAGTGTGCGGCCCAAAAGCTACCTGTGGAACGAGGGGCTTTTGTGCTCCACTTGAGTCGACCCACAGTCACCCCATCAACAAGAGCCAAGAAGAGAATAAAAATAAGCACCAACAAATACTTCTCGGTAGAGCTCCCAGAAGCTAGTGGCAAAGCAGTTTCCGGAAACAGTGATGCGCTTGCCGGTCAGTAGCAACCTCAGGCAGAATCCCAAATTCTTGTTGAGGAGGTTAGCCCTCCCGTGGCCGAAGAAATTCCTTTAGTCCTTGTTGTTGAGCCCAAACCTCCGACATCGGTGTAACAGATAGTCCAATACCTCCAAACAAGAGAACTTCCCGAAGGGCAAGAGCAGGCTAAGAAAGTAGCACGTCAGTCAAGTATGTACCAATTTGTGGATAACATCCTGTGTATAAAAAGACCAAATAGAGTGAAATTGAAGTGCATTACCCGGGAAGATGGACTTAAGTTTTTGGTAGAGATACATGGAGGCATATGTGGTTCTCACATAGGAGCAAGAACTCTTGTTGGAAAGGCTTTTCGGCAAGGCTTTTATTGAAACACTACCCTTCAGGATGCAACTGAGCTAGTAACAAGATGTGAAGCATGCCAGTTTCAATAAAAGAGCATCCACCAATCGGCGCAAGCCCTCCAAACGATTCCTCTATCCTGGCCCTTTTGGGTCTGGGTGCTCGATATCTTGGGCCCCTTCGACCGTGCTACCGGGGGCTTTGAGTTCTTGTACGTCGCCATCTACAAGTTCACAAAGTGGCCTAAAGTAGAACCAGTGAGAAAGGTAACTTGACAGTCAGCCATCAAGTTCTTCAAAGAATTAGTTTGCCAGTTTGGGATCCCGAACAGGGTCATCACTGACAATGGCACATAACTCACGAGCCACGCTTTCATGCAATACACTCAGAGCCGTGGAAGCAAGGTATGCTTTGCATCCGTTGCTCACCCAAGGAGTAATGGGCAAGCAGAAAGAACAAAGGCTGACGTATTGCTCGGGCTCAAGACAAGAACTTTTGACAAGCTGCACAAGTGCGGGAAGCGTTGGATTAACGAGTTGCCGGTGGTTCTTTGGTCACTTAGAACGACACCAAATCGAGCTAGTGGCTAGATACCCTTTTCCCTGGTCTACGGTGCAGAAGCGGTGCTCCCCACGGAACTCATATACGGGTCACCTCGAGTACTTGCCTATGATGAAGTAGAGCAAGAGCAGGTGAGACATGATGGTGTCGTGCTCCTTGAGGAAGATTGACTTCGGGGAGTTGTGCATGTTGCATGCTTCCAGCAAGCCTTGTGCGGCTATCATAGCCGCAAGGTTCATGCCTGAAGCCTTAAGGAAGGCGACCTTGTCCTTCAGCATGTTCAATCCGCCAAGGGTGCAAACAAGTAGATATCGAAGTGGGAGGCCCCTTACCGGGTAGTATGAGTCACCAGACATGGCGCAGTCCGTCTAGAGACCGAAGATGGCATTCGCATGCAAAACTCATGGAATATTGAGCATCTTTGCAAGTTCTACTCGTAAGGCGTGGTTGTCGGGCCTTCTCCCGGCAATCAGTTTTGTACAAGCATAGCCTCATAGCTTGTAACTCTTTGTGTGAAGCCAGGCACAGACCCTGTGCATATCTAAATAAAACCAAGTGTTTTGCAAACTTGCATACATGTTTATCTATATACTACAGCATGATTTCCATGTAGTTGCACTTTTATAGATAACATGATTTACATGCCGCCAAGGGCCCCATGTTGTTCTTTCTCTTCTTTCTTTTTCTATCAGAGACAGCAGAATTCCTCACGAGCAACTTTCCCAGGGGAAGGATGGAAGCATGCTAACTTTGGACCTGTGGTGGCCTCTCCTTATTCAAGCGATAAGAAGTACAACTAAGAAAGATAAGTCAAAAGTTTGTTTCATTTCGAAATTTCCCATTATTCTATATTATGTATACGTATGAGGAACTTGCACGCAAGGAGATCTTGCAACGCCTTTCATTCGCGCTCTTATCATTTACTTGAGTCTGCTTGATAGGATTAATTGCAACTCCATTTAAGGCCGGCAAGAGGCCAATCTCTATCTGTGCTCCTAAAATTTGCCTCGAGTTTACTCATCAAGGGTTAGTTGTAGCTGCGTTTGAGACCGGCAAGAAGCCTTGCCGGACACCTTACTAGCAAAAAATATGAAGGTTGAGCCTTCTAAACGTCTAAGGCAAGTACGCATATCTGGCAAGTTTCTTCTCGAAATTTCGTGAGACAACAAGTACAAATCATACAAATGCGAATATAGATGGAAAACATTTATATTTGATTCAAACGCGGCAACAACCTACTTCTTTTTTGTTGAAAAAAGAAAAGTGCTCCATAATGCCTTTATTGTCCATATCCTCCTTAGGAGGGCAAATGGAGCGCCTGGGCGATGCCCTGGTCACCCCTGCCAGGACCAGGGGGACGCAGCCTAACAAGATTGATAGAGCGCCTCCCCGGCAGGGTAGATGAATCCAGGGATGGAGAGAGCGGCTAGGCGATGCCCAGCCTGGTCACCCCCGCCAGGACCAGAGGGATGTGGCTTTGCGGGAACACTGGCAGGGAAGACGAAGCCGGATTCCACGAATCTGTCGGGGTCCAGCTGGAGGTGGCGGTGGCGACTAGGCCAAGCACCCCCAGCAAATCGCTCTATCGGGGTTCGGCTGCAGATGATGGTGCTGCCGGCGCCTTAGCTGGTGATGACGATGTTGTTGGCGTTCAGTCAGAGTCCATGTCGTCGTCTTCTGACTTGATGACTGGATGCCTGTCGCTGCCGTCTTAGCCATCAGTGTCCTCCTCGTTGTTGTCGCTCTAGGAGGAGCTTTCATCGTCGCTCGAGCTTTCCACGCAGCACCCAAGATGAGCACCTGAAGGCCCGAAGATCTTAATGGAGAGTGTGTTGGAATCCACCAACATGAAGTGGAGGACGTGCCCCTCCCCAAGATAGTGGGCATGAGTGAAGGTTTTCCACCCACACATAAGGAACTTGACACGAGCTGCACGAAACTCAATGTTTGCCCACACAATGTCATTATAGCAGGTGCTCACACGCAGCCACAGCCCAAGCATCTGATCAACCACCATCACCATAGCGAACGGGCGTGATGACCCAAAAGTATAGGGGATCAATCATAGTCCTTTCGATAAGTAAGACTGTCAAACCCAATGAGGAGCAGAAGGAAATGACAAGTGGTTTTCAGCAAGGTATTTTCTGCAAGCACTAAAATTGTGGGTAACATGTAGTTTGATAGCAAGATAATTTATAATGACCAAGTAACGGTAATGATAAATAAGGTGCAGCAAGATAGCCCAATCCTTTTGTGGCAAAGGACAGGCCAAAATGGTTTCTTATAATAGGCAAAGCGTTCTTTAGGGTACACAGGAATTTCATCTAGTCACTTTCATCATGTTGGTTTGGTTTGTGTTTGCTACTTTGATAATTTGATATGTGGGTGGAATGGTGATACGTCTCCGTCGTATCTGCTTTTCCTAAAGCTTTTCCTCTTGTTTTGACTCTAATTTGCATGATTTGAATGAAACTAACCCGGACTGACATTGTTTTCAGCAGAACTAGCATGGTGTTGTTTTTGTGCAGAAATAAAAGTTCTCGGATTGGAACAAAACTTTATGAGGATTTTTTATATAATAAAAGAGAATTACTGGAGCCAAGAACCACCGGAGGGGGCCTGGGTGAGCACAACCCACTAGGACGCCCCCTCCTGGCGTGCCGAGGTGGGTTGTCCCCACCTAGTGGCCCCTCACACCCTAAATCCAACACCATAAATACCTATTTTTCCAGAAAAAATGAGGGGGAAAGAATTATCGTGTTTCGCAAGACGGAGCCGCTGCCACCTCCCGTTCTTCATCGGGAGGCAAGATCTGGAGTCCTTTTGGGGTTCCGGAGAGGGGGATCTTCGATCTTCATCATCACCAAGCCTTCCCCAATGCCAATTCCATGATGCTCCCCACCGGGAGTGAGTAATTACTTCATAGGCTTGCTGGTCGGTGAGGAGTTGGGTGAAATTCATCATGTAATCAAGTTAGTTTTGTTAGGGCTTGAGCCATAGTATCCACTTTGTTCTGAGATTGATGTTGATATGACTTTGCCATGCTTAATGCTTGTCACTTTGGGCTCGGGTGCCATGATTTCAGATCTGAATCATTTATGTTATCACCATTATATCTATGTTCTAGATCCGATCCTGCAAGTTACATTCATCTATTATGTGTTACGATCCGTAAACCCCCGAGTGACAGCAGTCGGGATACTTTCCGGTGATGACCGTAGTTTGAGGAGTTCATGTATTCACTATGTGTTAATGCTTTGTTCCGGTTTTCTATTAAAAGGAGGACTTAATATCCCTTAGTTTCCATGGGAGGGTAGGACAAAAGATGTCATGCAAGTTCGCTCCATAAGCACGTGTGACTATTTATGGAATACATGCCTACATTCACTACAAAAAAAGACACATCCGTGACATTTTGGGCCGAACGATTTTTTTGTCATGCTTATGACACTTCTATGAAGATAATTGTGACAAAACTCGGTATCATCATAGATGTGGTGGGCTCCTACTTCTATGACAGAAAATGTGCTTTTCGTCCTGGGTGGGCTGGAGATGCAGCTGCATGACATTCTTTGGGCCGTCCATGACGAAACAAACCGTGGTAGAAGCAAGGGCGGGGAAAATATCGGGGAGTTCCTGGTTACGGTGGGTGGTAGGGGGCCGAGCGATGCGCGTTTCTCTCGTACACGTACGCGCGTTGGTGCGAGGCGTTGGGCTCTAACTTAACCCGAGTGATTGCACTGTAGGCTACATGTTACTGAACCCGAGCGATCGATCGATCTGGCTGTTAACTAAACCCGATCGAGCGATTCCTTCGTTACTGCTGCTAACTGAAGCTGATCAAACATGCTGCCTCCTTCCCTTGATGAACAGTGAGCGTTGTTGGGGGGGTGGATGAACAGTTCCCGGTGGGGGGTTGGATGAACAGGACCCCTTGGTAGTAGAGGCCGTTGCCGCTGGATGAACAGGACCCCAATCGAGCTGGTTGGGTTGGATGAACAGGACCCCGTGGAGGGTTGGATGAGCAAGACTCCGTGGAGGGCTCGTTGAATAGTAGCAGGCGGAGGGCTGGATGAACAATAGCCCATGGACGTGTGGTTGAACAGGACCCCATGGAGAGGGCTGGTTGAACAGTAGCCGGTGGAGGAGCAGTGGAGGCTGTATGAACAGGAGCCCGTGGACGAACAGTCATAGGTGGAGGCTGGAGGAGATCGATGGTCGATGAACAGTAGCCCGTGGAGGCTGGAGGAGGTCGATAGTGGAGATGAATAGTAGCCCGTGGAGTCCCGTTTTGCGGTACACCACACCCCACCCGATGAATAGGAACCCCATTTCAACCATAGCGCTCCAACACAAGTCAGTTTCCCCCGTTTTGTGGTACGCCACACCCCTCACGATCTACAGGACCCCGTTTTGACCGTAGGAGGTCCAAGATAAGTCTGTTTCCTACGTTTTGCAGTATGCCAGACCCCTCACGATGAACGAGATCCCGTTTCGACCGTGGCCGGTCGAACAGAAGGCCGTTTCCTCTATTCTGAAGTACGCCAGGCCTCGTTTCGATTGGCTGTTCTATCCAAGCCGTTTGGCTCCGAAGAACATGATGAATTCCGTTGCCTCCCAGTGAACATGACGATGCAGTTTATCCGTTTTGACCTAGCCGGTTAGCTACCGATGAATAGGATGTCATCGCTGCCTCTCCATGTAAACGAGCCATGGCCGTACGCATGCGCGAGTAGGCGTTCGAGACCCCGCCCGTATGTACGTACGTGGACTTATTTTTTGGTGTGGCTGTATGTACGTGTACACGGTTTAGACGGGACAACCTGAACTGCTACGTGGGGGGCTCTACTATGACATGTGCTGCTACTTACTCGGCCATGGTTCATCGTTGTAGAGCGACTGATCGACCAGTATGTACATACACGTTCGTGACAAGGCACACAACGGTACGCACACTTCGACCGGGTGGGTACCAGCTGTCAAGGAAGATAAGGACGCACTTCCTTGCGTGTGAAGATATAGATGCTAGGTCCCAGCTGTCAGGGGGGAATCATTTTTTTGCCCTTAATAAGGACGCACTTCCTTGCGTGCGAAGATGTAGCTGGTGGGTCCCAACAGTCAGGGGGAGAAAACATTATTTTTTTTCAGGGTAAAAAGGATGTAGTTGCATGCATGCGTCCATGGGCGTGGTGCGTCCCCACTGTCAGCCTCTCATGTACGGTCAGCTTCCGATGACTCCCATTTGTTGACCATGTTGACCACACCATGCCAAGATCACCAAGGCTGGTGGACAACAGTGAGGCCCCATACTAGAATGACCCAGAGATGGGGAAGACGTGGCATTGGAGTCACAGATGGAGAGGAGTGGGAGACTTGACTAGTTCGAGTGCGCGGCAGTGGAGTCGCATATCAGAGGACTACAAGGTTTATAACTGGTTCTGGTGCAGCGTGGGGCTGCAGTCAGTGGAGAATACCAGGAGGTATGGAGGGGTGGAGGGATAGCCTGGCCAGTGGTGCCGACCATTGGATATAAATCCAATGGCTATGGATTTCATAATCATTTGTTAACCAAGTTGACAATGCCTTGCGTAGGCTTCGACCTATTGGCCCACATGTCAGCCTGCAAAAATGTGGCATATATTTAACCCATGTTTTCTAGAATTTACAGTCCATTTGCTGGGCTCGATGGACAAATAATTTCGTGTCAATGTGGCCCATTTAATATTTTCTAAAAATCCCAGCCCATTTGCACTTTCTTGAAATACACGAATTAGCTGGGCCCATTCCATATATAATGTTAGGTTAGAAGGAGCAATTAATATGAAAAAATAAACTGGAGCAACACATTTTTTATATATAAAATTAACAAATTAGCGAGTTATTGCTCAAAACAAAAATGAGCGCGTTATTATTACATTGGTCCTTAAAATCTTCGCAAGCTTTTGTACGCAATCACTAGGATTTTCCTTTCCTGTGAGTAAAAAACAACCAGGATTTTCCTTGCCAATTTCTGTTAAACATTTACTTTTATAAGTTAATAACACGTGGGATGTTTTTGTAATGTATATATAAGTCTCTATTAAATATACGATAATAGTAATAATATAAATATATATATAATGTGGTTAGAAGGGAAAACATAAATTGGACACAACATTATTATTCTTATATATAGATAAATAGAACAGAGATCTGCGTTTTATTAAAAAATATACATTGGGCTGCCGATCTTTAAGAAAAAGTAAAACCTACACTGGGAGGCCCATAGGCCGCTATGGACCTCAAAAATAAGTTGAAACCACTATCTCCATATGTCGTGGGCTACACATGTTAAAAAACAAAACCTAGGCCTAGCCGACACTTGTTTGCCCTCTGGAAAAAATGATACCAGCTAGATCCCCGATACCCCTTTCCCACAACAACGACAAAAAAACCATCCCCGATACCCCTGAAAAAAAAGCTCCCCGATGACATTCATCATTGGAAATTTATTTCATTTAGTGACTAAGGTTGACAAACCCGTGGACCCCAACGTTAGTATACAATTGGGAGGAAGCTTTTTTCCAATGGGGCACTTGCTTCTATACGGCTTGGACCTGGTGGGTCCCCACTATCAGTCTCTTGGCGTACAGTCCTCTCCGGATTCCTCATGTTTGTTGAGCATGTTGACAATGGCATACGGCGGCGCCACGGTGAGCGCACACGGATGGGAAAGAACCAGAGCAGGGGAAGACGCCTTCATTCTTTCGAACATACCAGACTAGCCCGGTGGCTGCAGCCCTCTCACCCAAAAAGTTGTATTGTCCGGGTTCGATTCCAACTGGTGCAGTTGAAAAATATCTAACACTTGCCAAAATTTCGTCCCTAGTTTACCCAGTTTTTCGCACACTCAATATTGTCTTGCCATTTTGAAAATAGCATATATTTTTGACTTTGCATCATATGAAGATGTGCTATACATGAGTGTTGATCAGCATGATGTTAACTTGTTGTTAGTTCCGTTTTTTACCATGAATAAAATTTCCAACATTCTGTTATCCATGTTTGAAAAGTGCTTGTTGATTTAAATGCTTTGCCTCTGAAACATGCAATTTCTTATCTCAAACCGTGCTGCCGGTTGGGGAATGGAGCGAACTGGATTAAAGAGGGGGCCGGGGGCGCGACTGAAGAAGCACATCAGACGCGATTTTTTTGAGTGGATGGCTTTCGATGGCTTTTCTTACTTGCCTTTGCACCATACAACTTGTATTTTTAGCCTCCCAGTCCGTGGTGGACCAACAGCCCATTTGCTGGGCGAGCCAACCTATAGAAACCAGCACTCGATTTTGCATCAAGCCCCAAAAACAACGCAGTACTATGTTTTTTTAGGCCGAAAACATTATGGCAGTGGTTGAGCGAGGGAGGGGGGAAGACAGAGCAAAAATATTAAAAAGAGCTTATGCGCCATTGCTACCCTAACAAAGCAGGTGCAATTCTCCTCGGAAAGAAGGTGTGCCGTTGACACCCACACGTTACAAATCCCACAGGAGACATACTAACAAGTTCACACACAAGTACAATAGAAAGGGTAAACATTCATATCAAACTCATGTTCATAGGACACGTTCATATTCATAGCCACCATTCACAATCAACAACTCAAAAGATTCATATATACACAAGTTCAGCATGTCTATGCATCCAAATGATTGAGACATCACAACACAATATTCATACATAATTCACAAAAAGATTTAGATATACACATGTTCAGTATGTTTATGCATCCAAATGATTGAGATCACATCCAATATCATCCATGTACGAACTTTAATTACCTAGGGTACAGACTAGTAAATGGTGTTCAGTCGGAGGTACTTCTTGCTAAAACTAATGCTTGTTGGAGCAAACTTTCAAGTACATAAGAGGCAACACAGACAATCTGAACTTTGCTTGTAGGTTTATCCTCAAATATTGGCCTTGTGCCGAGGGAGGATTGAGCAATTTGGCCACTACTTTCATCCAACTAGTTTACTGGCTCATCTTGATCCTGTAGCTCGCCAAAATTCTACATTGCAGACAAGAAAGGAGGCGGTTGAGAAAATGAACCACCCAAACTTTTTTTTAGTTCAACTGAAATGGAGCATCCCTGGCGTCCAGAATAATTAAGTGCCAGATGAATATACGCGTCAACCAACTTGTGTGGAATCTTTAGACTCCATGCCATACAGTTCGCTAGCATATGTGTCGATAACCAAAAGGCACAAGTTGGGACCAAAGACTAGACTGCGTTTTTCTGGGCTATGCGCCAAGCAATATTTTTGGCGTTCTGTAACATCCCAAATTTTCAATTTGGAATGTTCTACAATTATTAGCTAAGCATCTATGCATTTTGTTTGAATTGAGTGGCATTTGGAAATTTCAGAGGCATTTGAGTTTTATCTGACTTTGAACTCAACTTGGCATTTGAAATTTATTTTAAAAATCCCTGATAAATACTTGTTCAAAAGCATGAGAGGAGCTAACATGACACTTCAAAAAGTCAGAAGAAAAGAATGCCAAAAGTTTTGAATTCAAATTTGGGTTTCATTTGGACTTTTTAGAAAAATATTTTTTATAAAGTTTTTATTTACCCTCTGAAAAATAGTTCATCTTGTAGGATTTGTTTTTATGAATTTTTTGATATATATATATGTCCTACATAAAAATATTTTTTTTCTATCTATATTTTTTTCTGTCTTAGCCACGGGCCATGGAAGGCCCAGCCTTCTTCACGACCACCTGGTCGTCTTCTTCCTTCGTCGTTCATAGAGAGCACACAGAGAGCATCTCCACCCAGCACTCCCACCCTCCCCTCCTCTCCCTTGCCCCGAAACTCCTTTGAACGGAACCCCCTCGCCTCCCTCTACCCCTCCCCTCTAGTAGTGGGCCTTAATGCCCCATGTAATGGCCATTAGAAGCACAAGTAATAGCCACCATTAACGTCATAAAATCTAACGATGTCCCGCTTACCTCTGGCCCTCCCCTGCCCTATATAAAGCACCCCAAGGAGCCCCTCTCAACCCTCATCCGAAGCCCTCTACTTCTGGAGCTTTCCCCCTCCCTAACCTCGCCAATTGCTCGTCGGAGTTCGTGGATTCCGGCGGCTTCTCCACCACGCTAGGAGGCGATTCCTACCCCGCGATACTGTTCCTCGGATCCACCTCACGTTGATGTTCACCGTCCCGCATGCGTCCTTCGCTGAAGCACACCGAAGCCGCCTTCTTCCTAGTCGCCGGGGACAAGTCCAGTGAGCACCCTGCCAGCCAATTAGAGAGCACCACTTTGGCATCTGGTCGAATTCTTTCTCTTCTCTTTTTCCAGTATTTTTCCAATCTCAGATTCTATATCAATTTCTTCTTTCTAGTATATATTTTAATCTATAGATCCGATTTAGTTGATTCTTTTTCCTATGTTTCATAGAAATATCCACTATCTAGAAAACCAAACGAATTTTTTTGAAAGTTATAAAATTTTCATTCAAACATATTTGAATTCAGACTTCGTTAGGCCATATCTTGAGTTTCGTAACTCTGTTTAGGTGATTCTTTTTGCAAAACGAAGCTTGTGACGTGCACTTTCTGTTAAACCCAAAAACACATATTTTTGCTTCTGTAGGAATTACATTCTGTACAGAAACTTTATTTGGTTGTTTTTGAAGTTTTCCTAAGACTTATATTTGTTTTCTATTTGGATGTTTGCTTGTATGCTTATGTATGTTATTGCTTGCTTACGTTACATCACCCGGTGTGCGAGGCTTGCTACTACGAATCTTTAGAGTTCAACGATCGTCAGCAAGGAAAGTTCACACTTTGATCATAATTTTCAATACCCAGTGTTTACTATGCATTAGTTTCACCCTCAAAGTTTGCGTGAGTACGATTGGGAACATGTGGTTATTCTATGTAGTTCATGTGGTAGGAACCTATGACCTTTGATCACCCCGGGAATATTCATTATATCATATATTGCTTAGCCATGCTCGTAGATAGGGATTGGTATGTCTGATCCATGCAAGTTGCGAGAGATAATAATTTTGGGACAACGTAAGGTGGCAACCTTAATACACATTTGGGTGGATTGTTTGGGGCACCTGGAGAAATGAGTTCTTGTCCAAGGGGATCTCGGAGTACCCGTGCGATTACCCTAGGTCCACCACCTAGAATCAAAGGGATCATAAGATATTTCATGCCTAGAAACTTCCGTGTGCAGCCACATGCCATTATGGGATCTGGCATAGTTGAGTAAGTTGTGTGAGCTCTTTCCGTGGTAGACTATTTGATGTAGGGGAAAGTAGGGGTACCGGTCTACCCAGGGTTTGGAGGAAATACTTCAGAAAGGCTATGTCTGAACCTTCCGATCATGGAGGTGGTCAAGTCTTGTGGGGAAAAGTTGGCAAACCTCTGCAGAGTTTACAAACTAATCATGATTAGCCATGTCCCAGGTTATGGATAACTTGAGTATCTAGAAGTGAATTATTGGTTGATCTCATCACTCTTTTAAATGTAATTATTGGGATACTATTAATATTGGGAATTTTGGGATTGAGTTGGAGGAACCTTCTCAATGATGGCATTTTAATTTAGTAGTAAATAAAAATGTATTCCTTTGTTGTAGGGAAAAATTAGCTTTATGCAGAAATTAAACTTAGAGCCTCCACCAGCTAAATGTGCATATAGAGGAAGTGTTTTTCATTATTATTCTATGGTGTGAAATTGCTAGCATATTCCATGTGCTGACGTACACGGCTGCAACGTCTCATGTTGCAGACTTTCCAGATGAGTATTAAAGGTGCGATAGGTCGTTGTTCTGCACTCAGTTCGCCGTGGTGTTGGATGGACTCATTCACCTTCGATGCTTACACATTATTTTTATTTAGAAGGCCTTTGGCCATATTATTGTAATAAATACTCTTTTGAGGACCTCGATGTAGTAAAGTGTGTGATTGAACTCTGTTATAATTCCTCGAGTACCGTGTGTGTCAGCATATCGATCCAGGGATGGCACTTAAGCACAGAGACTTCGATCCATTTGGGTCGGGTCGCTACACGTTCAGTGTCCTAATACTTGGAGTTTGACAACTGGTTGGCGTTGGTTGATACTTGAATGAATATAGGCAGTTCTTCTTGTCAACATTGATGCTTGTCTGAGTGAACTTTGGAGTACATAGCAGCATCATACTTATCTGTCAATCTGATCTTTTTGTGCAGTTCTACTAAAATCGCGCTAATGTAATGATTTGCCTGTGAGTTCAAGCTCCAAGTTACTCCTTTAGGAAATCGGCAAATAGTAGCACAATACCAAATTACCAATACATATGACAAGCACAATAATCAGGATAAAGACCGGTACCAATCTGTGTGAGGTAGCATATCAATTACTATTTCCTTCGACTGGAAGCCGAGATAAGTGAAGTGACTGACAGGAAAGGAAGGAAGCAAGCCGAGATAAGTGACTGACAAGAAAGGAAGGAAGCAGTCGAGGCAATGAAGCACCCAACGTTTTTGTGCAGTTCCACCAAAATCGAGCATCCGTGTTGGCACATATATTGAGAGAGTGAGATTACTGTAATAGTGGGACTAGTTGATGAAACATACACTAAAAAAATAGAAGCACCCTCATTATCTTAATGGGTAAAGTTAGCAACATAGTAGTCTTGCTTAAAGAGAGGTATTAGTTTATTTAATCAGTGCCAATTAGCTCAACACTCAAAGCATTGCCATGTATCATAGGTTGCAAAACTTTAACGTGCAAAGATAAAGGAGTTTCTCATGACAGTAGCATGATACAAATAGAGATGATAACAAACTAATATGGATGAAGGCCTTAGGCCGGTACCAACCTGAGCAAAAAAGCTTATTCATGTAGTCCCAGAAGAGATGATAAAGCACTCACTGTAATCACTCAATAGTATATATTTTTGTGCATTTCCAATGTATGGTTGTAATCACTCTTGTTTACCAGTGGTGAGATTATATCGAAAGATTATTAAGAACTTCCAGCAGAGTTAAAGCACTGGCTGGGATATAGTTCTTTGTATTGTCTTGTGTAGTTCCACTAAAATGTATGATTGGCACAACATGATCCCTATTTGCACAAGTAGGAACAAGGTGAAACCTTCATTAGCTTAATGAGAAAGGATAGAAAGACATAAGCATATTACTCTAACAATAGCATCAAATTCATGATGGACAATACGCAAAACATTGCCTCATTGAACCAATGGCAATAAATTGACATGCAAAACAATAGCACTATTATGTCATGATACTACCAAGATTCCCTCCCTGCTCCACCACATGATTGACCTCCACAGACACACATACACGCGTACATGATTCATCATAGGGTGCTACTAAAGATTTGTTTAACTCCGATGGTAGAGACAACAGAAGTGGAAGGGCTCCCTGGAGGATCGTCACACATGTAAGGTAGACGTTGTCGGAGCCCTTGAATGGCCTTGACTGACCCCTCGGCTTCAACAAGATCACCTTGGCACTATTGATCGTGTAGAGCTGGGTCATAGATGCATCTATCTCTACTCTACTCTTATAAACCCAAGTTAATTAGTATGATGTGTCATCAACCCAAGTACTACTCTGTTGCATTTCTCTATCAATCTCTACTCTACTCTTATAAAAACAGAGTTAGTCACGATGGTGTGCCTGCCATCCTGCAATATAGGTCGTCCGATTTATATTTGACAGATAGGAAGGAAACTATGACAATTTTGGAAAAACGTACCCACACCCCTCTCCACATTGGCAAATAAGGCCTTCACTCGTTCATCCATTTCTCTCACAAGATAAACTACTCATACAAATGCATCTTGATGTTACGTGCAACACACGGGCATCTTGATAGTCCTCCAAGTAAATTAAGACTAGTGGCAACACAGCAATACAATACCACTAGCAAGATGTCAGGATAACATAGGACGGTACCATCATGTGATCTCTGAGGGAGTCCTGGATTAGGGGGTCTCCGGACAGCCAAACTATATCCATTGGACGGACTGTTAGACTATGAAGATACAAGATTGAAGACTTCGTCTCATGTCCGAATGGGACTCTACTTCGTGTGGAAGCCAAGCTAGGCAATACGTATATGGATATCTCCTCCTTTGTAACCGACCTTGTGTAACCCTAGTCTTCTTCGGTGTCTATATAAACCGAAGGGTTTTAGTCCGTAGGACAACAATCACAACATACAATCATACCATAGGATAGCTTCTAGGGTTTAGCCTCTCTGATCTCGTGGTAGATCTACTCTTGTAACACCCATATCTTCAATGTTAATCAAGCAGGATGTAGGCTTTTACCTCCATCAAGAGGGCCCGAACCTGGGTAAAACTTCGTGTCCCTTGCCTCCTGTTACCATCCGGCCTAGACGCACAGTTCGGGACCCCCTACCCGAGATCTACCGGTTTTGACACTAACATTGGTGCTTTCATTGAGAGTTCCTCTATGTCGTCGCCGTTAGGCTTGATGGCTCCTACTATCATCGATAGCGATGCGGTCCAGGATTGAAAGCTACGCCCCTGGCCATCAGGTCAGATTTGGAAGTTTGAATTACACGGCCAACATCCGTGGGGACTTGATCTTCGACGGATTCGAGCCACAGCCGGGCGCGCCGCACTGTCGCGATGGGTATGACCTAGCTCTGCCATCGGATGGTACCCCAGAGGCCGCGCCCGCATCAGCTCCTACCCTTAGCTCGGAGCCAGCTGCGCCAATCAAGGACGAGTGGCTAGACACCGCCTCAGGGGCTGCAGTCTCGACGGCGATCGAGCCAAACATCAACATAATCCTCTGCGCAGCTCGTGACTCCAAGGTGCCAGACTCTCCTCCGGACCCCGAACCATCCGCGCCCCTGCCAATCGAATCCAATTGGGCGCCGATCATGGAATTCACCACTGCAGATATCTTTAAACACTCACCCTTCGGCCACATTCTGAATTCATTAAGGTCTCTCTCTTTGTCAGGAGAGCCCTGGCCGGATTATGGCCAACAGGACTGGGATGCGGACGACGAAGAAATTCGATGCCCACCCACCACCCACTTTGTAGCCACTGTCGATGATTTAACCGACATGCTCAACTTCGACTCCGAAGACATCGACGGTATGGACGACGATGTAGGAGACGAACATGAACCAGCACCTATAGGGCACTGGAAAGCCACCTTGTCGTATGGCATATACATGGTGGATACACCCAATGAAGGCAACGACGACGAGATAGCGGAGGATGACCCCTCCATGAAGCAACACAAATGTTTTGGTCAAATGCATCAGCTCCGAATCATGTCTTTGGTCAAATGTTGGGTTTGCCCGGCTCCTATGTTTTGGTACCTTACGTTCTGCTCTATCAACTAAGGTAGCAGTAGGAGAACTACTGCGATTGTGCCCCGGTTCTGCCGGGCCGAGCACCTCAGTAGAGAAAGCTAAAACTGACTGTCATGATAAGGCGAGAGACTGGTCGCTGTTCGGCAAGGTTTTTCGAGTCCCTAAAGACTTATGCCGCTTAGGGCGAGGGGCCGGCTCCATCTGGCTTACAGGCGTGTATCGCGCACCGAATTCGGCCTTCCGAATACCAGGGGCTTCGCCGAAATTTAAAATTATAGAATTCTATGGCTAAGTGAGAATGATAAAGCACTATTAGTCCGGTTGCCTTGTTCGTTGTGCTGAGCACCTCCCTTGAAGGACCCAAAAATGGGAACAAGAGTGCTCAGGTTTATCCCGAACACCCCGGCACTTGTGGCATGTGGGCAGAAGCCGAGGACTAGCCATCTCTCAGATTGGATAAACAACCAAACAGAAGTTAATATTTTAAATTCACACAAGCGTTGCATAGCGAATACGATACAATTTTTCATACACATAGGACAAAACGAGCAACTCTCATTCAAATATTACATTTTGTGAACACTCATCCGCGATAATACGGGCGCCCGATAGAACACCCTCGTAGTACATCTCAGGGTGGCGGTGCTCCTTGTCCTCCGGCGGCCCCTCCTTGATCAGCTTCACGGTGTCTAGCTTGACCCACTGCGTTTTTACACGAGCGAAGGCCCGGCGTGCACCTTCAATGCAGACGGATCGCTTAACGACCTCCAGCCGTGGGCAGGCATCCACAAGCCGCCTCACCAGGCCAAAGAAGCTGTTGGGAAGGGCATCGCCAGGCCACAACCGGACTATGAAGCCCTTCATGGCCTGATCGGCCGCCTTATGTAGCTCGGCCATCTGCTTCAGCTGGTCACTCATGGGCACCGGATGTTCGGCCTCAGCATACTGAGACCAGAACAGCTTCTCCGTCGAAATACCATCCTCGGCCTGGTAAAATTGTGCGGCATCGGACACACTGCGGGGCAAATCTGCGAATGCTCCTGAGGAGCTCCGGATCCGGGTAAGTAATCGATAATTTACTTCTACATGCTTGCTTTGCATATAGAAAGCCTTACCCGCCGCTATCTTCTTTATCGCGTCGATCTCCTGAAGGGCCTTCTGGGCCTCGGCCTTGTCACTCTTTGCGCTCTCAAGGGCCGCGGCAAGCTCAGACTCTCGCGTCTTCAAGTCAAGCTCCAACGCCTCGTGCTTCGTCACGAGAGCCTGGAGCTCTTGCTGCACCTCGCCCACCCAAGCCTCGTGCCTCTCTCGCTCGGTGCGCTCCTGGGCCGCCTTCTCTTCAGCCTGGGACAGCGCTTGCTTCAGGGTCGCCACCTCGGTCATGGCCCCTGGCAAACATACAATGATCCTGTCATTTAGCAATCGCGTCCTTTTTCTCATCTATAGACGGGGTATTACTTACCCTTGTTCTCCTCGAGCTGCCTCTTAGCAAGCCGAGCTCTTTTTGGGACCCCTCGAGGGCCTCCTTCAG
Source organism: Triticum urartu (assembly GCF_003073215.2). Taxonomy (NCBI): domain Eukaryota; kingdom Viridiplantae; phylum Streptophyta; class Magnoliopsida; order Poales; family Poaceae; genus Triticum; species Triticum urartu. The sequence goes on along the minus strand of NC_053023.1, from coordinate 295,432,858 downwards.
TACGGCGACCTCCGCAGTTAATGCGGCGGACGCCAGCAGCGAAGCCTGCATATGCATATTGACATACTTATATTAGACTCCTGCGATATTATTTGATCCTCTGTTCTGCTTTTCTTTGTGAACACCGAACAAAGCATCAGGGGCTACTGTCTATGCGGTAATATTTCTACTACATTTTAAAACATTTTACCTCGAAGCCTGTTAGAAGGCTAGTTCAGGCTTTAGTCAATCTGCTCTTGGCGGACTGAACCTTCTGGATCACCGCACTCATGATAGTGCGGTGCTCCTCCTCGATGTGAGCGCTGCGAAGCGCTTCCAACAAAGTGTCCGGCGCCTCTGGATAGACAGAGGTCATCGGCACAGGCGTCTCACCCCCCTTAGAAGGGGACCGCCTACCCGAGCTCGGAGCCGTTGGAGGGTCCGGCGCGGTGTTCGGCTGAGGGCCGAACTCGGAACTCTCGGGGACCCCGTCCCCTCGGCTCCCGGAGTCCGGAAGGTCGCCTTGAGGCGCCTCCGGGACTGTCCCCCTTCGATCCGGTGCCTCTTGAGACAGCACCTCGGCGTCGTCGGCTAGATGAGGGGAGGTGGCGGTCGGGACTGGATCGCTATCCATGTCCGACGAGCCCAGGGAGCCGTCCGAGGATACCTCGATATTGGCTCAGGGCGGCCTGCACAATTGAGTTTGGCGTTAGGGAAAGCAATGCGACAAAGGAATCCTATGGGTTACTTTGGTATACGAATACTTACGATCTCCCCTGGGGCTTGGCCCTGGGCAACCACTTGTCTTCACTTTCGTCGGCGGCGGTAGAACTGTCCTGAAGGAGCGTCCTTCCCTTCTTGGACCCTCCGGCCTCCCTAGTTGCGGCGGCCTTCCTTTTCTTTTCTCCCCCAGTCGGTGGGGGAGCCTCTTCTTCCTCTTCCTCGTCTTAGGGGGAAGAGTGCGCCGCAGACTCATCGGACGGTGAGTCCGACGCCTGGCATCAGGAACTCTTTCGAGCTCCCTTGGCCTTCTGGGTCTTCTCCGGCACCTTATAAGGGCCGGAGTCAACATCTTTGCCAGAAGGGCGTATGCAGGGCCTTCGGGCAATGGAGCCGGACAGTCGATTTGTCCAGCCATCTTCTGCCAGTCCTGTTAACGGCATGGGAGTTTAGATCCCACATAGAATCAATATATATAGAAAACAAGTATCCTATGAAAGGTAAAACAACTTACCTCACTGTTGTGGCGCTTCGCGCTGAATCTGCGATACTCAGTAATGGGGGGAGGGACCGCGGCACCCTTGAACAGCACCCTCCAGGCATCTTCATGAGTCGTGTCGAAGAGCCTGTTCAGAGTTCGGTGCTGCGCCGGATTGATCTCCCACAAGGTAAACTCCCGTTGTTGGCACGGGAGTATCCGGCGGACGAGCATAACCTGGACTATGTTGACAAGCTTGAGCTTCTTATCCACCATGTTCTAAATACATGACTGGAGTCCGATCAGCTCTTTTGAATTACCCCAGGACAGGCCCTTCACTTTCCAGGAGGTGAGCCGGATGGGGATGCCAGATCGGAATTCGGGGGCCAATACCCATGCGGGTCACGCGGCTCGGTGATATAGAACCACCCCGATTGCCACCCCTTTATGGTGTCCACGAAGGTGCCCTCGAGCCATGTGATGTTGGGCATATTTCCCACCATGGCGCCTCCGCACTCCGCCTTGCGGCCGCTCACTACCTTCGGCTTGACATTGAAGGTCTTCAACCATAAGCCGAAGTGGGGCTTGATGCGGAGGAAGGTCTCGCACAAGACGATAAACGCCGAGATGTTGATGATGAAGTTCGGGGCCAGATCGTGGAAATCTAGGCCGTAATAAAACATGATCCCCCGGATGAAGGGATGGAGAGGGAATCCCAGTCCGCGGAGGAAATGGGTGAGGAATACCACCCTCTCATGGGGCTCGGGGGTGGGGATGAACTGTCGCTCATCTGGGAGCCGGTGCGCGATATCGTCGGGCAGGTATCCGGCTCTCCTCAGTTTCTTGACGTCTCCCTCCGTGACGGACGAGACCATCCACTTGCCTCCCACTCCGGACATGGTTGGAGAAGGTTGAGATGGAAGTGAGGACTTGGGCGCTAGAGCTCGAGTGTGCGGGAGCGGATGAGCAGAGGAGGAAGAAGGCGTGGATAGAAAGGTGAATCCTTATCCCTTTATGTGGGCGGACAAAATTAGACGTCCCCACTTGCCTGGTAAAACTCGCTTATCCCCCAAGCGCCGCAATTGATGGCGCGGTTGGGTTACCCATGCCCGTATTGATGAGAATCCCGTAATAAGGGGACACGATCTCTGCTTTGACAAGACATGTCGAAAAACTGCCTCGCGTTATGTGCGGGGCTGGTTAAAAGAAACGGTTTGAATAATCACCGAGCCATGATGTAACGTCATGTTGCCAAAACAAGCTAGCAAATTAGATCTGCAAAAACATTATTCTCTCTACGGTGAAATGTGGGACTTATTTTGCAGGGTCGGACACTATCCTCGTATTCAAATTCTTCTGTGATGTATTCGGAGAAGGAACCCGCCTTGCAATGCCGAAGACAACTACGCGCCGGACTCATCGTCATTGAAGCCTGGTTCAGGGGCTACTGAGGGAGTCCTGGATTAGGGGTTCTTCGGACAGCCGGACTATCTCCATTGGCCGGACTGTTAGACTACGAAGATAATAGATTGAAGACTTCGTCTCGTGTTTGGATGGGACTCTACTTGGCGTGGAAGGCAAGCTAGGCAATACGTATATGGATATTTCCTCCTTTGTAACCGACCTTATGTAACCCTAACCTTCTTCGGTGTCTCTATAAACCGAAGGGTTTTAGTCCGTAGGACAACAATCACAACATACAGTCATACCATAGGCTAGCTTCTAGGGTTTAGCCTCTCTGATCTCATGGTAGATCTACTCTTGTAACACCCATATCTTCAATATTAATCAAGCAGGACGTAGGGTTTTACCTCCATCAAGAGGGCCCGAACCTGGGTAAAACTTTGTGTCCCTTGCCTCCTATTACCATCCGGCCTAGACGCACAGTTCGGGACCCCCCACCCGAGATCCGCCGATTTTGACACCGACAATCTCCATTTCCTCTTTATTCTTCTTCTTCCTCCTCTTCATGCTTTGTTTTTCTTTGTCCTCACCTGTTGGTAAAACCAAGTACATGATTGGCCTTCTATTTCAGAATTGGTTTTGTCAGTGAGGGAGTACAAGTGTACTAGTAAATAATAGCATTATTGTCTCATGGCAGTCGCAAAATAGAGATGAACACATGCATTAAATATCATTCTTACCTAAAGGAAGGTTATGGTGCCAATATGGATGATGAGGATTGGAACACAGATCTCCCGTTGTGCAGTTCCACCAAAATGAACCAACGGTTCCATTCTGACATTCCAGTTAAACAACACAAAAGTCACTTCTTTTAAGAAGTGTTTTGTGTAGTGAACCAAAAGGTCACAATAGCAACGCGGTGAAATGGATATCCCTGTTTGCACAAAAAGCTAAGAGAACCAGTTAGAGTCTCAAACAATTACGTGCAAGAACATTTGGCTAAAATTGTCATGGCCTAACACAGTGGCATGGCTTCATTTTACCAGGGGCATTAGATTAAGAATAGCTAAATATTTGGTATAAGGGCATGGGACAGTGGGAGCACCAGCAGTCCAGCACCATGTACCTAAACCGAGGCATAAAGTGGTGATTCAAAGTTTGTTGCCCCAAGAAACAAATATCCAAGAAACATATCTGGGTTGGTCCCATTTTTGTTCACTCTACCACCTTCTCTGATGTGTGGATAGCAAATCTAGTCCTGGTCATACAACTGTGTACAACGTTTCCCCTATATTTCCCTTTTCGACCAAGAGACCGGTTGGATGACCAATCCGTACTACTTTCACCCCCTTTCCTTCATGTTTGTACCAAGTCCGATGTACATACTAATTTTCCCCCTTTATTTCTTGTTTGAACCAAGTACAAGATTGGACTCCATGACGTAGCTTTACCTCTAACAATAGAAAAAATAGGTGACGTTGGACCATCCGATCGAGAGGGCTGAGAGCTAGAAAATGATGGACATGCAGTGACGTAGCGATCTCGGGAAGTAGAGCTAGGCCAGTTTCAAAGAAAGATATACCTGAAGGTCGTCGGGATGTCGATAGGTGGGCGGCGGGAGGCCGGATCCACCCACACCAGGGCAACGACGAAGGGATCAGAGGACCTCCTGCCCGGGTGCTTGGCCAGAGATAATGGTGTGGCCGGCAATGGGTCTCCTCCCTCGCTGTCGACGATGGCCTAGACGCTAACCCTCCTCCCCTTCACCGGCGGAGGGGGATACGTCTGGATCTGTAAGCAACGGTGAGGATAGAAAGACAGTGTTACCACCACTATCTTGTTTAGATCTGGAGAGGATGAGAGTGTGTGAATAGAGCAACCCTAGCAAGCAAGCGCGGAGGCTCCATGTGGCGTTACGTGCCAGGTCGCCGTTTTTGAGTTGTTGATTGTTTTTTGAGATAGCTACCCGCTTATTCCAAGTGGTGTTACGGTGTGCCAGGTCACACTTTGTATCGTTCAAGTCTGGTACTAGACCCTCCATTAAATGAACAACCACCGCCTCGTAAAGTTTGTGAACAAGCCCACGGCTAAAATTATCGGAAACGTGGGCTGCCCCAACATGCATTATTATTTATATGTTCTATGTGGTAATATCCTCAAAACAAAATGTGGTAGTACAATATTTATTGTGCCCCCTTGTAATCTGTGCTAAATTTTGACCAAAGATTTAACTAACAAAATGTTAGTGCATGTTAACAAAAATTATATCCTTTGATTCGTATTTGAACATAGCTTTCAATGATCTAATTTTCTGTGACATGCAAGAACATTTGGTTGGTTAAATTTATAGTCAAAATTTTGCACAGATTATCATAGGGACCAATAAACCAGGACGGAGCTCCCCGTCTGTCGTCCCTCCGCGTGCACAACCATCTCTCGCTTTAGGGCCGGGGCATTACAAAGCTTTACCGTCACATATTCATACTACTTCAAGGCGCATTAAATCAACACATGAAAGTATCAAAAGGAAAGTCACGACATGCATGCATGTGTTGTAATTAATGCATCGGTAAATGCAAATTATTGAAATATATCGAGTGCACTACTTTGATGTGTCGCATTAACTCGTTCAACAAGGTGAAGTTTGATTACAGCACCCTCTCCCTCGCCCATGAGCATGGTGGCTCACAGGACTAGGAGAAGCTTTCGCTACACGCTCTCCCTCCCACATGCGGTGGACATGTAGCAGTTCATTCGGTGTTAGATGGCCAGAAGCATATTGTAGTACTCCAATGCAGGAGTACCATCACTGTTCGACTTCCCGAAGAGGCGAAGAGCCAAGCGCAACCCGGACACTCGTGTGGCAGTTTCATGTGTAGGGGAGGTATAGTGACATAGTCTAGGATAGCGTGTACCGTGCCTCTAAGCTTAAAATCGATGGGGTTGGCTCCATGCTATGAGGCCGTCTCAAAGCATTTTTTGATTAAAATAATCTGCTGGCCCTACCTGTCATCCTGGTGATTTTAGTTTGCACGCTCATCTAGTCAAGACAGGAACATATATTTTAATTTGTGGTGGGGTAAATGTTAGAGGTTGCAGCAAATATATTGTACATTGCGGGTCTTTTAGCTAAGTTTAGAGGCAAGCATGTGTGGCTAGTGCTATGATGTGTCGCATCAACTCGTACAATGAGGGGAAGCTTGATTTTACTACTACACGCCTTCTCCCTCGCTCTTGCGCGCGGTGGCTCGCTGACGAGGACAGGCTTTTTCTTACTACAACAAGCTATCCCTCCCGCAAGCGGTGCACGAACATGCAGCGGTTGATTCAATATTGTAGAAGTAGTAACATCATTGTTAGTCTTCTCGAAGAGGCGAAGAGCCAAGCGCAACCCGAACGTGGCAGATGCGAATGCTCGCCTGGCAGTCATGTAGGGGTGGGGTGCCATCCACCAAATCATAGCGAGGTGCTACAGTCGAAACTCACCGGTCACCCCGGTGTGGCCATCATGACCCGTCATATCACAAAACCCACACCTTTACCAGCAGTGGTAAAGTGGCCTCGAAGTTGGACTGGACGAAGCAACCATCATTTCACTAGAACGCTCGTTGAAGCCCTTTCTCCCCCTTCTTCAAGAAAACCTCACTCCATGCAACTCACTTCCGCCATTTTTTGTTCGTACCATTGAAGGAAAGGTGGGTGAATCAGTGATGCTACTATATTTTCATTCCAAGAATCTTCTTTTTGCGAAGCACCGACCGACTCTCACAGCCTATTCTTTTCCCGTTTCCTTTCGATTGCTTTTTGTTTGTCAGTTCATTGATGGATCCTAGAGCACTAGGCAAAGAGTTTTTGGTAGACAACCCACTCAAGACAGAGATCTCCAAGAAGCGAGCACCGACCAACGAGTTGACCATGTTGGGGGGGGGGCAACCCATGGAGACAAAGAACTCTAAGAAACAAGCACTGGCCAAAGAGTTGACGACATTGGCGGACGAACTCCTCAAAGAAAGCTGGAAGAACAGCAAGGGCTCTGCTGTGCCTACCCCAGAAACTCTAATGGCCACCTATGAGAGGCTCAAGGCTGAGTTTGAGGAGATAGTCGCCGTTGAGAAGCAGTGTTTGCCTGGCAAGGCGATGGCCCCCATCGAGGATGAGGAGATGGCCCCAAAGGTATGGGATCCCCTGGTGAGCTGCACAAGGTAAAAATAATGGCTTACCATAGTTGTAGGTTTTGATTATTTGCAATGTGCTTGCTAATATGTTAGGGTTGTGCGGGTGCCGGTGGACGTCCTTGATGATTCTGGTGTCGCAGTCCATCATGTGGTCAACGCCCCAGAGATCTTTTTCGATGTCGCGGTCCGTCCTATGGACATCGCCCCAGAGATAAATTTCGATGTCGCGGTCCGTCCTATGGACATCGCCCCAGAGATCGATTCCCATGTCGCTGTCCGTGCTGTGGTCATTGCCCGAGAGATCGGTGACAAGAAATAGTTGGTCGCGCTAATCCTTTAGGGTAGTTTGCATTGTGTTTAATTACCAGAACGATGCGTGTTATCAAACCATCTCAGGGCTAGTGCACTGTCTTGTGTGGGCGTACTTGCTACTTTTGTTTGATAGTGAATCATGCAAACCCTCTCCGAGTTATGGAGACAAATGTATACTCACCAGCTTTTGATGTAATATATGGCATGCTTAGATGTAAGTTTGAATTGTTTATCATATCAGCAGGGCTTGTTTGATGATTGTTGGTGTTAGTAGGCTAGCTACTGCGTGAGCTATAATACATGCAAAACACTCACCGAAGAGAAACGTTGGGGCTGATGAGCTCGTGGTACTCTTATAGGTCTAATCCGTCATCGATCGGCCAATAGCCCAAGCTCCTAAAATTGTAGGCCTCCTTTAGTTTAGAGGAATCTTGTAGGAATGTCATAGGATCGGATTTCTATAGGAAAAATTCCTTTAGAGCCCTTTGGTTTGTAGGAATGGAATCCTATAACTATGGAAGAATTCTTCCTATCCTCCACATTTTATAGGCAAATAAACATTAGCCTAGACTCAATGAAAAAAATCCTATGATGTGAATCAAAGAACATCTCCTTTCCTAGTTCTACTCATAGGATTTGAGATACATGCCATCTCATTTCCTATGACTTCCCTATTCCTATGATTTTCCAACCCTATGAACCAAAAGGGGACGTAGGGTTAGCGATTGATCGACACGGATACTTCCATGCCTCATTTGGTTCGTAGGGTAGGAAAATCATAGAAATAGGAATGTCATAGGAACTGAGATGACATGTATCTTAAATCCTATGAGTAGGAATAGGAAAGGAGATGCCCTTTGATTCACATCATTGAAGTTTTTCCATTGAGTATAGGCTAATGTTTATTTTCCTATGAAATGTGGAGGGTAGGAAGAATTCCTCCATAGGAATATGATTCCATTCCTATAAACCAAAGGTCTCTACAGAAATTTTTCCTATAGAAACCCTATCCTATGAAATTCCTACAAGATTCCTCTAAACCAATGGAGGCCTCACATTAATAGCCAACAAAATTGGCACGTACTTGTAACTTGCGTGAATGTGTAATTTTTTTGTTGGAAGCATGAATGTGTAGTGACGTCATACTTCTGGAGTGGCTACAAAGAGTGTGTACGTGTGCTAGAGGGGTTGTGGGATGGAGAGAGATCTAGAGAGAGAGAGAAAGACGCTCTTTCTGCTCGTTAGATTGACAATGGATATTTTTTGAGAACACAAAATCATAGCAGTACAGAGACGTACTCTCTCCATTCCAAAATAGATGAAACGGGGGGAGTACAAATCCTAGGTGGGCTAGTTTGGCCTAGTGGGTTTCAGTGATATGACGTGTGATGTGGCTTGAAGCTACGTCGGTATTTCCCCAAAGAGGAAGGGATGATGCAGCACAGCAGTAGTAGGTATTTCCCTCAGGTGTGAAACCAAGGTTATCGAACCAGTAGGAGAACCAAGCAGCACAATGTAAAAAACACCTGCACATAGACAACAAATCCTCTCAACCCGACGTGTTAAAGGGGTTGTCAATCCCTTCCGGATACGGTGCCTCAAGATAGGAAAAGGACGTGAGATAAATTGTAGTAGATTGATAGATCGAATGCCAAATAAAATAAATAAGAATAAATTGCAGCAAGGTATTTTTGTGTTTTTAGTTTAATAGATCTGAAAATAAAAGCAAAGGAAAATAGATCGTAAAGGTAAATAATATGAGAAAGAGACCCGGGGGCCGTAGGTTTCACTAGTGGCTTCTCTAGAGAAAAATAGCAAATGGTGGGTGAACAAATTACTGTTGGGCAATTGATAGAACTTCAAATAATCATACCGATATCCAGGCAATGATCATTACATAGGCATCACATCCAAAATTAGTAGACCGACTCCTGCCTGCATCTACTACTATTACTCCACACATCGACCGCTATCCAGCATGCATCTAGTGTATTAAGTTCGTGGATAAACAGAGTAATGCAATAAGAACGATGACATGATGTAGACAATATCTATCTATGTAGAGATAGACCCCATCATTTTATCGTTAGTAGCAAAGATACATATGTGTCGGTTCCGTTTCTGTTACTGGGATCAAGCTCCATAAGATCGAACCCACTACAAAGCACCTCTTCTCATTGCAAGATAAATAGATCAAGTTGGACAAACAAAACCGAAATATCAAAGAAGAAATACAAGGCTTTAAGAGATCATGCATAAAAGAGATCAAAGAAACTCAAATACTTTCATGGATACAAAGAGATAGATGTGATCGTAAACTCAAGGTTCATCGATCCCAACAAACACACCGCAAAAGAGTTACATCAAATGGATCTCCAAGAGACCATTGTATTTAGAATTTAGAGAGAGAGAAAGCCATCTAGCTACTAACTATGGACCCGAAGGTCTACAAAGAACTACTCACACATCATCGGAGAGGCACCAACGGAGGTGGTGAACCCCATCTGAGATGGTCTCTAGATTGGATCTGGTGGTTCTGGACTCTACGGCGGCTGGATGAATATTTTGTCAACTCCCCTAGGGTTTTGGGAGTATTGGGGTATTTATAGAGCAAAGAGGCGGTCTGGTGGGCACCCAAGGTGGGCACAACCTACCAGGGTGCGCCTGGGCCTCTTGGCGCACCCTGGTGGGTTGTGCTCTCCTCGAAGCACCCCCAGGCGCAACCAGGGCCCATTACTTGTGTTCTGGTCCATAAAAAATCTCCGTAAAGTTTCGTGGCATTTGGACTCCGTTTGGTATTGATTTTCTGCGATGTAAAAAACATGGAAAAAACAACAACTGGCACTTGGCACTATGTTAATAGGTTAGTACCAAAAAATGATATAAAATGACTACAAAATGATTATAAAACATCCAAGGTTGATAATATAACAGCATGGAACAATCAAAAATTATAGAAACGTTGGAGACGTATCAGCATCCCCAAGCTTAACTCCTACTCGTCCTCGAGTAGGTAAGTGATAAAAAGGGAATTTTTGATGTGGAATGCTGCCTATCATGTCATATCATATTCTTCTCTTTGTAGCATCGACATTTGGACTTTTATATTGTTCAAAGCAATAGTCTAGTTTTGACATGATAATTTAAATACTCAGGCATATCAACAAGCAACCATGTCTTTCAAAATATCAATGTTAAAATAAGTTATCCCTAGCCCATCATGCTCAACCATTGATCCATTCATGAAACACACTCGCATATTAACTACACCCAATACTCAAGTACGATCATATTACCTCCTACTTGAAGAGAAGATGGAGACTCAAATTCAAAATAATAATTGCATAAAGTAAAAGAAAGGCCCTTCGTAGAGGGAAGTAGGGATTTGTAGAGGTGCCAGAGCTCAAAGCGAAAAATTAGAGATAAAAACATTTTGGGAGGTGTATCCTCCCCACCAACGAAAACGACTTAGAGTTCCTAATACTTTCCATGCTTAGATATATCATAGGTGGTTCCCAAACAAAAAATAAAGTTTATTCCTTTTTCAACCATACTTTCACTTTCCATGGCTAGCTGTATCAACGGTTGCCCTCCATACCAACACTTTCCAAGGAAGTTATTATTTGACAACATAAAGTAAATTCATTTTTCATTTCGGGACTGGGCATCCCTAATACCTTTGCCTTACTTTGTGCAATGACGAGTGAATAAACACTTATCTTGAGAATAACACATCTAGCATGGAAAATATTAGAGACCCCTCACCGGTCCGTGATCGAAACAAACACACAAAAGAGAATTTTATTTTGAAAATTAGAGATGGCACATACAAATTTTCTTAGAGCGGCAAAAGAATACCGCATATAGGTAGATATAGTGGACTCATGTGGCAAAACTAGTTTAAAGGTTTTTGGATGCACAAGTAGTGATCACACTTAGTGCAAAATGAAGGCTAGCAAAAGAATGAGAAGCAATCAACCAAGAAACGAATAATCTCATAAGCGAGCTTTAAGCATAATTAACACCGAATAATGCACCACAAGTAGGATATAATTTCATTGCATAATTATTGACTTTCATGCTTACATAGGGAATCACAAACCTTAACACCAATATTCTTACTAAAGCATAATTACTCATCAAGATGTCTCGCATATCACATCATCATATCTCAAAACTATTACTAAGAATCAAGTTTATTTTGTCCAATGATCTTCATGAAAGTTTTTATTATATCCTTCTTGGATATCAATCACTTTGGGACTAATTTTCATATGTTGCTTTCGACAAGCTCCAACAAATATAAGTGAAGATCATGAGCATAATTTTTCTTTCTCTCAAATTAATTTAAGTGAAGCAAGAGAGAATTTCTTGAAAATTTTACTAACTCTCAAATAAATCTAAGTGAATCAAGAGAGCATTTCTTAAAAAATACTAAAGCACACAGTGCTCAAAAAGATATAAGTGAAGCACTAGAGCAAGTCCATAGCTCATAAAAGATTTAAGTGAAGCATAGAGAGCAATTGTAACAAGTCATGAAATAATTTTGGCTCTCTCATATAGGTGTGTTCAGCAAGGAATCAAGACTTAAAACACACAAAAAATAAGCAAAGACTCATATCATACAAGACGCTCCAAGCAAAACACATAGTATGTGATGAATAAAAATATAGCTTCAAGTAAAATACCGATGGTCGTTGGAAGAAAGATGGGATGCCACTCAGGCGCATCCCCAAACTTAGTTGTTTGCTAATTTTTGGATAAGAACTTGGGATGTCGGGGGCATCCCCGAGTTTAGGCTCTTCTTACTCCTTACTCCTTCATCCATCGTAAGATAACCCAAAACTTGAAAACTTCAATCACACAAAACTCAACAAAACCTTCATGAGCTTTGTTAGTATAAGAAAATAAATCACTACTATAAGTGTTGTATCAAACCAATTCATATTTTGTTCTTGCATTATATCTACTGTATTCCAACTTTTCTATGGAAAAAACTCATAAATAAAACCATAGAGCCATCAAAACAAGCACACAACGCAAAGAAAACAGAATCTGTCAAAAACAGAACAGTCTGTAGCAATCTGACTATTTCAAGTACTTCTGTAACTCCAAAGATTCTGACAAATTAGGAAGGCCTGAGAAATTTGTATATTGATCTACTACAAAAGGAATGGGTATTTTATCGCTCTCGGGTTAAAAACTAGAATTATTTTTGTGAGCACAAAAGTTTCATTTTTTTCAGCAAGATCAAACAACTATCACCCAAGAAGATCCTAAAGGCTTTACTTGGCACAAAAATTAATTAAAACATAAAAAACACAATCATAACAGTAGCATAATTGTGCTAACACTCAAGAATGGAAAGCAAAAAGCAAAAATAAAATTTATTCATTGGGTTGCCTCCCAACAAGCGCTATAGTTTTACGCCCTTAGCTAGACATAAAGCAAGGATATAAGTTTTGTCATCATTGTCCTTTTGAAAGCAAAGGGAAAATTTCCTATCAATGGCATTTAATTTTATATTTTGTGAAAGCACATGGCCATTGATAGCAGAAGAAAGATGAAGCACATTGCGAAAATTCGTATCTAAGCTAGCCTTCATCTCTTTAATTGTATCATTTTAATAAAAGCACATAAGGGTAGTTGATTCAACATTTTCTCCCTTGGGGTGCCCAAATATGGCTTTCATCTTTTCATAAGTATCAATGGCATCCCCTTCAAGAAAACCATTTTCAAATATAGAATCCAAAACTTGCTTGAAGGAAGAAGGTAGACCAACATAAAAACTTTTCAAGTATATCTCTATCTGATATTGGGGCACATAACTAGCTCGAATTCTCAACAGCCTATCCCGAGCATCTTTCAAAGATTCATCAAGCAAATAACGAAAAAATTCGGGATCATCTTCATCAAAATTATTAGAGTTTTTCTTAGCAACCCCAGTAAATCTTTCCATAGCATCATTATCTATGAGCTTAGAGAGGACAGAGGGGTTATCCAAAGTATTGAAACTTGGGAGAAAACCCTTAGCTTCTCTACGGTCGGTCATGGAGACAGAGAAGAGAGTTTAAGAGAACAGAAAAAATAGTGAACGAAAAAGAGGGCAAATAAAACGACAAATTTTTGTGAAGTGGGGGAGAGGAAAATGAGATGCAAATGGAAAATAATGTAAATTGCGAGGAGATGAGATTTGTGATTAGGAACCTGGCATATGTTGAAGACCCCCCCCCCCAGCAACGGCGCCGGAAATTGGTGCGTTGACGGGAAACTAACTTGACTTGATCCTCCCCGGCAACGACGCCAGAAATTCCTTTTGATGCGGCTTGATGCTACGTCGATATTTCCCCAAAGAGGAAGGGATGATGCAGCCCAACAGCGGTAGGTATTTCCCTCAGATGTGAAACTAAGGTTATCGAACCAGTAGGAGAACCAAGCAGCACAACGTAAACAGCACCTGCACACAGATAAAAAATCCTCGCACCCCGACATGTTAAAGGGATAGTCAATCCCTTCCGGGTACGACGCCTCAAGATAGGCAAACATACGTGAGATAAATTGTAGTAGATTGGTAGATCGAACACCAAATAAAATAAATAAGAATAAATTGCCACAAGGTATTTTTGTGTTTTTAGTTTAATAGATCTGAAAATAAAAGCAAAGGAAAATAGATCGCAAAGGCAAATAATATGAGAAAGAGACCCGGGGCCGTAGGTTTCACTTGTGGCTTCTCTCGAGAAAAATAGCAAATGGTGGGTGAACAAATTACTGTTGGGTAATTGATAGACCTTCAAATAATCATGATGATATTCAGGCAATGATCTTACATAGGCATCATGTCCAAAATTAGTAAACCGACTCCTGCCTGCATCTACTACTATTACTCCATACATCGACCGCTATCTAGCATGCATCTAGTGTATTATGTTCATGGAGAAATTGAGTAATGCAATAAGAACAATGACATGATGTAGAGAAGATCTATCTATGTAGAGATAGACCCCATCGTTTTATCATTAGTAGCAATGATGTTGACAAGATCTATCTATGTAGAGATAGACCCCATCGTTTGATCCTTAGTAGCAACGATACATACGTGTCTGTTCCCTTTCTCTCACCGGGATCAAGCATCCTAAGATTGAACCCACTACAAAGCACCTCTTCCCATTGCAAGATAAATAGACCAAGTTGGCCAAACAAAACCCGAATATCGGAGAAGAAATATGAGGGTATAAGAGATCATGCATAAAATAGATCAAAGAAACTCAAATACTTTCACGAATATAAAAAGATAGATCTGATCATAAACTCCAAGTTCATCGATCCCAAGAAACACACTGCAAAAGAGTTATATCATATGGATCTCCAAGAGACCATTGTATTGAGAATTTAGAGAGAGAGAAAGCCATCTAGCTACTAACTACGGACCCGAAGGTCTACAAAGAACTACTCATGCATCATTGGAGGGGCACCAACGGAGGTGGTGAACCCCATCCGATATGGTGTCTAGATTGGATCTGGTGGTTCTGGACTCTGCGGCGGCTAGATGAATATTTTGTCGACTCCCCTAGGGTTTGGGAATATTATAGTATTTATAGAGCAAAGAGGTGGTCCGGGGGGCACCTGAGGTGGGCACAACCCACCAGGGCGCGCCTAGGCATCCTGGCGCGCCCTGGTGAGTTGTGCTCTCCTTGGAGCACCCCCAGGCGCAGTCAGGCCCCATTGCGTGTCTTCTATTCCATAAAAAATCTCCGTAAAGTTGCGTGGCATCTGGACTCCATTTGGTATTGATTTTCTATGATGTAAAAAACATGGAAAAAACAACAGCTGGCACTTGGCACTATGTCAATTGGTTAGTACCAAAAAATGATATAAAATGACTATAAAACATCCCAGATAGATAATGTAACAACATGGAACAATCAAAAATTATAGATACACTGGAGACGTATCAACGTGGTACAGTGACGTCCAGTCTTCGCGTGTGGTAGAAGTATTGCGGATACAGTAAGTTTCCTTGAAGAAGTGGAACTCAACGAAGTCATGATGGTTCTTTTGTCCAACCAACTTACAGTGGGAAAGGTTGGGCCTGCGCTACGACAGGGGTGGACCAGGATAATTTTGTGCATGGCAGGTGGACCAGGATGGTCGACGTCCCACATGTCAGTGAATGAAAGTATTCTTTTTGATATAGAGGACGAGCAACGAGTATTCGTTATTTATTTTTGATGAAACCTATTGTCTCCACCGTTACGACAGAGGAGTGTGAAACACGTCAGCCCAGTGAACTTGGCATGTGCACAACTCCCTCCTTCCTTATGTAATACTACAATAGTGTTGACTATAAGGTTACATCTTTTTATCACTTTCTCTCTATCTATTTCCTCTCAAATGATTTTTACCTTTGTTTTTTTAGACTCAATTGTTTTTTATACCTCTTTTAGAAAAATTAGTTTCTTTAATACCTAGGACCACATGTAGAGACGGGCTCTTGCAGAGCCCACTACTTGACTTTGTCAATGCCTCTATCTCCTCCACATAAGCGGGCTTATAGCCCAGTAGTATTTTACTAGTACTACTTGCTATGAATGCGGGCAGCTGGCGTCTGGGCGCACGGGGGAGGGGGGGAGGGGTTTTCTATTGGGCCAGGGCGATCAGAAGCGGGCCGGACTCCCGCATGGTGATGCGGAGCATCCCAAGGTCATCCCCATGGACCTACCTACATCTCCTACGCCACCACTTGGACCAATGACAAGAGCCCGAGCAAAGACTATCGAAGATAAGGTGAACTCGCTCCTCTCCGAACTTCCGCTTCCTACATATGAGACATGGCTACTACCTCATGCGGATACCCTATGTGTGATCAGGTACTCGGAGGAAAGCCACGGATCAGCTACACCCAATGGACAAGACGGCGAGAACACCAAGGATGAGGGACAAGAGAAAGAGCTGCCAAAGAAGCTAAAGCCACTGGACGACCGGTCGGGACCGGACGTCCGGCACCTGAAGCCCAACCTGCCCAAGTCCCATCCGATGAGAGCTACAGCGAGCGGACGTCCGCCCAGGATCGGACGACCAGCCACACCTCCCAGCGAGCGGACGACCGGCCAGGACCGGACGACCAGCGTCACCGCACCCGAGCCAAAAAAGCACATATCTGATGCCACCGGACAACCGGCCATCTCCGAAAATCCGGTGTCACCTCAGCCGAGCCAAAGCCAACGGATGTCCGGCGACTACCGGATGTCTGAACGCCCACGAGCCACTGGACGACCGTAATCCACCGGACGTCCGGTACGTGTCTGCACACAGCTTCGGGCCCGAGGCCCGTGTACCCCTTCACTTCGCCCACATTTGCACTAAGACTATAAATAGACCTCCTTTTCCTCCTAGTTAAGGTTAGTGTTGTGTTAGCTCATATGTGAGATAGAGCTTCGCTCATCCATCTGGATCTACTCCATGGCGAGGGATCGTTACCTCTTCGGAGAAGATCCAGCTTGGATTCAAGACCCCTAATGGGAAGACATCAAGACCTCCTCGCGGAGAAGAACCCCTATGTATCGTCCTTTGTTGGATTCGGATCTTATATCGCTTTGTGTTTCGAGGATCTAGCATATGTGTGATCATTCTAGTTGGTTTGAGTGATTCTCTCGTGTTTCCCCTCGTGTTCTTCGTGTTCATCGCGGGATCCGCTCCTTTCGTGAAAGATCAGCCATCTAGGGTTCAACCCTACATCACATGGCCCACCTCACATTATCAACATATATTTCTTGGGAGTCCGTGTGTGGCGGGTGGGCGATCTGTTCTCCCATCCCCATCACTCTCTTCTCAGCCGACGCCCGCCAAGAGATTAGATTTCGGCTATCGACGGTTTATTCAATTGTAGTCCCACATGTTAGTTAAAATGCAAGGCAACGCGTGTCCCCTCTGGTGAGCGGTGTGCGAGCCGGACTGTCGGGGGTCCGACGCAAATGCGACGCGTACGAGTCGTAAGTGTGCCGCCTTTTCCTTTTGAACTTGCAAAGCGTAACATTTTTGTGTGGTCGATCGAAAGAAGTCCAGAAGAAAATGATGAGGGCGGGGCTTTCCCGCACGTTAGGCGGGCTAGTTTGAGTGATATGGCGTGCTACAGTGCCGTCCACTTGCTCCATTTTTATGTAAGCAAGAGTCTACACTCTTTTATGTGGGAGGAGTGCGAAACACGGCGGATCTGATTTTGATCGAGGGATAACTGTTCCCTGTGAAATAAGGGAGCACTATTAGCGACTATAGCATGATAGTTAGGGCATCTGCAGCGCTGGCCGACAAATTTACACCGGCATCTGTCTGAGGACACTGATGCCAGAGGATGCCATCCAATGCTGCCCACATACCTTTCGACAACTATATGAAGTAACCGGACGAAATTCATGCAAACAAAGCAAATTTCAAATTAACCGGATGAAATTTATTACATTTCAAAAAAATTCCTATAAACTGGACGAAATTCATTACATATTTCGCACAAACCGTACTAAAACCTACTGTAAACCTAATCTAAACAATTGCCAACGCCCGACCATCATGTCCGGCCATGACACCCGTGTACGCCGGCCATTGCCTTTGCCTCCTCCTCATCCGCCTCGGCTTTGTCCAGCTCCGCCTCGATAACCTCCTCCTTCAGAGCACAAGGTTCTGAAGATTTCCGCCTCCACATCGCCGTCAAGCGACTAATCTAACGTTGATGTTTATGCCACCAAGCTTGGCGTTGACTGAGTGGAGGAGCGATGCCTGGGACTAGAGTGGTGGCGACCTACCATGTACTACTCTTCCTCGCTGCCGGCTGCGCCCGGACACGCACGCCGGCTTCGTGGTCGTGGCGGCGGAGGGCGGTCGAGGGGGGGGGGAGCCGGCGATCACCTTCGTCCGCTCATGCGATAGTACGTCCAAGAGAGCTTGCCTCCTGGAGCGGAGCCACCGATGCCTTCGTCTGCTCCTGCGACAGTATGTACAAGAGTTCTTTGGAGCACCAGGAGGCGATGGTTGGAGTGGTGCCCACAGAAGGAATGGACTAGAGGAGAATGAGTGGGTCTTTGGCTATGGCTGGGAGCTGGGGCTCGAGTTAATATAGGAATGGCAATGAGCCACAATAGACGGATGGACAACTGGCGCCGAAGTAGGTTCGTCGGCAGCCGCGTGTCATTAATGTGGGCGGCAGACGAAAGGATGGCCATGGTGTCGTTAACGCGGAACAGACGCTGGCACCAGGATGCCGTGCGGGTGGCACTCGCTCGGACGTCGCGCTGCTGCAATGCCGGCGCCAGTGAGAGGTCACGTCGGACGTGAATGCGGACGCTGCTTGAGTGACTTAACTGCAGGTGCAGTTGGGTCACTGACATATGAGCCCAATAGGCATCTGGCCCTCATGTCAGTGACACACCAACTGCACCTGTAGTTAAGTCCTGTGAATGTGGCATTGACGTTCTAGAGAGACGGTGACCATTTTAGGTGGGAAGCGCACACTAGCGATGGAAAGGGTTTCAGTAGGCCAGGGCGGTCAGACGTTGGTGTGGTGGTAAAATGTGAACTCATGGATGACGAGCCTTTGAAGCATATGCGGCACGTATTGACAACCAGACATCCATGCAATCACTCCTGTCGCCAGCTAGCCTTCGATGACCACCATTAGACACCACACGACCATGCATAACTTATGAATAATGGACAAATCGATCAAACACACACTCTTGTGCAGTGGCACTATGATCGGTCACTCATGGTACATATATAGGTACCATAGTACCCTCTCTAGCTAGGTTGTTTTATAGATTGTCATTGTGAATTGTGATGGAAGATATACTTGAGGAAGGCGTCGAGTCACGTCGTCGCGTCGTGTGCAGAGCCATGGATAATGTCGAGCAGCTCGGCCCCCAAGCATAAGTATGACTGTTGGTGTTGAGCCAGCTGAATACATGCTCGGTGTTCACGGAGGCTTCCAGCAAACGTCTAAACAGTAATGTCAGGCACCGCTGGGGCGTGCAGGTGACACGCTCACCGTCTGCGTTGTGCCATGAGCAGGACTTTGATTGAGAGGGCGACATGCATGCATTAGCATGGTTTGACAGCGTGAGCGTGATTGTCTGCACGCCTACATGCTACTTGCCTCTATGGACGATGTGTGCTAATGTGTGCATCACATATAATATAAAAAAATCAGTTTGTGCATTTAACGCAAAGTATTTCATTTTCATTTGGCTGACGAGTGTGCGTTGCAGCGACGAGTCCGTGGTTTGATTCCTCACATATGCATAATTTTGTTTTTTATTTATTTCTCCACTGATAGGTAGGCCCGCATAGATAGATAGATTAAGAACACGAGCTGATGAGGCGCATGCGGACTATTTGACTGGTCAACCAGACAAATGCGGAGCTATACGCTGAGCCAATGATCGTATAATCACCATATCTTGTATACAATGATCAAAGTGAGCTATCAAGACATGTTCTATGAATGCCAATGCATTTTACTCGGTAATAAATGACCAGGATTTAAGGGGAATCCAATTTTCCTTCGTCTTCTGTCCTTGAGATCTTGACAAACCAATGCACTATATAGTTGTCCGGCCACTCCACCACAGAGCTCTCACCAAGCGTCGTTCATGCCACCATGCCACACACTAACCGGTAAGGAAGCAATGTCACCCCATGGCGTCGAGTTCCTCGCTGCCCATGACTGCACACAAAATCATAGGGAAGCGATGGCATCCCGCCGTGCCGAGTTCATCGCTGCTCGCGACCTCACACATACGTGGGCGGAATTTGAAGCTTCCAAGTTTGAATGGGCGGTAGACCAAGAGGTGGACAAAGCCGCACAGAGGGAGCGGAAAAGTCAGAAAGCATTCAAGAAAAGAGAGGCCCGCCGCCGCAAGAAAGAAGAGGACGCACGCACTGCCGCGGAGAGGTCAACAGAGATCCAAGCATGGTGGGGTGTCACCAACAAAGCCGGGAAGGAGAACTACGACGTTTGGCCAGCATGTGAGAAGTAGTAGTACTAGTAGTTAGTGTGTGTCTGTATGTGTCACCCGTACGTTTGTTTAATTAATTACGAGCATGTACTAGTACTAGTTACTACTGTAGTTTTTAGAGCAAATTAGCCGTACATTAGCCTAGACTCAATGGAAAAATTTGTATCATATGCATCAAATGGCATCTCTTTCTCTATAGGAATTGAGATGCATGTCATCTCACTTCCTATGATTTTCATATTTCTATAAAATTCCTATCCTATGAACAAAAGCAGGCCACTACTGGAGTAACTACTGTAGCTAGCAGTACTGCCGGTACAGTAGTTTTCTTCAAGAAGCAGAATTCAACAAAGTCATGATGGTTCCTTCGTCCGAGCAACCTCACAGTGGGAAAGGTTGGGCCTGTGATTTGATGGCTCATTAGTCATTATTACTGCGGCACGACGACCGGGGTGACTCTCACTTGGATTTCTGCGTGCATGGCAAGTGGACTAGGATGGTCGACGTCCCACATGTCGGCGAACATAAGTATTCTTTCCGATATCAAGGAGCAAGGAAACCGCATGGTATAGTATCACTGCTGATTTATATTTATTTTTATTTTTGATGAATGCTAGTGTTTCAACTCTGAAGACGAAGGAGTGCTAAACACGACACATGCTGAATGTCCCACACATCAGTGAAAGGAGTGGGACATGAACAGCGTGGTAGAGCGTCTCCACTTCTTCCACTTCTGGGTCGGAGACCACACGTAGTAGTACTAGTGGTATGAACAATACAAAGTGCGACTCAGAGAGAAATACACATCTAGTTGGAAGGTCTCAGGGCCTACATGTAAACAAATATAAAAGCTAATATGTGCCTCCAATTAATATAGTAGTAGTAGAGTAGTTAGGCATGTACATCATAACATCACCGTGCATTGCACGTAGAACATTTAGTGGTAGTAAGAGACAAATGCCTATATGCCACACATGTTCATACTATTTGTGCCTTTCTACTTCACTTACTTCGCTACATTACTTAGGTTCGTACGTCCACTCCTGGGTACATGTCCGTCTCGTAGTTCCAGTCCCACGTGTTCTTCATAGATGGAACGATCCATAATTGTGCGCAATGGGAGTCCGTATCATCGCAGCTCGTGTGGCTCCCTATGATGGAGACTCATCCAAACTATGGATAGCCTCGACGTGGAGCAGTCACGTGCACCGGGAAGCAGCGCTCTCTCGGCCGTCACACTGCTTCAAAGCCGGTGCCAGTGAGAGGTCGCCTCCGCTCGGGCCGGGCATTAATGTGGCACTGGCGCTCCCGGGTGACGCTTACCGTTTCACGGGAGAAGCATGCGTTGGCAAGGGAGGGGGGGTTGTGTCGTCCAGGGCGATCAGACGCGAGCGTGGTGGTGGTATTGGTTTTGAACCGTTTCAGGTGTAGTACTCCCTCCGTCTCGGTGAATAAGTCATTCGCGTAGTTCTAGGTCGACGATTTAACTATCTAAATATGTACTATATGTGACAAAAATATATATTTAGAAACTATATACGTGTAGAAATCTAGTGATATACCTTTCATGACATATAACACATATTTAATTCTTCAAATCGATGACCTAGAACTACGCGAATGACTTATTCACCTAAACGAAGGTAGTACTGGTAGTTTGCAAAACTACTCAATTATTGCACTCAATTTCCTAAGAAATTGTGGTAAAAAACATTACTCCACAGCCCGCTTCCCTTCTCCTTCCTCTTCGACCGCCCGCGCATGTCCGCGGGAAGTGACCGGTCAACCCTTATATAGGAGTGCTAGCACAAAAAGATGGATGCATGACCACTAAAATTTCCTTTCTCTCATCTCTATGAAATAAATGTGGCGTGGAACTCAAATCCCTTTACGTCTGAGTATAAGGAAATCATCGTCCTCCTTCGGCACCGCTTCGCCCGCGTCGTCATCCTCCTGTTCTGGCTCCGCGCCGTCGTTCTCCTCCTCCGGCTCCGCGTGCTACTTTGCCTCCAATGCCTCCTCGTCCGGCTCTGGCTAGTCCGTACTCCGGAGGCAGGGCGGCTGCGATCCGGGCTTCACGCTGCCTCCATATTAAAGCGCCGCTTCGGCGGGAGTATGGCGTATGTCATTACCTTCGGCCGGGCCATGGCTATCGGGCGAAAACGACCAGAGAAGAGGCGGTGGGAGGGGAATGAATGCAACTACTGTTTGGGTTCGCCGTCCAACGGAAATAAATGTGCACCATCACGTGTACCCGCGGGTGCACAAATTGTAACATACAGGTCTGCTTAAGGGGGCGTCACGTAACTAGTGTGTGTGTGAGATTCTGAGAGACAGAGTGCGTGTGTGCGACTCTACTCTTCGGACATGTACTCAACCTTTTGCATCGGGATATAAGCATAATGGTATTACAGTTTAGCTAGTGATTTAGGTGGCCATGTTAACATGGTTGTGTAAAAAATGTCACTTCCTGCTCGTGATTTGCGTTATATAATGATGAGAAGTTTTCTAACTACTGAAGTAAAGTGGAATTTGTCCATGTTATACAAGTAAATTAAGGTGATTGTTTACCATACGGGTAAGGTTGGACGAAGGGTGGTAGGAACAAATGCTTCGCCTAGAACATTTGTGTTTGTGGGTGGGTGGATGGGTGCGTGTGTGTATGTGTGACACGGAGTCTTTGGTGGCGAAAGTAATTTAAGTGTGCATGGCTTTATCATAGAGAGGTGATGTGTATGGCAGGACACCAACGAGGGGGTGCGAGAGAGAAAAGGCTCGTAGATCGGGAAGAGAAGTCATGTGCACATGAGAGGAGTCGACATCAAGAGAACGTGTTTGTTCGAGAGACACCAAGACTACTACATATCAATGGTGCATGTAGGCGGAAATTAAACGAAGGGATGGTGTTATTGGTTTCGGGGATATGGGGGAAGAGTGAGAGAGGGGGGTAGCTAGAAGGAGATTGTTAAGTGTGACTGTGTGTTTTACCCATCCAAGCGGAAGTTATGTGCACACAAGAAGAGAATGATTTGATGTGGGGTTAGGGCTGAGGGTAATTAACTACATATGGAGACATAGGAGACCTTGAACGTGCATGTACGAGAGGTGTACATGTTTACGTGGGATGTGTGTGTGTGCACGCGCGCATGATCGAGATAAAAGAAAGAAGACATAAGTAATAAGATCAACGACATGGGAGAGACGGATCAGTATGACAATATGCATGCATGTGAAAGTGCGAGGAATAAGGCCCGATAATTGAGCATGTGTTTTTGTCTTTAAGAGATAGTGGCATGGGCTAGAGCATGCATCTATGGCGAGCAGTGAGAGCGAGACACAACGATTATGCAAAAGAGATCAACCTATAGATGCATGTATGGAGAGACAGATATAGTGTGCTTGATAGGAAGCAAGAGTGTGTGCGAGAAAGAAATGTTGACGGAGAAACTACAGATAGATACAAAGATAGAGATGCTAGCTAGAGGGACATCGGCTAGTTTGGGTGTTGGATATGACCGCTGAGTGATTTAGAGGATGAAGTTATCTGTGTGAGAGAGAAAGATAAAAAGAGGGCACATGACTGCATGTACAGAGAAACATGTATAGTGTGCGTGATAGGAAGCAAGAGTGAGGGCGAGAAAGAAGGTTGATTGAGAAATAGATAAATAGAAAGATAAATATGCTAGCTAGTGTGTGTGTATGAGTTAGAGATAAGAGTCTAGTGGATCAGAAGGCTGGTGTGAGAGAGATAGAGAGAGGGTGCATGTGAGTCACATACAAACAAATATCAGAGACAAATGAGATCCCGAGGGATGGAGTTTTGTGTCTGCGAGAGAGAAAGATATTTCACAACGAGAGTGATAGCTAGAGAGACATATCAGGAAACGCGAGATATCTCTAGGGAGAGAGAGTGTCTGTGAGCGACATACAAGAGAATGGTGGGGCGATATGAGACCTTGGGAGATAGAGTTTGTGTTTGTGTGTGAGAAAGAGATATTTAAGAGGAAGAGTCGTAGCTTCTCATACCTAAGGAGCGCAAGACATCTCTGTGTGAGAGGGGGTGTGCGAGTGGCACACATGGGAATAGAAGCGAGAAATGAGACCTCGGGAGACGAAGTTTGTGTTTGTGTGAGAGAAAGAGATTTCACATGGAGAATCATAGTTAGAGACACATCAGAGGGAGCGAGATATACTTAGAGAGAGAGATAGAGTGATGAAGGTCGAGGGAGAGAGTACCGTCAATGTGTTAGGAAGATAAAAGATCATTGTCGACATACATGTAGCACGAGAGATACCCGAGAGATGATGAACGCGTACAGGTCTAGAGAGATACTCCTATATAAGCATGAGTGATAGCTATAAGAGACAAATATCTGGATCAAAGGGGATTTAAATATTTAAACTAGAGATCCCGACATCGATAATATCATAATGAAAATTGTTTTATGAAACATGCATATTCATTTGAATTTGGGGACACGTGTAATGTTATATAGTTTATCAATATTAGTGATCCATAGATTCTTTAATTAGAGAGAATGCATGGTTTATATGTAATTAATGTCTAAACGAGATTACACTATATGTTGCATGTGTGAAACACATTATACATGTTTGAGAAGTAAAAAAACCTGCATGAAACACACATTAGCTGGAGATAGTTAGCGAGGAATGCATACATTTGATTTCAACATAAAGTGGTTTCAAATATTTGAAAATACAAATTAAGATGGATCCAGCCTTATGAATCTGAGATCATGCCATTTGTAAACCATATTTATGTATAAAGGGTGTTTTGCTTTTGAAAGTATATATAAAAAATGATGTATATAGAATTTTATTCCAATCAAAAATGGATCCTACCCGAACAAAAATAGAATACAAACTAGATTCTAATTGAGTTGGCACGGTAAACGTGCAGTCTTGCTCTGCAAAAATTTGAACGGAGCAAGGAAAGTCGTAGTAACCACCCGAAACCAAAATCTGCGAGATGGAAATTTTTTTCTATCCCTGACACGCAAAGCCTATCAGTTTCGATTGGGGTAGGTTTCGATTGGGGTAGGTTTTTAATTTCACTCAAACGTGACATAACCGCCTCTCACCCGGATTCATACACGGTGGGCGCCAAACTACAGTGTCTCCTCGGCCAAAATCGACTCCCTCCCCGATTCATACACGGTGGGTGCCAAAACAAACTCTTGTCGGAAAGCATTCGGTGTATGCAAGATTACGGTCCTATCCCCAACCGACTCATATTGCTGTGGTGTAGGAAATTTTATACGGGGGCTAAGTTTGTAAATTTCCTTGCATTTGAGACAAGCTTACCCTGAAGACATGGTTCCCCCTTCCTCTCTCCCTCCATTTCCCATTCGTACTCCATGGGTGCGAAAACACCCTCTCCACCCCACCCTCCTCCGTCCGCCACCCCATCCACCACTCTCATCCTCCACAATGCCGGAGCTAATACCCCGACGCCGTCGTCCATTACAAGAGATCGACCTCTCTCATCCACGGCTTTGGACCGGGATCCTTGCATCCTGCCCTCTCGCTTCATCCCCGCCGTCGTCCACCTTGCTGGCGCTGCTCCTAGGATCGTCTCATCCACCGCGCATGGATATTTCCCCCACCGCCACCGTCTACCCTCCAAGATCTGCTTCCACACCGCCAATAGCCATCGCTGCCGCAGCACCGTCAAATTCTCAGCAGATGCATACACGGTGCCGCACCAGAGGTGGTACTCTTTCATATATGTTAAACTTATTTATCATAGCAATAAAATAGATCGCCACTGCTTTAATCTGATTTCTTGTCCATCACTTACTTGTTAGTTGAAAGCAAACATTGGTTGTGAAGTTACCTTTGTCCAGTTTGCACCTTCAGATCTGCCATGGCACGCTCAACACTATACTCGCAATGCTTATGGTTTTCCCCTTTTTATTCCACACTAGTTAAATGACAGTAGACTAAATTTCAAAATTTGGTCAGTCGATTTTTCTGAGCTCGCTGGAGTTCGCCGGTGCGAAGGAAGGGGCTCGCTGGAGGGTTGCCCCATTATCTATCTTAGGATTTTGGGTGGGGACAATGGTTGTAGGGGGCTGTGATCAGGCTATGGTGGGGCCTCACTGAAGGCAAAACTCGATGTGGGTGGGGGTGGGGTTAGCTAGAGGGATGGCCTGGGGTGGCGGAAGATCAGAGGTGGTGGGCGGTTCAGGGGTGGGCGAGGGCCGGGGTTCGGGCGGTGACCCATGCGGTGGTCTTTAGGGGAAGAATAAGAGGCGAGGAAGAAAAAGGGTTAGGAGACGAAGGATCTTCATCCAACCGCCTGAAATGGTCGACTGACCCAAATTGAGAAAGTCATGCGACTTGCATGTAGACATTCCCATATATTCAATACTATTATCGTGGGTGCTTCGAGACGTACGTGCAAGAAGTGCTGCTCAACCCATTGTCGGTTTCAAAACTGGCCGATCTCGGGTAGCGGGTCCCGAACTGTGTGTCTGAGGATCAAGGGTAACAGGAGACAAAGGGGAGACGATGTTTTCCCAGGTTCGGTCCCTCTTAATGGAGGTAATACCATACTTCCTGCTTGACTGATCTTGATGAGTATAGGGGTTACAAGAGTTACACTACTGGAATCAGCTACTTTGCCATCTGCTAGCTCTTTGCCGTCAGCTAGCAGACGGCAAAGAAGCTCTTTGCCATCAGCTACCAAAAAGTAGACGGCAAAGAACTGGCTGATGGCAAAGACCTAATTTTCCATCAGCCAGTTCTTTGCCGTCGGCTAGCAGACGGCAAAGATTCTTTGTCGTCGGCTAGCGGACGGCAAAGAGGGAGGGGCCCCACTGACGAGCTGCTAAAAAAAACCTAACGGCCCCCCCTCTTTGCCGTCCGCTAGCGGACGGCAAAGAGCAAAAAGGCGGACGGCAAAGGGGGGCGGACGACAAAGAGGGAGGGCCCCACTAACGTTAACGGCCGCCCCACCCCACCCCTCTCTCTCTCTTTCTCTCCCCAGTTGCTCGCCGCCGCCCCGTCGCCCCACCACCCCGCCGCCGCCGCCCCACCCCGACCCGCCCCAGGCCGCCCCGCCCCCCTCCTCCACCCAGGTGAGCTCTCTGCCTCTTTTTTCCTTTTTTCTGTTTTTTTAGTTTTAGGTTTATGTTTAGTTTAGATTTAGTTTTAGTTTTAGTTTTAGGATTAGTTTTAGGTTTATAGGTTTAGTTTTAGTTTAGTTTTAGGTTTAGATTTAGTTTTTTCTTTTTCTGTTTTTTTAGTTTTAGGTTTAGGTTTAGTTTAGTTTTAGGAAAGAAGAAGAAGAGAAAAAGAGGAGAGGAGAAGAAGAAGAGGAGGAGGAGAAGAAAAAAGAAGAAGAGGAAGAAGAAGAAGAAAAAAGAGGAGAGGAGAAGAAGAAGAGGAAAAAGGAAAGGAGGAAGAAGAACCACCCCGACCCTGACCCGACACCCTGACCCCGACACCACACCCCGACCCCGAAACAACACCCCGACACCGACACGGCACTACCTCGACATCGACACGACACCCCGACCCCCCGACCCCGTAACAGCACCCCGACCCCGACACGGCACCCCGACACCGACAGGACACCCCGACCCCCGACACATCCCGAAAAGGTGTTGTTTGGCCTTCCAGAGGCCGACGGGGTCATATATTTTTCGATTTTGTTATGAAAAACATCATATATAATTGTGTTGATCGTGTAGTTTTAAATGTGCGGTTGTTTCATCGCTGCGAGGTTTGGTGTTCGACCACCTCGCCGTGCGTTTGACGAGCTCTGCCCCTTCGTTCGTGGGTGAGCACAAATGACAAGTCCTCCTCCCCCATTAATTATTTGATCTATTCCGATGAAACTTGATAGCTAGCTATATATGTGTCTTGAATCATCAATATGCGTAACCAATATGTGTCTCCCGTTCGAAAGCGTCATAGTTATAAATATGCATGCATTTGCATATTTATAACCCTGATTCTTTCGAATTGTCCAACGCTATCCATGGACATCCCGAGTATGTGTAGATTGGGTTCGTTTTCCCATATGCTTTGCTCCGGATCCAACGCATAAATTTTGTCAGTGCCTCCCCTGTTGTTCTCCGGGTACACATCCTCTCTGTTTATTGCAGAGACGTGTATCAGGAGAACAGTGGGAAGGTGCTGCCGAAATTTTGCGTCGGATCCGGAGCATAGCATGGGAAAATGAACCCAATCTACACATACACGGGTGGGATTAGGACCTATCATTACCTATTAGAGTGTAGGTTGCATGGACATAATAAAATTGACAAAGTAGATCAACTGATGAATATATACATGGTGAATTACATATATAATTGTTGTGTGTCCAGTAGCTCTGAAAGTCAAGATGAGTGACCATGCGTGGATGTATACCGGTCACACTGGTCAGAACAAATGGAGCGCTGAATGGTTCACAAAAACCAAGGGGTTTGTGCAAGCCGCATTTGCAAATGGCCAAAAGAAAACCTGGTGCCCCTGTTTCCGGTGCGGCAATTGGGAAAAGAAGACAGAGGCTGAAATGGGCAAACACCTGCAGAAGAGTGGTTTTACGCCCGATTATATGGTGTGGACATTTCATGGTGAGTCTGCCCAACGTGACCGAGCTGAGGTGGATCGTCGTCGCACCGACGAGCATGGTACCGGGATGGAAAACATGGTGCAAGACTATGATGATGCTCGGGATTCGGACGAGGAGATGGAGGAATCTGCAAAGGCCTTCAATGAAATGTTGGAGTCTTCAAAACGTCCGCTCCACGAGCACACTGAGCTTTGTCAGTTGGATGCCATCTCACAAGTAATGGCTCTGAAGGCTCAGTTCAACTTGGGCAGAGAATGCTATGACGCAATTATGACAGTATTTGGACGCTTTCTACCCAAAGGCCATGTAATGCCTGCAAACCTGTACCAGTCGGACAAAATCCTCCGTGCACTGAAGATGCCCTATGAGAAGATACATGCCTGTGAGAAAGGATGTGCCTTATTTAGGCTTGACTATGCGGACTTGAACTATTGTCCCATTTGCAAGTCTTCCAGGTATATTGTGGTAGACAACGGTATGGGTGAGAAGACACAGACCAAAATCCCCGTTAGTGTTCTTCGGTATATGCCAATCGTACCAAGACTTCAACGTCTTTTCATGGTCGAAGAGACGGCCAGACAGATGACATGGCACAAAACAGGCAAAAGAACCGAACTAGATGCAGATGGGAATCTAATGATGGTACACACATCGGATGGTGTTGCGTGGAAAAAGTTTGATCAATTACATGCTGACAAAGCGGCAAATCTGAGGCATCCTCGAGTCGGCATTAGCACGGATGGGTTCAGTGTGTTTGGTATGACGCCGGCCCAATACAGTTGTTGGCCCATATTTGTCTTTCCACTCAATCTCCCCCCCGGACAGATTATGCAAAGAAAGAACATTTTCCTGACGTTGATAATTCCAGGACCCAACTATCCGGGGAAAAATATGAATGTGTACATGCAGCCACTTAAGGACGCATTGCAAGAAGCCTGGGATAATGGGTTCAAGACATACGACGCCTTTAGCAAACGGAACTTCATAATGCGTGTCTGGTACATGTACTCGACGCATGACTTGCCGGCGTATGCGCTATTCGTTGGCTGGTGTGTGCATGGTAGGTTCCCGTGCCCCACATGCAAGGGAGCTCTTGAGTTTCGTTGGCTTCAGGCCGGTCGCAAGTTTTCTTGCTTCGACATGCATAGACAGTTCCTGGATCCTCGCCATAAGTTCAGGAAAGACAAGAAGAACTTCATCAGGGGTAGAGTTGTCAAAAACTCTGCACCACCTGCATTGACAGGCCAACAGACCCTGGATCAGTTAAACGCTCTTGAGCCAGATCCACAACGTCCAGGGTACTTCAAGGGGTATAATACTAAGCACGCGTGGACTCACAAAACATGCTTATGGGATCTGCCTTACTTCAAAGACCTCCTTTGCCCACACAACATCGACGTGATGCACACTGAGAAGAATATCGCCGAGGCACTTTTTGGTACATTGTTCGGCATAGATGGGAAGTCAAAGGATAATACTAAGGCTAGAGTCGATCTGGAGGCGCTATGTGATAGGCCGTTACAAAACATGAAAGAACCGAAAGGAAAGCAGAACTGGACGAAGCCAAAGGCATGGTTCAATCTTGGAAGGCCAGCTATGAGGGAAATTCTCTTGTGGGTGCAACAGCAGTTGATGTTCCCCGATGGGTATGCAGCGAATCTAAAGAGGAGAGCAAATCTTGATAAACTGAAGATATTTGGTCTCAAGAGTCATGATTGGCACATATGGATTGAGCGGGTAATGCCGGTGATGTTGCGTGGCGTCATCCCTGAGGATGAATGGCTAGTACTGGCAGAACTCAGCTATTTCTTCCGTGTTCTTTGTGCGAAAGAACTATCGCCTGGCGTGCTAGAAGAAATGGAAGAGTTGGCGCCGGAGTTGATCTGCAAGTTAGAGAAGATCTTTCCACCGGGCTTCTTTAATCCAATGCAGCATTTGATTTTGCATCTCCCGACCGAGGTAAGATTGGGGGGGCCCATGCAAAATCGTTGGTGCTACCCAACTGAGAGGATGCAGAAGACGCTTCGAGAAAAATGTAAAAATAAACGTAGAATTGAAGCATCGATGGCTGAGGCATTCATCACAGAGGAGGCGACAAACTTTGTAACAGCGCACTACGAAGCCAAAAATCGTCATTTGCATAATCCGAAGCCTCGGTACAATGCTGACGAGCCTAAAAAGGGTGGATCCAACCTCAGCCTATTCAAAGGGAATCTCGCACCAGCTAGTGTTTCACATCCGGTATCTTTGGATAATGAAGAATGGCAGACCATTTCGTTGTATATCTTCAACAACCTGATAGAAGTGCGGCCGTACATCGAGTAAGTTCTTGGTACATTGTTTCGCAACTTCTATTTCCTTTGAACTGCTCTTATTCCTGGATATGTCATACAGTCGATACGTCGCCATATTCTCATATGGAGCGGAGATCCAAAAGGATTCCGTCGAAGAGTATGAGCTTCTCGCAAAGCAAGGAGGCGGCTATCCCGGTTTCATCTCTTGGTTCAAACAAACGGTAATTTCTATTAGACAATTTCATTTCATTCGCTAATTTGTGCATAATGCAGCAATCCTTTCATATTAAACTTGTAGGCTAATTCAGAGTCTATGGACGCCGAATTGAGACAAGTCGCTAATGGTTTTGACTATAAGGTCCGTTCATTTGACAAGTACGACAACAACGGGTATCGCTTTTGTACCTATGGCAAAGAGCTATCTATGGCCGACCGAAAGTCTACAAATTGTTGTGTATCTACTATCGGCGAAGGAGGTACCGAGTATTATGGGAGAGTTGAAGCAATTTGTGAACTTCTGTTCTATGGTGAAAACCCACCGAATGTCGTAGTCTTCAAATGTTATTGGTTTCAGCCGAAGGAGACTAGAAGGACTCATGAACATATAGGGCTAGTTGAAATCAACCAAAGCACCCATTTAGATGTTCCTGATGTCTATACTACGGCTCAACAGGCGACCCAAGTATTCTATCTACCGTGGGCCTGCCAAACTAATCCAAATCTGAAAGGTTGGGATGTCGTTTATGAAGTGCCGCCACGTGCTAGACTTTCTCCCCCAAAGGAAGAGGATTATGAACCTCACATTAACCTAGACACATATGAAGGAGAATTTTTCCAAGAGACACGTCTTTCCAAAAAGTGTTTCAAGAACCGCTATACTTCACCCCAAAACATTGAAGTAGACTGCGACAATGAATCAGACATCACCCCAGAGGAGGAACAAGAAGAGCCGGAACAAGAAGAGGTTACTGCTGCGGATGACCTGTCAATGCTTGACCGACTACGTCAAGGTGGCCTTGCACATGTTGATGCCAATGAACCCTATGAGCCCATCATTGATTATAGTGATGATGATGATTATGCATTTATTGATGATACTGATTGAGATTATTAGTAGTCAGGTATTCAATTTTTTTATGTTGTACTTGATGATGAGACACTTAAGTGATATACATATTAGTATTCATGTCGGTAGTTTTTTTTATGTTGTACTCATTTCGTTTATTCTTTGTCATGGCAGGTGTTGAAAGATGGTGGGCGCTGGTCGGGAGTGCGCCGAGGCCCCTTCTTCGTCGGCGCGTGGTGCGAGGTCTTCCATTCCACACGCACCTCTCCGCCGAGCGTTGCTGGACAGTATGGCGACACCGCCGGGCCCTTCTTCATCGACCATGGTGCCCAGCAGGGGACGAGGTAAGAAGAAGAGTGGAGGTGGAGCACGTGGTCGCGGGAGAGGTGGTAGGGTGACTCTTACGACGCCTTCCTCGCCGCCGCCCCCAGCTGTTTCACCCGAGCACGTGACTGCTAGGGTGGACTCGTCTGAGGAGGAGGCTGCACGGACTCCGGTCCACGAGCCTCCAGTCCACGGGTCTTCAGCCCACGAGCCTCGGGTCGACGGGCCTTCGGCCCACGAGACTCCGGAGGAGCACACGTCTGGATGGGGTACCTGGTCGGGTCAGCCTGAGGAGCCGAGTGGCCACGCTGATGATGGCGGGGAGCCGAGTGGCCATGCTGATGATGGCGGGGAGCCGACTGATGAGGAGGGGGAGGGGGGCAACGTCTACCAGCGTGGTGCTACATGGCTCCCGTCCGTGCCGGTGACCCGCGAGCAGAGGTGGTTGATTTTCCCTGATGGGGAGAGGTAAGTGCATTTAATCTTTTTGTACCTTCTGCATTCACGTTTCTTCAAATAACTGATGTGTTGGCCTTGTCATGCTGCAGGGGTTGGGACCACC
Source organism: Triticum urartu (assembly GCF_003073215.2). Taxonomy (NCBI): domain Eukaryota; kingdom Viridiplantae; phylum Streptophyta; class Magnoliopsida; order Poales; family Poaceae; genus Triticum; species Triticum urartu. Next base: position 295,399,935 of record NC_053023.1, on the reverse strand, counting down.
ATGAAAGTGTCCGCCAGCCCAACTCCGTCCTTGGAGTTCTGATTCGGCAAAACTTCCCGGGGTTTGTCACGTTGCCTGGTGAGGGTCGGCTTCCAGAGGTTGGATTGACTTGGGAGCACTACTTGGCTGCCCCGGCCCTGCCGGGTGAGATTATCGATGGTGTCTTGTACAAGACGAGGGCAGACATCGTGATCAGAAAGTTCTGGGTAATTGCTCCTTTACACAATTAAAAATCTTCAACTAGCTAGTTATTAATTGTACTAATCAATATTGTCTCATTTGATTGCAGAAATTCTACAGGTGTGAGGAGGGATACGAGGAGGAGGCAGATCATGTTATCCACAAGGAGTGCAAGCGCCTAGTTCAGAACTTACGGCATGAGGTTCGGGTGCAGGTTGTTCGAGACTACTACGCCGGGCGTGGTATCAAGAAGCCCAAGCAGGAGTGCCGCGATAAGTTCTTGAGTAAGGAGAAGTACATGAAGGTAATTCTTAAGGCCTTGTACTTAGTTCCTTCATTTAGTAATTCATAGCCGTAGCGCTCAAGTTTCTATTTGCTAACTTAGGCCCCTCCGAGATGGTGTGCGAATCGGATGGATTGTTGGGAGGTGTTGGTCAATGCGTGGTGCTCAAAAGAATGGCTGGCCACCCACAAAGAGGCCAAGGACAAACGTGCCCAAATGGAAGGTGTGCCACACCACCAAGGCAGCTCCAACTTATTTCAGTACGGGCGGAACTGGGTATGTGGTTTGCTTCATGATTCGTGCAATTCATTCATCATGCTAGCTTTAGCCCTTTAATTACTTAATTACTTTTTTTCTCTCTTTCAGGCACGCTATAATAAGGCGGATAAGGTGCCAGAGGTGTACGACCTGTATGCCATGGCCCACACTGGCCCTTACAAGAAAGTCAAGGCATTCTCTGCGTCTGACCTCGATGATCCAAAGAACTTCACCAACATCTCCGCCCACGACAAGCTTGTGCAATATAGAGATCAGGGGAAGGCGAGGAAAGGGGAGGACTTTAACCCGAGCCAGGGTCCCATTGATACAGAGCTGCTGATGATATCTGGTGGCGGGAGGTCCCATGGATCCATAGCCATGGGAGATGGACTTATCCGTTGTCCTAGCATTCTCCCGGAGATCAAGGCGCGCCAGTCGAGCTCCGCTCCTGAGATAAGGCCTCGTGAACGGCCAGTCCAACTCGCCTTCAAGGTTAGTTATACGTACTCAGCTATCTTTCTCCATTACATTGTGTGCGCTTCCATCAATGATTACAAATGGTCATGTGAGTGGTGTTGCGGGCTTCTATACAGAGTGAGAGAGATAGAATGGAGAAACTTCTGGCGGAGGCGGCGGAGAGGTAGCGGGAGTTGGAGGAGAAGACGACAAAGATGTTGGAGCAGGAGAGGGCACGGAATGAGATGCAGGCAAGGGCCATGTACGAGCTCCTTGTGGTAAGTTTCTTCTGCAGATTACTTGCTAGTCTTAACATTTGAGTCTCATTACTAACTAGCATGACTCTGTTGTGAAAACCAAATGTGCAGTCTGTGTGCGAGAAGTCCGGTCAGACCGCTCCGCCGATGCCAGTGATTGCTCCTGGGAGCACGGTGAGTTTAATTTGAATTGACATTACTTGCTAGTCTTAACATTTGAGTGTCATAATGCTAACGAGACATTGGAAATGATCTTTGGTGCAGCTTAACTCAAGAAACGCATCGCACGATCCTTCTCCAGCTACCGGCGCGAGCCAGCCCGCTCCTACACCTCCGTGATCACGGTAAGTTTCTCTAGTGTTTTGCTCAACAAATTCATAAAGACCTAGACTTAGCTTTATTTCCTCCAATATACTTAACATAATGACCTAGAGTTAGCTTCTTTTCCTCCAAAATGACTTAATAAGCTTACTGACCTCATAAACCATCCATTCTACCTAAGTTAGCTCTAAAATGACTCATTTTACCTTAGTTAGCTTACAAGTGATCCAATTTATCCAAGTTAGCTCTAAAATGACCCATTTTACGTACATTAGGTGAGCACAATCCACTAGGGCACGCCCCCCTTCTAGCGTGCCCAAGTGCGTTGTCTCCACCTGGGGGCACCGCAGACCCTAAATCCAACTCTATAAATACCTATTTTTTCTAGAAAAAATGAGGGAGAAAGAATTATAGTGTTTCGCGAGATGGAGCCGCCATCACCTCCTGTTCTTCATCGGGAGGCCAGATCCGCAGTCCATTTGGGGCTCCAGAGAGGAGGATATTTGATCTTCGTCATTGCCAACCCTTCTCCATCGCCAATTACATGATGCTCCCCACCGAGAGTGAGGAATTCCTTTGTAGGCTCGCTGGTCGATGAGGAGTTGGATGAGATTCATCATGTAATCGAGTTAGTTTTGTTAGGGCTCAATCCCTAGTATCCACTATGTCCTGAGATTGATGTTGATATGACTTTGCCATGCTTAATGCTTGTCAGTTTGGGCCCAGGTGCCATGACTTCAGATCTGAACCGTTTATGTTATCACCATTATATCTATGTTCTAGATCTGATGTTGCAAGTTATATTCACCTATTATGTGTTATGATCTGTAAACCCCGGAGTGACAGTAGTCGGGATACTTTCCGGTGATGTCCGTAGTTTGAGGAGTTCATGTATTCACTATGTGTTAATGTTTTGTTCTGGTTCTCTATTAAAAGTAGACCTTCATATCCCTTTGTTTCCAATTGGACCCCACTGCCATGAGAGGGTAGGACAAAATTTGTCATGCAATTTCTTTCCATAAGCACGTATGACTATTTACGGAATGCATGCCTACATTATAAGTATGAACTGGAGCTAGTGCCGTATCGCCCTAGGTTATGACTGTTATATGATGAATATCATCCAATGAATTCACCGATCCAATGTCTACGAATTTCTCTTATATTGTTTTTGCTAACTTAGTACTGCTATTGTTACTGTTACACTTGATACAAAATCATTGCTATCACTGTTACCGTTACTATTGCTATTGCTACTACTATCAAAACTATTATACTAGTTTGCTACTGATCACTTTGCTGCAGATAATTAATCTCCAGGTGTGGTTGAATTGACAACTCGGCTGCTAATACTTAATAATATTCTTTGGCCCCCTTGTGTCGAATCAATAAATTTGGGTTGAATATTCTACCCTCGAAAACTGTTGCGACCCCCTATACTTGTGGGTTGTCACCCGGTGCTTAGGCGCTGTTCTTACTTGAAGGTAAAATGTAACCACATCATTAAACATTTGGATCCAAATTGGTCCCTTAAGAAGTAGCGCATAAACTAGGGTTTAAGCTTCTGTCACTCTAGCAACCCATCATCTAATAACTACTCCACAATGCATTCCCTTAGGCCCAAATATGGTGAAGTGCCACGTAGTCGACGTTCACATGACACCACTAAGGGAATCACAACATACATATCATCAAAATATCAAACACATATAAAGTTCACATGATTACTTGCAACATGAATTCTCCCGTGACCTCAAGAACAAAGGTAACTACTCACAAGTGATAATCATGCTCAAGATCAGAGGGGTATTAAATAGCGTAATGGATCCGATCGGAGGGGTATTAAATAGCGTAATGGATCCGATCGGAGGGGTATTAAATAGCGTAATGGATCCGATCTGAGGTGATAATCATACTCACATATAATCTTACACCAAATAAACTATATAGTAATCAACTACAAGATGCAATCAACACTACTAGTCACCCACAGGTTCCAATCTGAGGTTCTGGTACAAAGATTGTACACAAGAGATGGACTAGGGTTTTGAGAGGAGATGGTGGTGTTGAATATGTTGATGGAGATTGCCCTCCCAAATATGAGAGGGTTGTTGGTGATGACGATGGATTGGATTTCCCCCTCTGGGAAGGAAGTTCCCCGGCGGAGTCACTCCGCCGGAGGGCAAAAGTGCTCCTGCCCAAGTTCCGCCTCAAGATGGCGGCACTCCATCTCGAAAGTCCTCTCCTTATTTTTTTCTAGGTCAAAGTGACATATATACCGGAAGATGGGCACCGGAGGTGGGCTGGGCTGAGCACAACCCACCAGGGCGCGCCTGGGGGGCCTGGCGTGCCCTGGTATCTTGTACACACCAGGTGCCCCCCCTCCAGTAGTTATTTCGTCCAGTATTTTTTATATATTCCAAAACAATTCTCCGTAAATTTTCAGCTTATTCGGAGATGTGCAGAATAGGTAACTCTGACGTAGCTTTTCCAGGTCCAGAATTCCAGTTGCCGGCATTCTCCCTCTTTGTGTAAACCTTGCATATTATGAGAGAAAAGGCATTATAATTACTCCATAAAGCATTACTATACGTAAAAACATTGTAAATAGGAGTATGAAAACATGATGCAAAATGGGCATATTAGGGCGGGGGAGCTACAGGCAACTATGGGGAGGATCGTGCAGCTCGACGATGAACTCGAGCGTCGTATCCCCCGTATGACCCTCTCCCGGGGCGGAGCTGTTGAGGGAGAAACAACAAGTGCGCTGCTCCATCTGCCTCAATTGTGGGCGCTCAATCGACCCCGACCTCACCTCACGGCCCCGCCTCGTACACTAGAACCAACCTCCATCGCTGCTGCCGAAGCATGGTGTCGAGGAGAAGCTCTCGCCACCGCAGCCAAAGCACGAGCCCAGACTCTTTCTCTCGCCATGGTAGAAGCAGAAGCTGGGACAGGAAGTAGGAGGAGGTGGATGAAAATCGCTACCCTCGCATCCCTCCTTTTATAACACACAACATGGGGGCTTGCTCTCCACTACACAGGGATAAACGCCCAGCTCCACCTATCCAACCCCCTACATCCCTGGCTGGCGTCTAGCTCCGTAGGCCACCCAGTTTTTCCAATCCGATGCTCTTGCTCCCCTGATTAAAGCACTACCTCCATGACCGTCCTTCCGCACCAATCCCAGGCCTCGCACATAATTTGCGTCATGGGATAGAGGGGGAGGCTGGAATAAGGGAGGAAGTGATGGTAGAAATGGCAGTTACCTTGAATCACGCGCGGGCACCCTAACGGCCTCCCGCTTGAACTTTTGCCCCTAGTTTTCGACGTAAATGGCCTGTATCGAGCAAACGCTAAAGACACCAGGATGGAGCTGGGGGCTGGCCCAAACCCAGGTTAATGAAGAAGCAAAGAAAATCTCAAAGCACGACACCATTTCCAACAAGATCAATGTGTGAGTCTGTGCATTATTCGGCCTTGCCCAACGATGCCCGGTAACACGTGTGGTCTAAGCCCGAGGGCTCCTGCCAGTGCAGTAAACATAGTCGTTTGTTGCCCTGACTTATGCACATATATATTTGTCGGATTCGGGGCTCCGCAGACCCAAGATAGATTCGAACTCTGGGGTGCGCGCTAAGAACTCAACCTCCCAAGTCTGCCAACTTGTCGTTCTCATGGCCTAGCTCGATGAACTGTAAGTAACTAAGACACAACAGTTTACCCAGGTTCGGGCCACCTTGCGGTGTAAAACCCTACCCTTGCTTTTTGGTGGATTAGCCTCGAGGTGGGCTAAGGATGAACTAGTATAGTGGAAGAACAACCTCAGGAGGTCTGTTCTTGTGTTTGAGTGAGCTGGTGAGGGTGCCAATGGACTGGATCTAGATCCCCCTCTATGGTGGTGGCTAGGCTATACTTGGAGTGGCCTGGATCCTACAACGGCCAAATTCAAAGGGAGACAACTAGTACATCTTATCCTGACAAAAGGTAGTCTTCGCCAGCAAAGCTTCAGGTCGTGATGCCCTGGTGGGCTCGGCGATGACCTCTGTCCTGGCGGTCTTGGTCTTGTAGCATGGAAATGGAAACCTTTGGATGATGCCTCGGCGCTCTGCACCTGCGCTTGCCTCTTTAGCACCAAAGAGGAAACATGCTGCACTACGCCCTCTGGCGCCCGCCTGGCCTTGGTTGTCATGGCTTGCGTCATCCGAACCTCACGAGGTGAGGGCTCGCATAGAAATCTCCGCTCCTCGGGAGCCCAGCCTAAGGATGTCGCTCCTTCTGGAGGTCCTGACATCGTCCGCCTCACGAGGCTTGGCCCCTCGCGAGGTTCTTGTGTTGTTGGTGCTGAAGATGGGTCGTACCAGGTCGTCGATGGAGCCACGCGGTGGGCCGCAGGTATGCAAGTCTGGGTACCCCAGTTCCCAGAACATCGACAGTAGCCCCCGGGCCCAAGGCGCACTCGGACATGGCTTCGAGGTGAAGCCAAAGGGTAAGGGTGGAGCGCCGCGGGCCCCAACCGCCTGCGGACCCGGTCGACGCTTGGCGCTTGATGGGACGTGTGTGCCTCGTCTTCCCCACGCAGCCTCGGCAACCGTCCTGGACTGACAAAAAGCTTGGCGCCTACCGCAGAGCCTTCATTGCCTTCCCTTCATCTTGCTCCAGATCCCCTTCTCTACCTATTCAGAGCGCCTTCAGATCTGCCGAACCTTTCCACAAGCTTGCCACCGATGGCCACTGGGAAGGCAAAGACCGCCGCTTCTTTCGTGTGTTCCGCCCCCGCGCTCGAGCCGGCCCTTAGTGCTTCGAACATCACTAAGGAGAAGCATCTTGGCACCGTGCTCCCGCTGACGGTGAGCAGCAACAATGAGGGACGGGAGACGACGCTTCGGGTTGGCTCCACCAATCTGGAAACCTTGGGGGAAAACTTCTACCCCTTCTTCCTGCACAACATCTTTGCAGGGCTCGTCCCCCCTTTCTCCAATTTCTTCTTCATCGTTCTCAACCATTACCAAATCCATACCCTTCATCTTCATCCTAACTCCATCCTCTTCCTGTCGATCTTCGCCTTCTACTGTGAGGAGTTTATGGGGGTGGCGCCCTTTGTTGTGCTGCTCCACCACTTCTTCTACCTCCAGATGGGCAGCATCCAGTGCTCCAGCTGCGTCTGCTTCATCGCTTCTCACGGCAGCAACGCGATGTCGAGGTCCGGGAAGAAGGTGGAGGAGTTCCGGCGCAAGTGGATCTTTATGGATGCCAAGCGCTCTCACGCTCGGCTAGAACTATCGAATATGATGCCGGTGAAGCTGGACCGGTGGGCTCACGAGAAGCTCACCGACCCCCAGGCGGAGCTGCTCCTGGAGAAGATGATGGTTGACCTGGCGGAGAAGCTATCAAGGGCCATGCTCGTTAGGGAGTTCCTGAGGCAGCGCCTGGCTCCACTCTAGGCGCACTCACGCCCTTTGTGGAGCCTTAAGGGCGTGGAAGACGACATCCGGCTGCGCCTGGAAGACTTGACTGACGAGGAGCTGAGCAAGGCCATGCGCACCCTGCTCGAGAAGGACCCGGGCGGCCTCCTAGAAGCTTACCTCCCGCTGTACCACCGTGACAACGGAAAGAAGGTGGTCGCCGCCATGCCCGTCTTCAACGAGCGGGGGCTTGTGCCGCTAAAGCCTCCCCAGCCCCCTAGCTCCCCGATGTTGGTGTCCTCCGGTGAGCACTCCAGGGAGGAGGGGAGGAGGACTCGGAGGCAACCTTGGAGGGGGTGGGGAGACCTCTCCCCCGCGATAGAGCGATCTCCTTCGCATCCTCGTCGATGATGACGACGCCGGTGAGCGCCTAACCGAGGGGTCTCCGTGCTCCACCAGGGTCGCCACAAGGTCCGGGGGCACCCCTCTGAGGAGGCTGAAGCAGGGGACCCTGAAGAAGGGTGGGACATCATTGCTTCCCTGGGGCGATGCCTCCATCTCATCGCCGACCGCCACCATCACAGAGCCAGCCGCCACACGCTTGTCCGCTCCTGAGAGCGTGGTGAAGCTCGTGCCCCAGAAGCTCGGGGGTGCTGTGCTCCTGGCCAAGAGGAGGGCATACGTTGCTGATGATGAGTAAGTTTTATACCTTGCTTCTGCTTCTCATATTTGATGCCGTTCTCATGACGCGCTCCTTCTGGAGGTTAGGTTGCAGCCAGTGCTGAAGAGGAAGAAAGAGGAGGCCAGGGTCTCCGAGGCCAGGCGGCATGTCGCGAACATGGCGACTCTGGTGCGGGAAGAAGAGGATGCCTCGCATCCGCCCATGACGGGGCATGCCTGCTGAGGTTTGGACGCTCAGCCTCAGGAGGAGTCCGCTGCCGAGGCAATGCTGACTTCAGAGGCGCCTGTCTCCAGCACGCCCGTTGGGGGTCCGAGGGCTCCGGAGCCCCCTGCCGTGCTTGCTGTTGTTGCCTCGCCGGCCCAGGAGCCGGTGCCACCTACTCCCCAAGCCGTCACGCTGGCGGGCCATGGCTCCACCACCATGCCCAACGCTCTAGGGGATGCCTTCGCGGTACTGGACCGGCTCCGGGTTGATCTTCAGGGCGCCGCCCTACCATGACGACGGGGTGTCTAGGGCTAGTCTCGGGGTGGCTCCAGGCTGACTCAACCATCAGGGCAGCCTAGGGCCAGGCCGAGGCAACCGCCGAGTAGGGCAGGAAGGTGGTCGGTGTGGCCGTAGCTGCTCGTGACGTAGCGCTGACGGCCACAGTAGCCGCCGAGAAACGATGTCGTACGACGGAGGCCGAGCTGAAGGCCCTCCGTGATGAGCAGGCCGCCCGCACTCGCTAGCTCGAGGAGTAGGAGGAGGAGTTGAAGGCCCGGGAGGCTGCACTCGCCAATCGCGACACTCAACTAGAGTAGGCAGCCCAGGAACAGGCTACAGAGCGGGGCCGCCTGGAGAAGCTGAAGGAGGAGGTGGAGGTGGCCCAGGTGTCCCAAGCCAAGCTCGTCTCCGAGGAGGGGGCTTGGCTGGAGGCCAGGGAGATGCTCCTTGCCGCTGCTAAGAAGGCGGACGCCGAGGGATGCGACGCTTCAGGACCTTTATGGGGCAGGGTACGAGAAGCCGCTGGCGACTCTGGAGGAAGGCCCCGCTGGGCTGCTCCCCAAGCTTGCCACGACGCTCGAGGGCATCATCGTCGAAGTGGGCCTCATGGTGGAGGGAGAGGCTCGCGTGCTTTTTACGTCGGCAGCGACCCGCATCTTCAGCCACCTCCATCTTCGGAACCCCAGCTTCGACCTTGGTATAATGTTTGAACCTATGGCTCCTGAGCTCCACGATGCTGCCGCTGAGACCATGAAGAAACAGTTGGAGGCCCTGCTACAGAAGTTCCGCTGCGTCAACCTCGCGACCGCGGATGATGGCAAGGATGGCGGCGACGTTGTTGATGACAGGCCTCCCTAGGCGGGCAACAGTGGTGTCCAAGGCTGAGGAACAGGCTCGAAGGCAGCGCTTCCCCCTATTTCCTGCAACATTTATCGTGCCTCTTGGAGGCATAAGAACTTATGCTTTGAGATTTTAGGAGACAGTATGTTTTGTAATAATTTGCTAGGATTTTGCAATTTCCTTTCCGTTTGCTTTAGTGTTCTGTATCGGCAAGGCCCGGCCATGCTCAGCCGCCATTGAGTCGTTCGGATCAGCAGGACGAGACCAAGGGGTGAGGGGCTACGCGACCAGTGAGTGTAAGTGCATCTAATGCCCCTTAGTGATTTTGGTGTATTGATGACTTATAGGTTTGCACTATGAGGAGTTTGATATTTAGGATGAAATTCGACCCCTAAAAATGAATGTCTTCAGTTCAAGACTTTGGTTTTCTTGAAGACTTTGAAAGTGAGGAAATTGGTGTGACCTTGAAGACTTGATATTCATGAGAGGATTATGAAGCGTGAAAACTTTTGTTTTCGTAGTTTCATTTTCTCCTTCTTGAGTCATAGGAAACACCGTACTGTTAAAGGGGGTCAAGGTAAAACTAAGGAAAAGTTTCCAAGTGATGCTCGTCTCAAAATCCTACACCTACCCTATCATTTCGAGTGAAGCCATTGGAAATCTCATACAGTTCAGTCAATTTCTTTAGTGACAGAGACCAAGATCTTCTGTTCTCTGAGGAATTTGTTCTGACTAAGGAGTTAGGAATTCTCTAGTGTGGATTGCCTACAAGTGAGGAACATGATAGCCCTAAGGAATTTGATAGCTCAAGTATCTGACCGTTGATGTGCTATGCGCCAGCTGTCCAAAAATATCTACCCACCTAACGGTCATATCATTGAAGGGCATTTATGTCTTATCATGTTGGGCTGCTCCCTAGGCTATAAATAGATGCCCCCTACAACCACTAGTTGGTTGGCTGCTCCGAGAGAAACTGACACTTGTCATTGAGAGCATCCCATCCTCCGAGGAGTTTGAGCGAAAATCATCAATGAGGACAACCCAAACCCGAACACCTACAAACCCAAAGTGATTTAGCATCACTGAAGAGATTGTTCCTGTGTGTAACCGACGCTTGTTACCTTTGAGAACTGTGCATCCTCCAGACGGTTAGGCATCATGGTCTAGAGCATCCAAGAGGAAATTGTGGATCACCGACTGACCGAGTCTGTGAAGGTTTGGAAGTCACCTGAAGAATTACCATGAGTGATTGGTCGAGGTCTGTGTGATCTTAGCTCATGGAGAATATGGTGAGGACTGTGTGTCCTCAGGTTTAAATACCTACCCGCTCCAACCAGACATGTGACTGTCACAACAGTTGGAACTGGTTTACAAAATCATTGTCTTCACCAAGCTACTGGTTCTATTTCCTCAACCCTTTCATTTCCTCATTCATGCGTTGACGAACTTGATCGTTACTGTTTGAAGACTTTGACGGAAGACTTTCTCAATTTCCTCAATCGTAATTCTTCAGTCAGTTTGCCTTCAGCCTGCTTATCCTGTTTTCATGCTACTTGTACTCTCTACTTGTTTTCACTTCATCATGATAACTGTGTTGCTGCCCTATTACGCTTACACCGGAGTACTTATTCCGCTGCTAGTTGTTCATGACTTAGGAAATTCCTCACCTTGAATTTCCTCAGTGACAAATTTTTAAAAATCGCCTATTCACCCCCCTATAGTCGATATAACGCACTTACAATTAGTATCAAAGCAAGGTACTCCCTTGTTCTGTGTGATTTTGGTTTAACCGCCTGGAGTTTTAGTTATGTCGAGTGCATGCATAATCAAGGTCTCGGCTGGGTGTCCTACCTTACATGGGACGGACTACCCCTACTGGAAGAATAATATGTGCATGCATCTTGAGGCAATTGACAACGATCTCTGGTACGTTGTGGAAAATGGTGTTCCCTCCATCACTCCTTCTGTGAACGCTGCTGATGTGAATAAATTCAAGCAACTCGACTCTCAAGCGAAGAATATCATATGTGGCCACCTGAGCAAAAGGCTGTATGGTAGAGTGAGTGCTTTGTAGATCGCTAAGCTTACCTAGGATAGGTTGTCCAAGGTCAACGAAGGAGACTCAACACAACGTGACTCTCGAGTTGACTTTCTTCGCAATCTCTTCAACCACTTCAAAAGACTCGACAATGAAAATGTTCATCAAAACTTTGATCTCCTCACTGACATCTCAAATGAGCTTCAAGCACTTGGTGCCATTGACATCACCGACCATGAGGTGGTGAAGAAATTGCTGAGATCGCTTGATTCGTCATTTGACACTCTTGCACTGATTATTCAAGAGCGTGGAGACTACATGTCACTTGATCCTGCTAATATCCTCGAGAGGATAAATACTCATGAGTTCCAACTTGCTGGGAAGAGAGCTATGGTAGATCACGTGCACTGAAGGCCAAGGAAGTCTCTTAATCTGAAGAAGAGGATTCTGGTAGCAGCCTTGGTGATCCTAAAGAACTGAGTCAGGAGCTAGCAATGCTTGTGAGGAAATTCCAAAACTTCTAAAGAGGTTGAAGGAGATATGCCCTAGAGGAAATAATGAAGTTGTTATTTATATTTCCTTATATCATGATAAATGTTTATTATTCATGCTAGAATTGCATTAACCGGAAATTTGCTACATGTGTGAATATATAGAAAAACAGAGTATCACTATTATGCCTCCAAGATGGTTAAGTTTCCTAACCATAGACATGAGTTGTCATTTGATAAACAGGATCACATCATTAGAGAATGATGTGATTGACATGACCCATCCGTTAGCTTAGCACTATGATCATTTAGTTTATTGCTATTGCTTTCTCCATAACTTATACATGTTCCTATGACTATGAGATTATGCAACTCCCGAATACCGGAGGAACACTTAGTGTGCTATCAAATGTCACAACGTGGGTGATTATAAAGATGCACTACAGGTGTCTCTGATGGTGTTTGTTGAGTTGGCATAGATCGAGATTAGGATTTGTCACTCCGATTGTCGGAGAGGTATCTCTGGGCCCTCTTGGTAATGCACATCACTATAAGCCTTGCAAGCAATGTGACTGGTGAGTTAGTTGCGGGATGTTGCATTACAGAACGAGTAAAGAGACTTGCCGGTAATGATATTGAACTAGGTATGATGATACCGATGATCGAATCACGGGCAAGTAACATACCGATGACAAAGGAAACAACGTATGTTGTTATGTGGTTTGACCGATAAAGATCTTCGCAGAATATGTAGGAACCAATATGGGCATCCAGGTTCCGCTATTGGTTATTGAACGACGATGAGTCTCGGTCATGTCTACATAGTTCTCGAACCCGTAGGGTCTGCATGCTTAACGTTCGATGATGATATGTATTATGAGTTATGTGATTTGATGTACCGAAGATAGTTCGAAGTCCTGGATGTGATCATGGACATGACGAGGAGTCTCCAAATGGTCGAGACATAAAGATTGATATATTGCAAGGCTATATTCGGACATTATAAAGGTTCTGGGTGGTTCGGGTATTTTTTGGAGTACCGAAGAGTTACGGGAATTCGTTGGGGAAAGTATTGGGCCTTCATGGGCTTTAGTGGAAAGGAGAGAAGGGCCACAAGGGGAGGCAGCACGCCCCACATGGGCTGGTCCGAATTGGACTAGGAGGTGGCGGCGCCCCCCTCTTTCCTTCTCCCTCTCCTTCTCCTTCCTTCTTCTCCTACTTGGACTAAGAAAGGGGGAAACCTACTCCTACTAGGAGTAGGAATCCCCCCTTTTGGCGCGCCCCTTGAGGCCGGCCCTCCTCCTCCGCTCCTTTATATACGGGGGAGGGGGCACCCCATAGACACACAAGTTGATTTCTTAGCCGTGTGCAGTGCCCCCTCCATAGATTTCCACCTCGGTCATATTGTCGTAGTGCTTAGGCAAATCCCTACATCGGTAACTTCATCATCACCGTCACCACACCGTCGTGTTGAAGAAACTCTCCCTCAGCCTCAGCTGGATATAGAGTTCGAGGGACATCACCGAGCTGAACCTGTGCAGATCACGAAGGTGACGTGCGTTCGGTACTTGATCGGTTGGATCGCGTGGACGTTTGACTACATCAATCGTGTTACTTAACGCTTCCGCTTTCAGTTTACGAGTGTATGTAGACACACTCTCCCCTCTCGTTGCTATGCATCCCTAGATAGATCTTGCGTGATCGTATGAATGTCGCTTTATTGTATGAAATGCAATCGCCATGTAATTGCTTTACTTTATCACTAAGCGGTAGTGATAGTCGTAGAAGCAATAGTTGGCGAGAGGACAACGATGGTACGATGGAGATCAAGGTGTCAAGCCGGTGACGATGGTGATCATGGTGGTGCTTTGAGATGGAGATCAAAGGCACAGATGATGATGGCCATATCATATCACTTATATTGATTGCATGTGATATTTACCCTTTATGCATCTTATTTTGCTTAGTACAATGGTAGCATTATAAGATGATCTCTCACTAAATTTCAAGGTATAAGTGTTCTCCCTGAGTATGCACCGTTGCTACAGTTCGTCGTGCCAAGACATCACGTGATGATCGGGTGTGATAAGCTCTACGTTCACATATAATGGGTGCAAGCCAGTTTTGCACAAGCAGAATACTCGGGTTAAACTAGCATATGCATATATGGCCTCTAAACACTGAAACCGAAAGGTCAAGCGTGAATCATATAGTAGATATGATCAACATAGTGATGTTCACCATTGAAAACTACTCCATCTCACATGATGATCGGACATGGTTTAGTTGATATGGATCATGTGATCACTTAGATGATTGGAGGGATGTCAATCTAAGTGGGAGTTCTTAAGTAATATGATTAATTGAACTTTAATTTATCATGAACTTAGTACCTGATAGTATTTTGCATGTCTATGTTGTTGTAGATAAATGGCCTGTGTTGTTGTTCCATTGAATTTTAATGTGTTCCTAGAGAAAGCTAAGTTTAAAGATGATGGTAGCAACTATATGGACTGGCTCCGTAACTTGAGGATTATCCTCACTGCTGCACAGAAGAATTACGTCCTGGAAGCACCGCTAGGTGCCAAACCCGCTGCAGGAGCAACTCCAGATGTTATGAACACCTGGCAGAGCAAAGCTGATGGCTACTCGATAGTTCAGTGTGCCATGCTTTACGGCTTAGAAGCGGGACTTCAACGAAGTTTTGAACGTCATGGAGCATATGAGATGTTCAAGAGTTGAAGTTAATATTTCAAGCAAATGCCCACATTGAGAGATATGAAGTCTCCAATAAGTTCTACAGCTGCAAAATGGAGGAGAATAGTTCTGTCAGTGAGCACATACTCAGAATGTCTGGATACCACAGTCACTTGACTCAGCTGGGAGTTAATCTTCCGGTTGATAGTGTCATTGACAGAGTTCTTCAGTCACTGCCACCAAGCTACAAAAGCTTCATGATGAACTATAATATGCAAGGGATGGATAAGAAAATTCCCGAGCTCTTTCGCGGTGCTAAAGGCTGCGGAGGTAGAAATCAAGAAGGAGCATCAAGTGTTGATGGTCAACAAGACCACCAGTTTCAAGAAGAAGGGCAAAGGGCGGAAGGGGAACTTCAAGAAGAACGGCAAGCAAGTTGCTGCTCAAGTGAAGAAGCCCAAGTCTGGACCTAAGCCTGAGACTGAGTGCTTCTACTCCAATGGGACTGGTCACTGGAAGCGGAACTGCCCCAAGTATTTGGCGGATAAGAAGGATGGCAAAGTGAAAGGTATATTTGATATACATGTTATTGATGTGTACCTTACTAATGCTCGCAGTATTGCCTGGGTATTTGATACTGGTTCTGTTGCTAATATTTGCAACTCGAAACGGGGGCTACGGATTAAGCGAAGATTGACTAAGGACAAGGTGACGATGCGCATGGGAAATGGTTCCAAAGTCGATGTGATCGCCATCGGCACGCTACCTCTACATCTACCTTTGGGAGTAGTTTTAGACCTGAATAATTGTTATTTGGTGCTAGTGTTAAGCATGAACATTTTATCTGGATCTTGTTTGATGCGAGACGGTTATTCATTTAAATCAGGGAATAATGGTTGTTCTATTTATAAGAGTAATATCTTTTTATGGTCATGCACCCTTGATGAGTGGTCTATGTTTACTAAATCTTGATAGTAGTGATACACATATTCATAATATTGAAGCCAAACGATATAAGTTTAATAATGATTGTGCAACTTATTTGTGGCACTGCCGTTTAGGTCATATTGGTGTAAAGCGCATGAAGAAACTCCTGCTGATGGGCTTTTGGAATCACTTGATTATGAATCACTTGGTGCTTGCGACCCATGCCTCATGGGCAAGATGACTACGACTCTGTTCTCCGAAACAATGGATCAAGAAACAGACTTGTCCGATGAGTGTTGATGCTCGTGGCGTGTATCATTATTTTCTGACCTTCACAGATGATTTGAGAAGATATGGATATGTCTACTTGATGAAACATAAATCTGAAACATTTGAAAAGTTCAAAGAATTTCATATTGAAGTGGAAAATCATCGTAATAAGAAAATTATGTTTCTACAATCTGATCGTGGAGGTGAATGTTTGAGTTACGAGTTTGGTCTTCATTTGAAACAATGCGGAATAGTTTCGCAACTCACGCCACCTGGAACACCACAGCGTAATGGTGTGTCCGAACATCGTAACCAGACTTTATTAGATATGGTGCGATCTATGATGTCTCCTGCTGATTTACCGCTATCGTTTTGGGGTTATGCTTTAGAGGCTGCTGCATTCACGTTAAATAGGGCACCATCGAAATCCGTTGAGACGACACCATATGAACTGTGGTTTGGCAAGAAAGCCAAGTTGTCATTTCTTAAAGCTTGTGTTGGATGCTTATGTGAAAAAGCTTCAACCTGATAAGCTCGAATCCAAATCAGAGAAATGTGTCTTCATAGGATACCCAAAGGAGACTGTTGGGTACACCTTCTATCATATATCCGAAGGCAAGATATTCATTGCTAAGAATGGATCCTTTCTAGAGAAGGAGTTTCTCTCGAAAGAAGTGAATGGGAGGAAAGTAGAACTTGATGAGGTAATTGTACCTGCTCCCTATTGGGAAGTAGTTCATCACAGGAATTAGTTCCAGTATTCCTACACCAATTAGTGAGAAAGCTAATGATGATGATTATGAAACTTCTGATCAAGTTACTACCAAACCTCGTAGGTTAATCAGAGTAAGATCCGTACTAGAGTGGTACAGTAATCCTGTTCTGGAGGCCATGTTACTTAACCATGACGAACCAACGAACTATGAGGAAGTGATGATGAGCCCAGATTCCGAAAAATGGCTTGAGGCCATGAAATCTGAGATGAGATCCATGTATGAGAACAAAGTGTGGACTTTGGTTGACTTGTTGGATGATCGGCAAGCCGTAGAGAATAAATGGATCTTCAAGAAGAAGACTGGCACTGACGGTAATATTACTGTCTACAAATCTCGACTTGTTGCGAAAGGTTTTCGACAAGTTCAAGGAGTTGACAACGATGAGACCTTCTCACCCATAGCGATGCTTAAGTTCGTCTGAATCATGTTAGCAATTGCCGCATTTTATGATTATGAAATTTGTCAAATGGATGTAAAAACTGCATTCCTTAATCGATATCTTAAAGAAGAGTTGTATATGATGCAACAAGAAGGTTTTGTTGATCCAAAAGGTGCTAACAAAGTGTGTAAGCTCCAGCGATCCATTTATGGACTGGTGCAAGCATCTCGGAGTTGCAATATACGCTTTGATAGTGTGATCAAAGCATATGGTTTTATACAGACTTTTGGAGAAGCCTATATTTACAAAAAAGTGAGTGGGAGCTCTGTAGCATTTCTAATATTATATGTGGACGACATATTGTTGATTGTAAATGATAATGAATTTTTGAATAGCATAAAAGGGTACTTGAATAAGAATTCTTCAATGAAAGACCTCGGTGAAGCTGCTTATATATTGGGCATCAAGATCTATAGAGATAGATCAAGACACTTAATTGGACTTTTACAAAGCACATACCTTGATAATGTTTGAAGAAGTTCAAAATGGATCAAGAAAATAAAGGGTTCTTGCATGTATTACAAGGTACGAAGTTCAGTCAGACTCAACACCCGACCACTACAGAAGATAGAGAGAAAATGAAAGTCATTCCCTATGCTTCAGCCATAGGTTCTATCATGTATGCAATGCTGTGTACCAGACCTGATGTGTGCCTTGCTATTAGTTTAGCGGGGAGTTACCAAAGAATTCCAGGAGTGGATCACTGGACAATGGTCAAGAATATCCTGAAATACCTAAAAAGGACTAAGGATATGTTTCTCATTTATGGAGGTGACAAAGAACTCGTCATAAACGGTTACGTCGATGCAAGCTATGACACTGATCCGGATGACTATAAGTCACAAACCGGATACGTATTTTTGTTAAATGGTGGAGCTGTCAGTTGGTGCAGTTCTAAGCAAAGCGTTGTGGCGGGATCTACATGCGAAGCGGAATACATAGCTGCTTCGGAAGCAGCAAATGAAGGAGTTCATATCCGATCTAGGCATCATACCTAGTGCATCGGGTCCAAAGAAAATCTTTTGTGACAATACTGGTACAATTGCCTTGGCAAAGGAATCTAGATTTCACAAGAGAACCAAGCACATCCAGAGATGCTTCAATTCCATCCGTGATCAAGTCAAGGAGGGAGACATAGAGATTTGCAAGATACATACAGATCTGGATGTTGTAGACCCATTGACTAAGCCTCTCTCACAAGGAAAACATGATCAACACCAAGACTCCATGGGTATTAGAATCATTACGATGTAATCTAGATTACTGACTCTAGTGCAAGTGGGAGACTGAAGGAAATATGCCCTAGAGGCAATAATAAAGTTGCTAATTATATTTCCTTATATCATGAGAAATGTTTATTATTCATGCTAGAATTGTATTAACCGGAAACTTAGTACATGTGTGAATATATAGACAAATAGAGTCTCACTAGTATGCCTCTACTTGACTAGCTCATTAATCGAAGATGGTTAAGTTTAGACATGAGTTGTCATTTGATAAATGGGATCACATCATTAGAGAATGATGTGATTGACATGATCCATCCGTTAGCTTAGCACTATGATTGTTTAGTTTATTGCTATTGCTTTCTCCATAACTTATACATGTTCCTATGACTACGAGATTATGCAACTCCCGAATACTGGAGGAACACTTAGTGTGCTATCAAACGTCACAACGTAACTGGGTGATTATAAAGATGCTCTCCAGGTGTCTCTGATGGTGTTTGTTGAGTTGGCATAGATCGAGATTAGGATTTGTCACTCCGATTGTCGGAGAGGTATCGTTGGACCCTCTCGGTAATGCACATCACTATAAGCCTTGCAAGAAATGTGACAAATGAGTTAGTTGCAGAATGTTGCATTACAGAACGAGTAAAGAGACTTGCCGGTAACGAGATTGAACTAGGTATGATGATACCGACGATGGAATCTCAGGCAAGTAACTTACCGATGACAAAGGGAATAACCTATGTTGTTATGCGGTTAGACCGATTAAGATCTTCATAGAATATGTAGGAACCAATATGAGCATCCAGGTTCCGCTATTGGTTATTGACTGGAGATGAGTCTCGGTCATGTCTACATAGTTCTCGAATTCGTAGTGTCCGCATGCTTAACGTTTGATGATGATATGTATTATGTGTTATGTGATTTGATGTACCGAAGATAGTTCGGAGTCCCGAATGTGATCACGGACATGACGAGGAGTCTCAAAATGGGCGAGAAATAAAGATTGATATATTGGAAGGCTATATTCGGACATTGGAAAGGTTCTAAGTGGTTCGGGTATTTTTCGGCGTACCGGAGAGTTACGGGAATTCGCCGGGGGAAGTATTGGGCCTTCATGGGCTTTACTGGAAAGGAGATAAGGGCCACAAGGGGAGGCAGCACGCCCCCCATGGGCTGGTCCGAGTTGGACTAGGAGGTGGCGGCGCCCCCCTCTTTCCTTCTCCCTCTCCCTCTCCTTCCTTCTTCTCCTACTTGGACTAGGAATCCCCCATTTGGGCGCGCCCCTTGAGGCCGGCCCTCCTCCTCATCCTCTCCTATATATACGGGGGAGGGGGGCACCCCATAGACACACAAGTTGATTTCTTACCCGTGTGCGGTGGCCCTCTCCACAGATTTCCACCTTGGTCATATTGTCGTAGTGCTTAGGAGAAGCCCTGCGTCGGTAACTTCATCAACACCGTCACCACGCCGTCGTGCTGACGAAACTCTCCCTCAGCCTCAGTTGGATCTAGAGTTAGAGGGACATCACCGAGCTGAACGTGTGCAGATCGCGGAGGTGCCGTGTGTTCGGTACTTGACCGGTCTGATCACGAAGACATTCGACTACATCAACCGCGTTACTTAACGCTTCCATTTTCAGCCTACGAGGGTAGGTAGACACACTCTCCCCTCTCATTGCTATGCATCCCTAGATAGATTTTGGATGATCATAGGAAATTTTTTGAAATACTGCGTTCCCCAACAGTGGTTGCTTTGGTAAATCCTCAAGAGTTGATGACATGAGATGAGATTACTCATCCCGTCACTAGAAGAAGATAACTTGCCACAAATGCAAGAAACCTGGTCACTACATTACTGATTGTCCTAAGTGGGAGAAGGAATCAAAGAAGAAGAAATACAAGGATGACAGTTCCGATGACTCAAAGAAGAAGAAGAAATCTTCAAAGTCCTCATTGTCAAAATCTTCAAAGTCTTCATCTCACAAGAAGAGCAACTCCAAAAAGGCTCGGGCATTCATTGGCAAGGAAATGGAATCTGAAGCTGAATTTGAGGAAAATGAGGAAGAGGAGGCATATGAGGAGTCAGACTCTGGTGTGGCAAGCCTAGCTCTCGTTACCGCTTTTCGTCAGCAAGTCTATCTTCAACTCTGAGGAAAATGACTTCCCCAACACTGCTGACAACGGCGATGATGACTACGATCCCACCTATTGCTTCATGGCAAAAGGTGCCAAGGTACTCAAATATGCCTCCTCTAAATCAAGTGAGGATGAATTTGATGAAATTCTTGAGCCTAGCTATTCTAAACTTGCTAAGATTGTTGTGAAACAACAAAAGGCTTTTGAAAAGGTTCAAAATTTGCTAGACAAAAGCAATGACATGTTGGGTGAAGAAATGGATCGAACTCAAACTGATAATATTCATAGACTCCAGTCTAAGTTTGATAACATTCAGAGTCATCATAACACTCTCTTAGCCAATCATGAGAAGCTTTCTTATGAATTTCTTCGAAGAAAGCAAGATCTTGATAAGATAAGGGTGAGTTATGAAGATCTTCAGAAGGAGCGTGATTCGTTGCTTGCTCAACAGATCAATTCCGCTCAGGATGAATTCATTCCACCATGTTTGAAATGCATTGAACCTGAATCTGCTAATTATTCACCTGAAAGTTCAAATGCTTCTATTGCTGCAAATTCTTCTATTGTCTCTCTGGCACAAATTCCTTATCTAAGGATACCACAAGTATCACTGACAATGCAGGGTTGAAGGAATTGTATGGGACATGCATGTACAAAAGCCTCAAAGGGCATCAGGCTCTTTGTGACGTGCTTAAAAGAGCAGATCCTCAACAGGAACCCTAGGAAAGAGGGTATTGCCTTTGAGAGGAAACTCAATACTGATGTTACCTATTGGAAACCTGAGCAGTATCCCAAAACCTCATGGGTTGCTGCAAAGGGACCTCCGCAGATCCATCCACTTTATCTGGCTTTACATGTGAATCTTTGTATTCTTCTGATGAGTCATTTGACTCCAACTATAAACTATTCAAAAATCAGAATGGTGAAGTATTTGCTAGATATGTTGGAACTAACTGTAGGAAATGCCCCCCTATGAAGAAAATCTGGGTTCCCAAACGGTGCTCTGAAAGTCTTCAGGTGAATGTCATTATGACACCACCTGTGAAGAATAGGAACCCCAGATCAAATTCTTCATATGGACCAAAGTCTTCATATGGATCCATGTCCTCATATGGACTAAATCCCTCACGAGGATCAAATTCCACATATGGATCAAAATCCTCATACGAACATCATTGTGCTAACACTTCTGTTTCGCAGGGAAAGCCTAAGGGCTATGAATATGTGCATTATAATTCAAATCATTATGTTCATAAGTCCTCGAAGAATTTCTCTGCTTATTCATATGCTTACTCTAACCCCTCTTCTGTGAAATGAAGTGGACTGACTTCTATGCCACCTTTTTCTTACGGAGCTCGCAGAATGATGAACTCTTTGCCACCCCTCCAGATGTGGGTGGTGAAGAAAAAGAACTAATCTCTT
This sequence comes from Triticum urartu, assembly GCF_003073215.2. Classification (NCBI taxonomy): domain Eukaryota; kingdom Viridiplantae; phylum Streptophyta; class Magnoliopsida; order Poales; family Poaceae; genus Triticum; species Triticum urartu. The sequence goes on along the minus strand of NC_053023.1, from coordinate 295,378,343 downwards.
ATGCAGGGTAAGGTCTCCAAACGAACTTAAACGTCTGAAGAATTTGCTAGAGACCTGAATATCCTTGACAGGACGCAAGCTAATCATGAAGAAATGAATATTCATTTCTCTCGTCCTTATACTGCTATATCTGTTGTACTGCTTGATGAAATTAAATATAATGAATTTGATGTCACATTCTTCACTTATGAAGTATATGTTGGAGATATGCCCTAGAGGCAATCATGTATGATGATATTTCCTATGTGTTTATGAATAAAGATAGTCCTTGGACATTATCAATGATGTCTATCAGCAAGTATGTGACTTGTTTGTGGGACTACACATTATATGATGAACGTCCTAAAAGGTCCCTAGTCGAAAGCTTTGTGTGGACGCGCAGCCGACTAGACTAGCATATGACACGCTCGATGGATTGGTCTTACTAGCCATGGAGCATTGGATGCTATCCGTATAATATGGACTCGGAAGGATCTGGTCAGATTCGACGTAGTCAGATCCAAGTTGAGATAAGGTCCGAGTCAGACAGACCCAACTATGAGACGCAGCGATATGTCATCTGTGAGTCTCTAGTACAGCATACGTTCAATGTCCTAAGACCTGAGCTGGCGCATGTACCCGGGATGGTGACAGACTTGCTTTGGGCCAACCAAACGCTACTCCGTGACTGGGTAGTTACAAAGGTAGGTTTCGGACTTGTCCAGACCCATGCTGCGAAGACATGGTCGAGCAAGATGGGATTTTCCCCTCCGATCAGGAGAGATATACTCTGGGCCCCTCGTGTGACCTGACCAAGATAAGCATGGCCATGCGATTAGGATTATGAGACAATCCGGTTTTTGGTCGACATCACTGGAACGAGAAAGAGGTCGGGCTAGCACAAGGACGACAAACTCGCCTTGAGCCCGACAATATATAACGTGTGGCAAAGGGAACAAATGTGTGATGTACGAGTTCGCCTAACCAGCTTCATCAGACACTTGGAGTCGGCACGCTTTGCTAGAGGCCGCAATCGACCAGCTGAGTCGGATGTGATATGACTCGTGACCAAGTCAACGAGAACCTAAGGGGTCGCATGCTAAGGGAAGGACCTGTGAGGCCCGGTCCGACTCCACGTGTCAGAATTGATCCTACTCAGACTCGGATCCAGGCCGAACAGATTTTGGGCTTTAGGGTCCATGCGAGGCCCAAGTGTTGAGCCCACGACAGATGCCCATATAAAGTGGGGATGTGGCACACTCATGAGATTGATCGCTTCTGTGTTGTCACCAGGGTTTGCAAGTGTTGCGAATAGCCACCTCCACTCGACCCCGACTGTGTGATAGGACCTAGCAGTCCGCCGGATGGTGTTCCTCCTGCACGCGCGGATACCTTTAGAGGCGATGCACTTGCGCCGCTCCGGTGAACCTGTACGTGTGAACCGACAACCGGTTGTTCGAGGGAGATCGGACGAGGAGGACACACGCTGCCCCAACTCTTCTTCCGCTACACGGCACTGCGCATCTAGTGGTAACGATCTGTGATCCATCTCCCGTAGCATGTTCTTGGTTGTTCTGTGCACAGGAAAATTTTAATTTGCAGTCGACGCACCCTACTATAGAACCCAACAGTGGTATCAGAGCCTCTGCTATAGGATTTGAATTTGGATCATATGCATATTAGATATGTGGAGGCAATAGATGAGATCTGTTGTCGTTGATGAGATCGGCTGTGTGCATGGTTGATGAGACCAATTGCACATGGGGATCGATGTGGCTATGTTTTCTGATGATCGGAGTCGATGAGGTGATGGCACAACCTACTCCCGGACGTCCGAATAACCCACGCACCCAAATACTCATACCGGAGCTGACGAACCTGGATCATCCGGATGTACACCCGGATCATCCGGACCAAGCCGGGATCATCCGGACCTCCTCCCGGATGTCCGGCTAACCCTGACACTGACTTGGCTGAATTCTTGTTCCGGCCATAACTAATTCATCCGGAGTCTGTTTTTGACGTTCTTTAGCTCGTTTTGAAGCTCTTGACATCCCCCTTCCCACAAAAATACTACCATCACCATTTGACTCCATAAATTTTTTGGAACTTTGGCATCTTTGTCTAGGGCTTCCACCATATCATCCACTTTACCACCATCGAGTTTCGCAACCTAACCCATTTTGTTCCCGTTAGCATTTGTGGTTGTTTGAGTTGTGATTTCAGTCTCCTAAGGTGTTTAGGCTACTTAGGGATGGTTGCTTCTTCATCAACCACCACCACCACCATAACTTCCGCATAGGCTTGCCCACCATACACTTCCACCACCCCAACTTAACCCAAATTTGTTTGTGTTGTGAGTTGTGTCTCCTAAGGTGTTTCGGCTACTTAGGGACCGTGCTTCCAACACCGACACCTTGTATAGTCCACCACCTTACCCTCCATTTCCGCATTGCGTACTCCACAACCCATCATTACCATTCCGCAATTCCATTGAGCTTCCGCAACACCACCACCACATCCCGCTACCACCATTTGACATTTGACATTTGAGATTTTGAGTTCGCGGTTTTTCCGTTTCCTAAGGTGTTTCGGCTACTTAGAGACGAGTCTCCATCATCTAGGTATCTCCATCAAGATCACCGGCACTCATCATCGCCAAGGACGGTAACCTCCATTGTATATTCCCTTGCCATTGCATTGATAAACCCTAGCCCATTTTGCGTCACTTGGCTATCGAGCCAAGCCATTTGAGTATTGCCGGCAATGTTACTTGTGCACAATAGTGATCTACACCATCCATTGCATACATACCAAATCTTATTGGTCTCATCATATCATCTTATGTGCCAGAAGTTTGTTCCCGCATATACATTATCGCTATCTTGGTTTGTGCATTGTGGCCATATCAAAAAAAAGGGAATAATCTTTTAAGCAAAAAGAGAGAGCAAATAAGCTTGTAATAAAGTGCCATAGCATCATAGCACATTGCATATAAGATTGTCATATCCGATCATCTTGGATCATACCACCGGAACATCATACATATATAGCATACTTGGGATAGAAGTTGATACATTTTGGATATCATAGGTTGTGCACAAGTGTCGTATCCTCCTATTGAGAAATCGTGCTAGCGTCTCTCTTGAGTTGTGAAACACGAGAGTTATCTGTGGATTCCACATTTTGTGCTCATTCCTTGGTTGCACGACGCCATTTATCTATCCGTGCGTGTGTTTCCGTGTGCCACATATTGCTATTGGTCTACTTGTTTCACTTGCGAATTTGTGAATCTCTTTCAACATTATTGACTCTTGCTAACATTTTACATCAATTTTTGTGTGCCACTATCCTCACCGAGCTCCACCATAAGCCTTATTTGTGTAGGTGTGAGAAATTGACAAGAACGATACCAATTGTGCTATTTCCTTGTTACATCATTGAGTGATCATTGATCCATCTTTAACTTCGGTCAAGGTACATTTGGTATAAGTTCTTCTCTTTCTCCCACTCATGTTCGAGTCTTGTGATGGATAGGCAAGGCATTTCATCTCCGGTCTTCGACAACAATGACGGAGTGAACAACTACATCACCAAAGCGTCCATCTTCGAACTACAACGAGCATCAAAAGCCGCACATTCTACCTTGCAAGAGCACATCGAGAACCTCTCCATCGACATTCATCACTTAGAAGCAAGGAAAAGGGACTACATCAACCACAAGCTTTCCGCACAAAAGGACGAGCAAGATGCAAGGATGGAGGAGATGCGGACCTTATTGATCAACCGTTCTTACCCTTCATCATCCTCAAGGCGGCGACATTCAAGTCACAAGTCTTCGGAGCACATTCAAGATGCAAGCGCAAGTCGTCCACGTCCACATCTCCATGGCGACCATCACCAACATCGTCATGAAGGGCAAGTCACCTCCAAGCAACTTGTACACGACGACGACGAACGACATCTACTACGAGCTCAAGTACGACAACGACACCATCATCATGACGATGCTCACCAAGCGCAAATGCACAAGTCCCATCAAGCCATACTTCACGCCAAGGCCTACCTTCATGAGCATAAGAGAAGACCGCGAGACGAGCACCACCAAGGCAGAGCTACGGCTACAACAACCACTTCGGCATCTTCGCCAAGTGCTATCAAGGCATATTCGCCTTTGGACGTACGGCATATTCGCCTACTTCCCGTGAGTTCGCATACATCGACATCATCAAGTACAAGGCGACCACCTACGAGCGAGGGTGACACTTCCATCTTCGGAAGCCACCCAAGGAAGATGGCCGAACATGGGACATTCCCTTTGGTCATGGAGACGAGCTACGAGGTGCCACATCATATGGGCCTCCTACAACAAGACGGCGACAAGAAGGTCCAGCAAGGGCCATCCCCTTTGACCATGGCGACGAGCATGAACCTCTGCAACAACATGAATACGACGCCCTTATTGGACTCATACTCCGAGTCAAGCTACAAGACCGCACATGAGACCTTATCTTTGGTCTTGGACGAGAGTGATGATGTGCCATCTTCAGCCTTCATCCACAGCTACGACTATGACATGATTGAGCATGGAGACATTTGCACCTACATCTCTCCGACACCCACATATGAAGAGATGGCCCAATTGCCATGTGAGGAGAGCCACCACCCCATGAGTGTCGGTGTACAAAAAGAGGGGTACACTTTTTGTACCCCTGTAACTGTGCACGGGCAGTCTGAGCCACGGGCACCACCACACTGAGCAAGGCAAGGGAGGTGAGCCAAGGTAAGGCCGAAGCTCAGGAGAAGCAGAACGACGCCAAGACCAAGACCACAAAGAGCAAAGGGGACGAAGCGGACCCCCCCGGCAAGATCCTTGCCGGGAGGCGGTTTTAGCAAACCCAGCAAGATCCTTACCGTGGCAGCTCGCCCCACACCTACGGAGTGGGTCACCCTTGAGTCCACTGCCCCCATGGGGCAAGGATTCGGGAGACATCCCCGTGGTGGCATATAGATCTTTGTGAAGACATTCAAGATCAGATACACCGTTTAGAAGATGATGGTCCTTGGCGGGATCCCAGCCAAGGAAGACCACAAGGCCCCCGACAAGAGCCTTGCCGGGGATGACAGCGGGTGCCACGGCAAGACCCTTGCCGGGGCCCCGACAAGGCCCTTGCCAAGAACACCCATAGGGCCACCGTCAGGCCCATGCCAGTCAAACCTCCACCGCCGTTCGCATGCAGCTGCCGACCCAACCAGCTGGGCAGGCACCTGCGTGGCGGCATGCGGATCTTCGTGGAAACCCACCACTGCGCCATCTCAGCTGCCTCCCTGCCTACATGGCACCGCAGGTGCCGCTGGCCAGGGCGCGTGTCAACATGAGAGGGAGCGGCGACGAACGAGGCAGGGCTCTCCCCCGTCCCCGATAAAGCAAGGACACCTGGGCAAGACGCATTAAATGTGCCTTGTCATGTAATGCGAGGGATAACCTCGCATCGTTGTTCCCTTTCCACCTCCTGTGTGCCACTGTGGCCACCCCTTTTCCTATAAAAGGAGCCCCGAGGCGACCAGGAGGGGGATTCGGCTTTTTGGAGCTCCTCACGCCCCATAGCTAGCTCAAGAACACAGATATACAATCCACCAAAGCAGGAGTAGGGTTTTACGCATCCTCGCGGCCCGAACCTGGGTAAACGAACCATGTGCTACTGTTTGATCCGCTCTTCTCACGACCCCGCACCCCGCAACCGTAGTAGGGATTCTTGTGATCCCATAGGTGTCGTTCCCACCGACATCTTTGGCGCGGCAGGTAGGGGGCGCAGTTGTGAGAATCGGCTTTAGCAGTTAGTTCGACGCTTCTTCATCGTCATGGCGCCCAAGAAGAAGACGACGGTGGCGGTTGGCCCGTCGGAAGCCGGACATCCCGTCCCGACGCGGGCGAGCAGCGGACCGATCGCAGAAAGGAGCCGGGGCGCCGTTCGCGAACACCAACACCGTCCCAGCATCCGGAGTTTGGGAGGCGGCGATGTTCGTGCGCCTAGTAACGGGCCGCACGCTGCCAAATCCAAAGACGGAGCCAGGCCCTCCGTGGGTGGCGCGGGGCCTTCCAAGATCGCTACCACCCCGCCCGAAGCGCGATGCGAGGGCCTCCAAGACTCCCAAGCCGGCACCGACGGCGCGCTCCTCTCAAGCGGCGCGCGACGAACGGCGCAATCATGCCGAAGACCCCGGGCGTCGCCGCGGGAAGAGCCCGGAGCGCCACTCCCGGGAGGTAGAAGACCTGCCCGCTCGTCGAGGCACTGGTGAAGATGGCATGCGACCGCGGGGTCGTGATAGAGCTCCTTCTGACATGGTCAGAAGTCAAAGCGCGTCGCCATCCGTGCAGGTTTCACTGCCACCAACGCCAGCAGAAGCCCAGGCGCGCACGCAGTTGCTCCTCAATTTTCCTCCCATTACGGGGAAACTCGACGAATGGAGAGCCACTATCCGAAGCCTTGTTGCGGTGGCAAACAAAGACGATCTGAGTCCGGTGGAGCCCCCGGGTCGATGCTCCGACGGAGTCCCACGCACCAGTGGCTGGAAAGCCGGCGGCGCCGCGACCACGGTGCACTCGCCTCCTCCCCGCCTGGTACCGCGGACGCCAGCCCGTCGCGACGCTACGGGTGACGAAATATCCATAGCGTCGTCCGACCCGCGGACCCACTGTGACCAGCGCCAAGTCCTTCGGGAACGAGAACATGAAGACGCCCGAACCACTATCAAGCGCCGGCGCGGAGCGCGCCACCAGTCAGACAGGCGAGCAGGGCCTGCTATGAACCACCCGGCACCGGAAAGCCCTGCAGGCCTACCTTACGAGGTAGGCTGTCCGGCTTTTACCCGTGAGCTGCGGCAGTTCCAGTGGCCCACTCACCGCACCTTCAAACCTGACGTGGGCGAAAAGTACAGCGGCAAGACCCACCTGTCCGAGTTCCTCAGCATCTACACCATTGTGATGCAAGCTACTGGAGCCCACGATGATAAGGTGCTTGTGAATTAGTTTCCGTTGGCTCTTAAACCCAACGCCATGTCATGGTTGATGCACTTGCCGGTAGACTCTATTTCCTCCTGGTCGGATTTGCGCCATGAGTTTGTGGGTGCCTTCACTGGAGGCCACCAATCCCATGGCCAAGCGAGCGACCTGCACGTCATTCCCCAGAAGGGAGGCGAGAGTCTCAGCAAGTATATACAGAGGTTCAGCCGGATACAGTACAATATCCCTGATGTTCACCCTGCCACCATCATCAGCGCGTTCCATCAGAACGTGCGTAACCGCAAGATGCGCGAAGAGCTGGCAATGAACAAGGTGAAAGATGTATCAGAACTCTATGTTCTTGCTGACAGATGTGCCCGGGCTGAAGAGGGAAGGAAGTACCCCAGCAAAGACGCCGGCGTGGAAACCGACTCCTTAGATGAAGATACTGCCGCCCCGGCGAAGAAGGGCCGGCACCACAACTGGAAGCGCAAAGGTAAAGCTGTGCTTGCCGTCGAGGGATCTGATGACACCGGCTCCACCAAGAAAACCAAGGCAGACGACCCCGGCAAGGAAATTTCCGGATGTGTCGCCTGCCGGGCCTTGGCGGTTGCCGAGAAGCCAGGAAACTCCGACAAGCGATACTGCAAGATCCATTGCACCAAAGGCCATGCTCTCCAAGACTGCCGACAGGTTGAGCTCCCTGCTAAGAAGCGGAGGGCTGAATATGAGAGGCGGGACAAGGAGAAGGGCCAAGACGGTGCTAAGGGGTCCGACAAGAAGCGTGATGATCAGGCAGGCCGTCGCGGCAAGGATAAACAACAGGAGAGGCCCGCCCAGGGCCGTGACAAAAATCCAGAAGACGATGATCACGAAGAGGACGACGAATCCGGCGACCAAGAGTTTCAGAAAGCTATAGAGGCCATGTGCATCGACGGCGGCGCCTCGCTGCATACTTCTCAGCCCAGCTTAAACAATGGGCACGAGAGATTACAGCGGCAGAGCCGTCGTTTGATGCCCAAAGGCCGCTGAAGTGGTCTAGCACACCTATCATTTTTGAGACTGAGGATCACCCTGATCGCACTTCTGCGGTCGGGTGCTTGCCATTGTTGGTTTCACCAACAATACGCAACCTCAAGGTGACAGAGATGCTAGTTGATAGCGGGGCCGGTCTGAACTTGATCTCGCCTGCCGTGATCGAGAAACTGCAGATTCCTGATGAAGACCTCGAAGAGACGGGCACGTTTTAGGGGGTCAACCCGGGAAGAAGCCAACCTAAGGGAAAGGTCACGCTGCCTGTGACTTTTGGAAGCGATCTGAACTACAGGATGGAGAGGATCGTGTTTGATGTTGCCAAGATCCCCTTGCCCTACAACTAGATCCTTGGCCGCCCAGCGCTGGCCAAGTTCATGGCGGCGTCACACTACGCCTACAACACCCTGAAGATGCCAGGACCTGTGACGATCATCACCATCCCCTCTGATAAGAAAGATGCGCTGATTTGTGCTGACCAACTATACCAGCAAGCAGTTGCAGCAGCTGCCGCCACTAGGGCACTTGCTCCTACCGCTAGGACCCCGGGAGGGAAGAAGAAGAAGAAGACCGGTGAGACCTCGGACACCCACTCCGGCAAGAGCACCTCTTCGGAGTGTAGCGCTCCCGTCGAGGACGTGCCAGAGAGCTCCACCGGCAGAAACAAGAAGCCCAGGGCCATACCGCCGGGAACCAAGAAGGTTTCTGTCAATGAGGACGGCACGGGAGGGGTTTTCACCATAAGCTCCGCCCTTGACGACAAATAGGAAGACGCGCTCGTCACCTTCCTGCGGGCGAATGTCGATGTGTTTGCATGGCAAGCTTCTGACATCCCCGGCGTTCCCAGGGAGGTGATTGAGAACCACCTTGCTATTTGTCCTCATGCGCGGCCCGTCAAGCAGAAGGTCAGAAAGCAAGCTTTTGAACGACAAGAGTTCATCACAGAGGAGATCCGGAAACTGGAACTAGCGGGTTTGGTAAGAGGAGTGCTCCATCCAACGTTGTTGGCCAATCCGGTCGTAGTGCGCAAGGCTAATGGGAAGTGGAGGCTGTGTATTGATTACACAGATATCAATAAGGCTTGTCTTAAGGACCCCTTCCCATTGCCGCGCATCGACCAGATTGTTGACTCCACAGCTGGGTGTGATCTGTTGTCATTCCTCGATGCCTACTCCGGCTACCACCAGATCTTCATGGCAAGAGAAGACGAAGAGAAAACAGCATTCATCACCCCATGTGGTACGTATTGTTTCATGCGGATGCCTTTTGGGTTGAAGAGTGCTGGTTCGACGTTTGCAAGGGCGGTCCAAATTGGTTTTGAACCCCAGCTCCATAGAAATATGGAAGCTTATATGGATGACATAGTGGTCAAAACCAAGGATAGGGCAACCCTCATACTGGATTTGCGAGAAACATTTGCAAACCTGCGCAAGATCAATCTCAAGCTGAACCCTGAGAAGTGCGTCTTTGGCGTCCCGTCCGGCAAGCTTCTCGGGTTCTTCGTGTCACAGCGTGGGATAGAGGCCAATCCGGACAAGATCAAAGCTATAGAGTAGATTGAAGCACCCAAGCGAATCAAGAATGTGCGTCGGCTTGCTGGTTGCATCGCCGCCATGGGCAGATTCATTTCCAAGTCTGCCGAGCGAGCCCTTCCCTTTTTCAAGATCCTGAAAAAGGCAGGCCCGATGGAGTGGACGCTAGAAGCCGAAGCAGCATTGCAAGATTTGAAGAAGTACCTCTCCTCCGCGCCAATACTAGTTGCGCCTAGGCCACAGGAGCTGTTGCTGCTATACCTGGCGGCAATGAACCTGGTGGTCAGCGCCGCACTAGTGGCACAGAGAGAGGTTGGCGACGAGGTAATGGCAGCGACAGAGCCCGACACCACCAATGCAGAGACGACACAGCCAGTTGAAGTGCCGCCGAAGAAGAAAATGATGCAGCACCCGGTCTACTTTGTTAGTTCCCTCCTACAGGGAGCTAGATCAAGGTACTCCGGCGTGCAGAAACTACTCTTCGGCCTTCTTATGGCCTCGAGGAAGCCGCGTCACTACTTCCAGGCACACGAGATCACTGTCGTCACTCGCCTCCCTCTGCAACGGGTATTGCACAATCCAGATGCAACGGGAAGAATTGTGAAATGGGCACTGGAGTTGTCCAGCTTTGGTCTCAAGTTTGAAAGTACTTCGACGATTCAGAGCCGGGTCCTGGCGGAGTTCATTGCAGAGTGGACCACAATGCCTGACGAAGAAGCCCAAGAGACTGATCTCCCCGGCAAGGAGGAAAGTTGCAGTTGGATCATGTACTTTGATGGATCTTTCTCCTTACACGGCGCCGGGGCTGGCGTACTGCTTGTCGCGCCCACCGGAGAGCACCTCAAGTACGTGATCCAGATGCACTTCCCTAGGGAGGTGTCAACAAACAATACGGCAGGGTACGAAGGGCTGCTTGCCGGTCTTAGGATCGCGGCAGACCTCGGAATCAAGAAGCTCATCGTCAGGGGCGACTCGCAGCTCGTCGTCAAGCAAGTCAACAAGGACTACCAGAGCCCGTTGATGAAGGCCTATGTCGATGAAGTGAGAAAGCTGGAAGAGCGTTTCAACGGTATACAGGCTGAATACGTTCCTCGAGCGGGGAACGATATCGCCGATTACCTGTCAAAACGCGCTTCCCTCAAGCTACCTGTGGAACCAGGTACCTTTGTGCTCTAGCTAACTCAACCATCTGTTGATCCATCAATAGAGCAGAACAAGAGGAGGAAATCATGACCCGGCAAGTACCATCCCGCCGAGCTCCCCGGAGCCTCCGGCAAGGATGTTGCTGGGGACACTGAGCCCGCCACGGGATGGCTAGCTCCGGCGAAGCGTCAAGCTCTTGCCGTCGAGACAGCCGCTCCTATAGCGGAGGAAATGCCTTTAGTCCTCGCCGTCAAGCCCCAGGCTCCAGCGTGGGCACAGCATACCGTCCGATTCCTCCAAACAGGGGAACTTCCCGAAGAGTAGGAAGAAGCGGAAAAAGTAGCCCGTCGCGCTACCATGTACCAGTTCGTCGATGACGTCCTGTACAGAAAGAGGCCGAACTATGTGAAATTGAAGTGTATCCCTCGGGAGGAAGGACTGGAGCTGTTGGCGGAGATACACGGAGGCATATTAGGATCCCACATCGGGTCAAGGGCCCTTGTCGGCAAGGCATTTCGGTAAGGCTTCTTCTGGCCCACCACCCTCCAAGATGCGACGACACTAGTCACCAGGTGTAAAGCATGCCAGTTCCATTCAAAGAAGCTTCATCAGCCAGCTCAAGCCCTTCAAATCATTCCTCTCTCCTGGCCCTTCTCGGTCTGGGGGCTCGACATACTGGGCCCTTTCCCCCGCGCTGTCGGGGGCTTTGAGTACTTGTACGTTGCAATCGACAAGTTCACAAAGTGGCCGGAGGTGGAGGCAGTGAGGAAGGTCACAGCTCAGTCAGCCGTCAAGTTCTTCAAGGGACTAGTGTGCCGTTTTGGTGTACCCAATAGGGTCATCACCGACAACGGCACATAGTTCACAAGCCGCACCTTCATGCAATATACCCAAGACCTCGGCAGCAAAGTCTGTTTCGCTTCCGTTGCTCACCCACGAAGCAATGGTCAAGCTGAGAGGGCAAACGCTGAAGTACTGCGAGGCTTAAGGACCAAGACCTTTGACAGGCTGCACAAGACTGGAAGGCACTGGATTGATGTGTTGCCGACAGTTCTTTGGTCGATCAGGACGACGTCAAATCGAGCCACCGGCCAGACACCCTTTGCCCTAGTATATGGGGTAGAAGCAGTTCTCCCCACTGAACTCATATACGGGTCACCTCGAGTGCTCGCTTATGATGAGCTTGAGCAAGAGCAACTGCGGCAAGATGACGCAATGCTCCTTGAGGAAGATCATCTTCGGGCGGCTGTCAGAGCAGCACGCTACCAGCAAGCCTTGCGCCGCTACCATAGCCGCAAGGTTCATGCCCAAAGCCTTGAGGAAGGTGACCTTGTCCTTCGGCGGGTTCAATCGGCCAAGAATTCCAACAAGTTGATGCCAAAGTGGGAAGGCCCTTATCGGGTAATACGAGTCACCAGGCCCGGCGTAGTCCGCCTGGAGACCAAAGATGCCGTTCCGGTGAGTAACTCCTGGAACATAGAGCATCTTCGCAAGTTTTACCCATGAGGCGCGGCTTGCTGGGCCCCCCAGCAAGCCACCTTTTGTACAAATAAATGAAGCGCTGGCACCCTAAGTTATAGCATGCATGCTAGGTCGAGTCTCGTCCTTGGTTAGGGTTGATAGTGCTTAGTGGCGACTAACCCCTAGCTTAGAGGTCGAGTGTGCGTCTCTTTGTCGTTCTTTCGTCTTCTTTGGTTCGCAGGACTCACAGGTATCCTTGCCGGATCACTTGAGGACAAAAAGAGAAGAGGGACATACCAGCATCTAGACCCCGGCAAGCCAGTATTGCCGGGGGCTGCAAGAGCAAAGATTCACCCACGGCAAACCAGAGTTGTCGAGGGCTACAGCTTCAGATAAGTTCTTCATCCCTTATCATGCAATCCCTTATGGACTGAGGTATGTGAAACCTCGTTTCTTCCTAAGGCTACCGTGCTCCCCTAACTCTAGGCCCTAGGGATCGTTCCTGGGGCCAGGTTCGGTCGTAGTCGCGGCAGCGAGAGGATGAAACAAGGAGCCTGAACCCACCTCATCCCTGCCTCCGCCAAAGGTGTGAGAAAGGTCGAGCGAAGTGGGGAGACGGCAAGGCCTGTTGCCGGGCAAGGAAATGTTTATCTTAAAGATATCAAGGATTTACTCCTTGTCGTGGGTTCTACCCACAAACAAATGACCCGGCAAGCATCCCTTTTTCATTAAAAACATTCCACTCAGGTACAGTCCATAGGGAATGAAAAACATGAATGATGGGATTACAAGTTTTAAATTCAGCTAATGCCGAAGGCTTACAGACTAAAAAGAGATAAGGTGCCCATAATCCCTTTCTTGTCCCTCTCCTCAGGAGGCAGGTCAAGGAGGCGAAAAGGGCAAAAGGGGCGCCTAGGCGAGCTACGGGTGGCAGAAGACACCAAAAGAACATCTCGGTGGCCGTCCAAAGGCTGGATGGTGATGGCGGTGCCGGAAGCAGAGCTCGAAGACGAGGCGGCAGGACGTCAGCACGCGTCGAAGGCATCGGTGCCCGCGTACTCTGACTTGACGACCTTGCCGCCCGCCCTCTTCCTCTTCCGCGGCCTCCCAATGCCAGCCGCCCAAGGAGATGACCCCGAGAAGTTCAGGGAGCCGGCGACGCGGATGATGGGGTCGCAGGTGCCGCATGGAGCGGCACCCAACACCTAATCGGACCCGTCATCCTGCCGCCTACTACCCTCGTCGTCGCTGCCGTTGTCCTCCTCGTCACTCCTGCCCGAGGAGGAGTCTTCACTATCAGAAGAGCTCTCCACGCAGCACCTTGCACGGGTCCCAAAGCACCCGAAGACCTTGACGGAGAGAAGGCCACCCTCCATCAGCTTAAAATGGAGAGTGAGCCCCTCCGTCAAGCGGTGGATATGGGCAAACGTCTTCCATCCCCGACAAAGATACATCACGTGAGGGGCGGGGAAGTCGACCTGGGCCCGCGTGCCACTGATCCTGCAGCCCCTCATGTGCAGCCACAACGACTCCAGCGGATCCAGCTCCATCTCCCGCGCGAATGGAGTCGGGAGACGAAGGCAACGGCGAGGCGGCCGGCGCAGCCTGACGAAGTACTCGCAAGGGTCATCCCCAACGTGGCCCTCCATGGGGGGGGGACTGCTGGCGGAGGCGAGGCCGGCGCGCCGCCCCGTCCTCCTCTTCCCCGAGCGCCTTGCCCTTGGCCTCGCCCCCTCCCCCTTCCCCTCGCGACTAGCTCTGCCACCGCGGGTGCAGGAGAAGGAGGGACGCGTTGTCGAGCGGCGACCCTCGCCATCACCATTGAAGGACCAGGATTCCCTCTCTCCATGGCGAATGGAAGGGGGGAGGAGAAGCTGAAGGAAGCAGGAGATGAAGGAATGCGGGACGCCATCCCCCCCTCCCGCTCTTTATAAAGGAACGGGGTGGGGGCTCGGCGGCCCCGCTCAGCCAATCAAGACGCGGAAGGCGCAGGGAACTGGGACCGACCAGCCGCCCCAGCCCGCGGTGGCCCGGCTTCCCACCTCTAGCATTCGCCACCCCAAGCGCATGAGAGCCACGTGGCAGGCGTGCAGGACCGAGGCGACGGGCGAAGCGACTTCTCCCCACCCCGTGATCGTGGGGAGTGGACGCCTTGAAGACCACGCCTCGGCCCCGTTCAGTAAATGGGCCGTGCCTCCACGCCTCCCTCCGTTTATAGGGAAGGCGCGAACCGCCCCCTTTACTACGACGTGACGAGCCCCACGCATGCCGCCCACATCACACACGCCGCGCCACGCGTGGGGAACATGGGAAGCGCAGCGCGCGAAGAGACTTACCGCGGTAAAAACCGCCCCGCCTGCCCGCGCACCGTTTTTGGGCCTAGCCCAACGACGCGATTGCGCTTACGTGTGGCCCAGGCCCGGGGGCTCCTGTCGGTGTACAAAAAGAGGGGTACACTTTTTGTACCCCTGTAACTGTGCACGGGCAGTCTGAGCCACGGGCACCGCCACACTGAGCAAGGCAAGGGAGGTGAGCCAAGGTAAGGCCAAAGCTCAGGAGAAGCAGAACGATGCCAAGTCCAAGACCACAAAGAGCATAGGGGACGAAGCGGACCCCGCGGCAAGATCCTTGCCAGGAGGCGGTTTTAGCAAACCCGGCAAGACCCTTGCTGTGGCAGCTCGCCCCACACCTATGGAGTGGGCACCCTTGAGTCCACTTCCCCCATGGGGCAAGGATTCGGGAGACATCCCCGTGGTGGCATACAGATCTTTGTGAAGACATTCAAGATCAGATACACCCTTTAGAAGATGATGATCCTTGGCAGGATCCCAGCCAAGGAAGACCACAAGGCCCCCGGCAAGAGCCTTGCTGGGGATGACAGCGGGCGCCACGGCAAGACCCTTGCCGGGGCCCTGACAAGGCCCTTGCCAAGAACACCCATAGGGCCATCGTCAGGCCCACGCCAGTCAAACCTCCACCGCCATTCGCATGCAGCTGCCGACCCAACCAGCTGGGCAGGCACCTGCGTGGCGGCATGCGGATCTTCGTGGAAACCCAGCACTACACCATCTCAGCTGCCTGCCTGCCTACATGGCACCGCGGGTGCCGCTGGCCAGGGCGCGTGTCAACACGAGAGGGAGCAGCGACGGACGAGGCAGGGCTCTCCCCCGTCCCCGCTAAAGCAAGGACACCTAGGCAAGACGCATTAAATGCGCCTTGTCATGTAATGCGAGGGATAACCTCGCATCGCTGTTCCCTTTCCACCTCCTGTGTGCCACTGTGGCTGCCCCTTTTCCTATAAAAGGAGGCACGAGGCGACCCGGAGGGGGATTCGGCTTTTTGGAGCTCCTCACGCCCCATAGCTAGCTCAAGAACACAGATATACAATCCACCAAAGCAGGAGTAGGGTTTTACGCATCCTCGCGGCCCGAACCTGGGTAAATGAACCGTGTGCTATCTGTTTGATCCGCTCTTCTCACGACCCCGCGCCCCGCAACCGTAGTAGGGATTCTTGTGATCCCATAGGTGTCGTTCCCACCGACAATGAGTGAGATGAGTGACTCCACCATACGTGACATTGAGAGCATTTCCCTATGAGAGGATGAGTGTGACCACCACTAGCCCCACACATGAGAGCATGCCACATATCGTATGTGAGGTTGAGAGCCATTTGAGTGACTCCGGCAACCATATGAGTGAGAGCATCATACCGGGAGTGAGTGAGCCACAACACTTAGTGAGTGAGGTAGTTGACACGGCATGTGAGGCCACTATGCTTTCTAATGACTTAACCTCTACTCCTAGTGTGTTTTCTTCTTTGGTGTTAGGTCTCCTACATGATGACATGACTATCCTCGACGAGTCCATACCTCCAATGGAGATGATGATGGCCACGATGGACGATGATGCACCCCCACATGGTTCCATCAAGATGAAGATGATCACGACTTATTCTTCGACACCTCACCTACAACACATGAGTGATTCTCCAAAGGTAACATAGGTGATGGTGCTTCTCTTGCCCCACTAGTGGAGTATATTACCAATGATTACTTGCATGATGTTGACACAACTATTACCATGCTTCATGCTAGTGCGACTTCCTCATGTCATGACTTACCCATTTATGATGAATATGATGATGAGCATGTTGAGTTGCCTAGTTGTGATGCTATGCTCCATAGGATATCATGTGAAAATTCTATTGGTCACATCATGTTTGACAATCCTTTAAACTTGTCATATGCTATGAGTGAGATCTCTCATATTGCTTCATTTCAATCTCAATATAGTAAGTATGCATGTCCCATTAAAATAAATCACATTTGCACTAATGGCATAGATGACGAGATGATGGTCATTGGCTTTTGTTTTTCATGTGATGATATTGCCATGCTTCCTTTACATGATTTGCGCAATTCATCTACTATACCATGCCATGATCACATTGTTCCAAATATGCTTTGTTTTGGATGTTGTCAATATTCTCCATGTGATGTTTCCACTAATGATCACGAGGAGACCCCCATAGTTTCCTCATACATATTAGGAGATTTTGATACACTCCAAACTTTGCATGATTCCCATAATTGCTTGCACCATATGCATTCCATGAATAACAATGCTCTACATATTTCTCATGATGCACTACACAATTTGAGTCTCCATTATGTTATACATAATAAAAAACCTATCATGATGGATAACATGTTTCTATATCACGCATCTCACTTATTTGAGCATCGGCTATTTTGTGCTAACCAACACATGCATGTGCGCATCATGATGGATGATGTGTACATCTACCACGCATACACAATTTTCCCTTTGTCATTGACTTGTGTAGGTACTCATGTATACTCGTCAACCTCTCAATCCCAAGAGTTGACGAAACGAGCTCTTGAGAGAAACGATGACTTGGGATCCCGTGGACTATCCTTACCACCATTCCCTTCGCGCAAGAACTACGCGCATCTCTTTTACTTAGCTCTCACAAGGCTATGGTCTATATATCACTTGTTACTTTATGCCCATTGTATCTTGTTCACTTTGCATGTTATGCCTCTTTACATGATTTTGCCATGAAATTGTGACCCTTGCTTGCATCTACCCATGATTCACAATTATGATACTCCTATGTGTATTTGCATGCTTAGTGGAGATCCTTGTTGCTATTGCCATATTTATCATGTGCCTCATGCTATTGACGATTCTCGTCTTTGGAGAGCCATGATGTTCCATTGCTATTTACATATGACCTTTTGCCAATACAATGATGATACATTTCTCATATCTTGTTTTCATGTTTGTGATATGTCATGCGCATCATATATGCTCACTATTTGCACACATGGCATGATTGCCAAGATTACCTCTAGTATGTTGCATCTTCGCACTACTAGCTCACACCACTTGATTGCTTTGATTGCTTGCTTTGTCGCATCACCCATGTTCCACTATTACTCGCTTTCCTGGGTTGATAATATATATGCTCTTGCCTCTCACTTGATTTATCTTGATCATTGACTTGTGTCTCCATTAGTGCCATCTCTCATATACCCTTGTATTGAGTGCCAACTTGCTATGCTTATTGATCGTGGAGACTTGGACATATTACTTGTGATGCATGCTTGTTTACTTGAGCCTATTATATTTGGTTGTTCTCGCATCATATGCCTCCATATGATGAAATGCTCCCTTGTCCTTTCTTATGATGAGCATGATGCATACACTTGTTGATGCGGAGCATCCCAAGATCATCCCCATGGACCTACCATCGTATCACCAAGTGCCTAGCGGACCCATGACACGAGCACGTGCAAGAGCTCTCGAAACCGAGGTGACATCTCTCCTCTCACAATTCCACGTTGATGCACATGAGACTTGGCTAATACCTCGAACGGAGATGCTGTGCATACTCGGGTATCAAGGAGTTAGCCATGGAGACGCTAAGGAGCAAGGAGAATCCTGTCGGATTTCGGGTTCCGGCAGACTCTTGAGGTTCGAACACTGGGGTGCGGGCGGAGCTTTCGTCTCCTACCTACCTACACCCCTCCGCCTTGCTAGGATCTAAACTAAGGAAACAACAACACAAGAGACACAGGGTTTATACTGGTTCGGGCCACCGTCGTGGTGTAATACCCTACTCCAGTGTGTGGTGTGGTGGATTGCCTCTTGGGCTGATGATGATGAACAATACAAGGAAGAACAGCCTCGCGAGGGTCTATTCTTGGCTGGGGCGATGAACTGCTGGGAGGAGCTCAGTCGCCCTTCTCTCTCTCTCTCTCTCTCTCTCTCTCTCTCTCTCTCTCTCTCTCTCTCTTTCTCTCTTTCTTTTTGCCCTTGGTCCGTCCTCTCCCTGTCTAGCGGGTGGCTAGTCCTATTTATAGGGGCCCTAGTCCTCTTCCCAAATATCGAGCGGGAAGGGAGCCAACAATGGCGGGCTAATTTGAAGGGGGACAGCTAGTGCTAGCTATCCTGACAAAAGTAGTCTTCGCCTGCGCAAAGCTCTAGTGATGACGCCGTCTTGGGCTCCACGGTGACCTCCGTCTCGTAGTCCTCCTCGTCTTGGTCTCGTTGCACCGAAATGGCAACCTTTGCCTGATGCCTCGGTACTCCACGGCTGCGCTTGCCCCCCTTGCACCAAAGAGGGAAGGAGGACACTGCGCGGGCTGGCACCCGCCTGGCGCCCTCGGTCGTCATGGCTTGCGTCACGGGCACCTCGTGAGGTACCCCGCCTTGATCTCTCCGCCTCCTCGTGAGCCAGCCTGACGAGGCCGTGCCTGAGGAGGCTCCGTGTCGTCCGCCCCGCGAGGCTTGGCCCCTCGCGAGGGTCTTGGGTTTGTGTTGGTGAAGATGGGCCACGCTGGGCCCCCTTTTGAGCCACGCCACAGGCCGCAGGAAGGCAAGTCTGGGGACCCCCGTTCCCAGAACGCCGACAGTAGCCCCCGGGCCCAAGGCGCGCCGGGACTTGGCTGTGCAGGGAGGCGGAAGGGCAAGGGCGAAGCGCTACGGGCCCTAACAGCCTACGGCCTTGGGCACTGCGTGGCGGCTGATTGGACGTGGGCGGCACTGTTCCCCCACGCCCTCCTTATTTTGCGCCATGCTAGGCGGACCCGTAGTTGTACACAGCCGTTCCCCTTTTTGGTTGCTCGTGCACCCTCTGTCCTTCCTCCGCTCGAACTCCGGTTTCTGTTCTCAACTCAATCTTGAACCTTCCTCCCCCCTTCCCCTCGCCATGGCTCCGACGAAGAAGGGAAGAGGGAAGAAATCCGTGTCTCCGCCTTGCCCACCGCCGTTGGCGGCCCCGCCGAGGGCTTCGGTAAGGTCAGCTTGGCCCTGGCCACCATCTTCAATGAATGTGGGAGGACGACGGCCTGGCCCGCGTCCCACTTCTCCATCGATAGGATAGCCACCGAGGTCCCGTATTTTGCTGATGCCCTGTGGGTGGGTCTGGTTCCTCCTTTTTCTGATTTCTTCAATGCCGTGCTTTCCCATTATCAGATCCACATGATGCATCTGGGTCCTGAATCCATCACTCTCCTTTCGGTCTTCGCCTTTGTTTACGAGGCTATGATGGGCATCCTTCCTTCGGTTGCCTTGCTGCGCCACTTCTTCTCGCTGCGCCTTGTTGACCCTACCCAATGTTGGGCGTGTGTGTGCTTCGTTGCAGCGCCTGAGATGGCGGCCTCTGGGATTGACTTCAAGCTCCCTCCGCCTACGGCTGGGTTCCACGAGCGGTGGCTGTATGTGGATGCTGGGGTGCCCAGCCCCTGCTGTCGGAGCCAACTTCACCTGCTGTCCCCAATTCGGGCTGGGGCCAGGAGACGCTTGAGAGCCCCCGACTCGTCTTCGCGTGGCACCGCTTCGCGTTCTTGAGGTCGCTTGGCGTGACAGCGCCCAAGGTGGTGAAGGAGTTCCTGCTACGCCGCGTTGCTCCTCTCCAGCGTCACTCCCACCGGATGTGGGCCTTCAGTGGGCGCGATGATCGTATGAGGCTCCAGGAAGAGGACCTGACGCCTGAAGTGCTGAGGACGGCGCTCTTGACCCTGACGGGGGACCCCAACCCTGGCAGTATCCAGCAGGGAGGGGCCTTGCTGTACCTCTGCCAGAGTGGGGGCGATTTCGTGAGGCAGATGCCTATCTTCGATGAGTGGGGGCCGTGTCCCGCCGGCCTTCAGGGGCCTCGCGAGAACCCAGTGGTGGTGACTGTCCTTCCAGTCAGCCAAGGCGACTCTTCCTCAAGTGGCGGAGCAGGGAGGCATGAGGCGCCAGAGGCCGAGGGGGCTCCCGGCGGGGTGATGGCGCTGGGCGAGGCTCATGAGGAAGCAGTTATCGGGGCCCGTGCCACCGAGGCTGATGGTGACAAGGAGCTGCCCTCCGCGCCTACGATCGAGGCCACTGAGGCTCCGGCGGCTTCTCTTGGCGAGGCGATTGGCGGCGCACGTCAGGCAGGCGCCCCTGACGCAGATTGCCTTGACGCTCCATCTTCGTCGCTGGTTGATACCTGCACCCGACTCTTAGGCCGCTTCCGCGTGGACTTTGAGGCCCTCCGGAAGAGAAGGGAGGCCCTGGGCGACGATTACCCTTGTCGCCTGCTGAAGCGTATGAAGTACTTCGCCACTGACGAGTAAGCCTTCTCCTTTCCCAGCTCCCGATCCTTCTGTTGCTCTTACTGACCATTGCTCCGCAGGCCCCTTCCAGCCGAGCTTGCGGAGACGGCCGAGGAGCCGTCCCCCTTGGCCTCGCCCCCTCCATCGTCCTCAAGCGCTCCAAACAGTGGAGCCCTTGTGGTGAGGGCGATCGACGAGGCGAGCCGTCCCGAGGCGTATTGTGGCCCCGCGCGCCTCACGATCCTTAGCGGGCCTTCTCGTGGCATAGCCAGCCTGCCGTGGGCTTCTCGCTTGGTCGTGGACTGTGATTGGCTGAGGCACTTCCTGCGCTCTTCACCTGGGGACGGGCTGGCCCCAGGCCGGGCTTCTGATGCGGCGTGCCCGGCCATCGCGAGGGTGCCAGCCCCAGCCCCCAGCCCAGAGGGGGAGTGCTGACTCGCGGCCCCCGGCGCTTGCTTGGGGCGGATGGTGGTGTGGAAGACATGCTTGAGCGTGCTCGGGAGCGTCGCGCCCTTCGCCAAGGATTCCTTCGGAGGGCGGCTGACGCGGTAAGCCTGCTTGGAGAGGAGCTTGCCGATGAAGACGCGCGCCTTGAGGCCGAGGGCCTGCGCCTGGCTGCAGAGTGGCGCGAGCTGGAGGGCGCCATCACCTCGCGCGGCGTCAGTGCAATCTTGATGACGCAGAGGCCAAGGCGTCGCTGGTGGCCTCTCGGGAGGCCCGATCTTGGGCCGCTGAGGAGGCTCGGGAGGCTGACCGGCGGAGAATGGCGGCGGAGGAGCGGGCTCGGGAGCTCATGGCCTGGTGCCACTCGTTGGAGGAGCAGGTGGAGCTGCGCGAGGCAGCCCTCGCATCGATGAAGGTGGCCTCCGGCGACTCAGCAGAGCTCCAGAAGCGTGAGGAGGCGCTGACGCTGGAAGCCGCCGAACGTACCCGTGAGTATGAGCGCCTGGAGACAAGGGAGCGCTTGGTGACGCAGGCGGAGGATGATGTTGCTGCACAGGAAGCCCACGTCCTGGAGGAGGTCGGACGTCGAGTGGTGATGGCGCATTTGAACCTCGAGCACGAGTTTGAGGAGAAGCTGGGGTTGATCCGGGCCGAAGCTGAAGGCAGGACTGCTGCCTTGAGGGCCAAGCTCGAGGAGGCGACACGGCGGGCCGATGCTTTCCGGGCCGCTCTTGAGGTGTCGCAAGGTGAGTTAACCGCCTCCTAGGCCGAGGTGCTCCTTCTCCACCAGCGGGTGGAGGAGGCTGAGGTTGTCGTGGGCCAGAATGCGGACGAGATCCGTCAGTGGCGGATCCTGGAGCATGAGCACGGCCCCATGCTTGCCACGCTCCGAGAGAGAGCCAACGCAGCCTTGGGCAACATCTGCGAGGCGGCTGTTGGCGAGCCGCACATAGTCAACTATGCTGGCAATCTTCAGTTCTTCACTGACGTGGTGACGCAGTTGGAGGCGCGGTCGGTCAGGGCTGACAGGTTGGTGGAGGAGAGGAGCCGCGCCCTGCTTGGGCGCGCCTTTTCTCGCGTCTTCAGCCACCTCCGGAACATGGATCCCCACTTTGATTTTGACGCCGCCATCGCCCCAGTCCCCCAGGCCGTCCAAGGCGACCTGGCGCACTGGGTGGAAGACAATGTGGAGGCTCTTATCAGGGCCTTCGCTTTGGACAACGACGACACAATCATGGTGGCCGTCGAGGGCGGCGTGGTGAACAGCCCTGACGCCACTGACGGCGACGCGGACAGTGATGGCAGGTTCAGCGACGCCAGCAACGGCTCGGGTGGAGCTCCTGAGAACGCATTGGGGGATTCATCCGACTAATTGTGCATCGCTCCTACTTCCTTACCCTGCATGAATAGAACTCAGGTTTTGGCCTGATTGCAGTGAGAGCATTTTGAAGGGGGAGCCCCTTATGTAAAACTTGTGTTCATCATATTAGTAGACGCGACATTGCCCATGCGCCCGCGCCAAGTGGTTGGCCCAAGCGACACGCTGGTCGGCTAGTTTACCTTTGTCCCATGCTGGCCCTGAGGCAGCCTGTGGGAGGTTGTTGTGTCTTGAGTGTTCCCTGACTGGGTTCGTAGGATCTGCAGTAAAACACCCTCCTGAGAGGTCACGTCTGCGCCATTCTGGGCTGCGCGCAAACTAGGCCCATCCCGGCTCGCGAGGGGCTCGCGAGGGGAGGCAGTTGAGGCGAAGCGGTAACCAAAACGCGAGAAATTGCTCGAACGAGACTAAGCACCCCTTCCCCGAACACACGCAAATCTCAAATTCGAATCCAACTTGAATCCAGCGGGGGAAAGCGACAACCAAAGGGAAGAGCAACGAAAGCAAACAAATGGCCGTGTCCGGCACCTAGTCTAGTCTTGGATGTCTTCTCACCAGCGCGGAGCTAAGTGCTGCCACTGGGCGTGGGAGGGAGCCCCAGGGCCTGAGGCCGGCACCCCTGAGACTCCGGGGCGTGTATAGCCCCACTCATTATTACGTGAGAGTGTCACGGGGCGGCGAGCTTTACATGCACTGGGCCTTCTTCATAGGTACTGGCCTTGCTTCATATCGCCAGATGAGGGCCCCGCCTTGCGCCACACTCTAGTGCCATCAACGACGACCGGAAACCAGGACGCCACCGATGGGGTAGAGCGGTCGCCAGCGGTTCCCCCGATGACCATGGGTCCTCCGCCGGGGGCAGGCTCTGAGGCACCTCCCCATCGGAGGGCCTACCTCCTGAGAACACCTTGCTCCGAACGCCATGGTGGTGATGTCGGATCCCGGCCCCTCTCCTGTAGCCCCCTGCGCCCTCCTCCCGAGGGGCAGGAGACTGTGGGAGCGGGGCAGCTGCTCGCTGTGGCGACCTGCACCTCCTACGATCCATGGTTAGCCTATACCTGCTCCTGAAGAATTAGCGGTACCCGATAATCGTTGCCCCCAGCGTGGCCAGTAGGACCGTCCCGGGGCTCCTGGAAAGGCTCAGCTTCTGGCGCCTCGTCCTCCCAGCCTGGGCTGAGGAGCGAGCCTTGTTCGCTCTCGTGTGGGTGTCCTTGGTCCATCATGAGGGGCATGTATTCCTCCGGCGCCGTCATCCCGAATCCCACGCCGTAATGCCCCACATGCCAAGCGGTCCTGCCTGACGCGCCCACCGTGGGGCGGCAGCGCGGCCGCCCACTGGGGCCATGGGTCGCGTCGAGTCCTTCTTCTTCGCGGACCGGGAGCGGGGGCAGCGCCAGCTTCGCTGGCGTCGGAGTAGCCTTGGAGCCCATGGGCGCGCGCGGAGCCCCCTCGCGGGCCGCCCTGGGCTTGAGATGGGAGCTGGGTGGATAAGGGGTGAGCCCCCGAGGCGGCGAAGCCCAGGAGCTCTGCCACTCGCTCCAGTAGCACGTCATGGCCGCCCTCCAGCAGCCTGCACTGCAGCAGCTCTCGGGCCACTGTGAGCGCGGTCCTCGAGTTCGCCTGCTCCCTACGAGTGTACGGCGTCGTGGTCGCGGCGTGATTGGAGGCCCATGCTGCCGACCGCGCCTGCCGCGGCGTGAGAGCTGTCGAAGCCTATCCGCGTCGCCCGCGGCCCGCAGCGCCCTGCGGACCACGAGCTGCCTGGGGCACGGGGTCGCCTGAGGCAAGCGGCGCTACGTAGGCGGGCCACGCCGCCCACGGATCTGGGTTGCCCGCCTGGTCGCTGGACATGGTGATGACGACGCGACGGGGCGCGAAGCGATAGAAGGTGGACTCTGGCGCACCCCTACCTAGTGCGCCAAATGTCAGATTTCGGGTTCCGGCAGACCCTTGAGGTTCGAACACTGGGGTGCGCGCGGAGCTTTCGTCTCCTACCTACCTGCACCCCTCCGCCTTGCTAGGATCTAAACTATGGAAAGAACAACACAAGAGACACAGGGTTCATACTGGTTCGGGCCACCGTCGTGGTGTAATACCCTACTCCAGTGTGTGGTGTGGTGGATTGCCTCTTGGGCTGATGATGATGAACAATACAAGGAAGAACACCCTCGCGAGGGTCTGTTCTTGGCTGGGGCGAAGAACTGCTGGGAGGAGCTCAGTCGCCCTTCTCTCTCTCTCTCTCTCTCTCTCTCTCTCTCTCTTTATTTTTGCCCTTGGTCCGTCCTCTCCCTGTCTAGCGGGTGGCTAGTCCTATTTATAGGGGCCCTAGTCCTCTTCCCAAATATCAAGCGGGAAGGGAGCCAACAATGGCGGGCTAATTTGAAGGGGGACAGCTAGTACTAGCTATCCTGACAAAAGTAGTCTTCGCCTGCGCAAAGCTCTAGTGATGACGCCATCTTGGGCTCCACGGTGACCTCCGTCTCGTAGTCCTCCTCGTCTTGGTCTCGTTGCACCGAAATGGCAACCTTTGCCTGATGCCTCGGTACTCCATGGCTCCGCTTGCCCCCCATGCACCAAAGAGGGAAGGAGGACACTACGCGGGCTGGCACCCGCCTGGCGCCCTCGGTCGTCATGGCTTGCGTCACGGGCACCTCGTGAGGTACCCCGCCTTGATCTCTCCGCCTCCTCGTGAGCCAGCCTGACGAGGCCGTGCCTGAGGAGGCTCCGTGTCGTCCGCCCCACGAGGCTTGGCCCCTCGCGAGGGTCTTGGGTTTGTGTTGGTGAAGATGGGCCGCGCTGGGCCCCCTTTTGAGCCATGCCGCAGGCCGGAGGCAGGCAAGTCTGGGACCCCCGTTCCCAGAACGCCGACAAATCTGAAGAGGAAGATGGACGTGAAGACGAAGAAGAAGAAGGGCTAAGTCAGCCGAAGCCCGGACGATCTGGACCACCGTCTGGACGATCCGGCCCCAGCCCAGACAATCCTGACCACAGCCCGGACGATCCGTACCACAGCCCGGACGATCCGGTTAATCCACCAGAGAACACCCGAAGCGCCACCCTGAAGCCGGATCATCCGGACCAGGACCCGGATCATCCGGACATACACGGACCTCCGGACTAGGACCCGGACATCCGGACCTCCCGCAGCCCCCACGACACAGCCGGACCATCCGGACGCCGACCCGGATCATCCAGAACCCCGAAGCCTGGATCATCTAGACCAACATCCAGATCATCCAGCCAGTGCCTGCGTGCATGATGATTGGTCCAAGGCCCATGTACCCCTTCACCCTCGAACTCCTATATATATGTATGACTCCACCACCTCTTTCTAGGGTTAGCAAAGGATTAGCCCATATTTGTGTGAGAGCTTTGCTCATCCACTTGGATACCTTCTCCTCGGAGATCGCGCCTCCTCGGAGAAGATCCCCCAAGCGGATTCAAGACCTCCTCACGGAGAAGAACCTCAAGACCTCCTCACGTGAGAAGATCGTGCTACTTGTATCGTCCTTAGTTGACCGTGGATCGTGTTATCTCTTATGTACTCGAGGATCTACCATATGTGTGACTATTTCTAATTGGTTTCAGTGTTTCTCTTTGTGCCCCTTTGTGATTTCCCCTCGTGTTCTTCGTGTTCATCGCGGGATCCGCTCCTTTCGTGAAAGATCGGCCCCTAGGGTTCCTACCCTACATCATCTTGGTATCTAGAGCCATGTTGATCACGATTTCAGAGCCTCCCCATTGTGTTTCTAGCTTCATTTTGTTGTTTTTGTCCTAATTCGAAAATCCCCACAAAAATAGACTCCAAATTGTTTTCCTTGTGATTTGTGAGTTTCGATGATGTTTTATTGGTTTTCATCCGTGAATTTGTTGTGTTGCAAGTGGATCTTACCTCTCCCCCCATCTCCACCTCGCAATCCATCCAAAATCCATGAAATCATCAAATTTTCCCCCATTTTCAAATTCATCCCGAGCCATGCCCGAGCAAGTTGACCCGCCCGGATTATCCGGACCTTGTCCTGGATCATCCGGATCCGCCTGGACCATCCGGCTCCTGGCCCAGATCATCCACCTTCCTCTGCAGCAACTACATTTCCTGCAGTTTTCTCCACCGCGGCCTATGCCTCCGCATACCCCCCCCCCCTCAACCACCACCACCTAACTTCCGCCAACCCTTTCGATACATCCAACGCTACCACCACTTGACCGCTACCAACTCTGACACATTTTGCCGCATTTGGTTTTGAGAGTTTGAGTTGTGGTTCATCGTTTCCTATGGTGTTTCGGCTAACTATGAACGGTTCGACATCGACATCACCGCCGCTCATCTTCGCCACGGACGCGTCATCAACAACGACCTTCACGGTAACCTCATCTTGGGTTCGTGACACCCTCAACCGTAAGCAAGGACGGTAACTTCGACGACATCTTTGTCCACCCCTTGCCATTACATTGACAACCACAATAGCCTATTCTTTTTGCATCGCTTACCCATCGAGACTAGCCTTTGAGTATTTCTGGCAACGTGACTTGTGCACATTAGTGATCATACTTCCCATAGCATACATACATCATTGGTGCATATCTTGGTATCATCTCTTGTGTCACAAGGTTGTCATTGCATACACAATTGCTATCTTGGTTCGTGAAGCATTGCATGAGAAAAGAGCTCAAGCAACAAAGAGCCAAACAAGATTTTAAGCAAAAGGGAAAGATAAGCAAAGAGCTTATAAGCAAGAACCATAGCATCATACAACATTAAGATTGTCATACTAGATCATCTTGGATCATATCATCGAAACACCATACATAGAGCATACTTGGGATAGAAATCATCGCATTTTTTGCTTAGTAGGTTGTGCACAAGTTCGTATCCTCCTATTGTGCAATCGTGCTAGCATCTCTCTAGTGTTGTGCAACAAGAGTGTCAGTGTCAAAACCGGCGGATCTTGGGTAGGGGGTCCCAAACTGTGCGTCTAAGGCGGATGGTAACAGGAGGCAGGGAACACGATGTTTTACCCAGGTTCAGGCCCTCTCGATGGAGGTAAAACCGTACGTCCTGCTTGATTCATATTGATGATATGGGTAGTACAAGAGTAGATCTACCACGAGATCAGAGAGGCTAAACCCTAGAAGCTAGCTTATGGTATGATTGTCTGTTGTAGTTGTTGTGTCCTACGGACTAAAACCCTCCAGTTTATATAGACACCGGAGAGGGTTAGGGTTACACAAGGTCGGTTACGAAGGAGGAGATATCCATATCCGTATTGCCTAGCTTGCCTTCCACGCCAAGTACAGTCCCATCCGGACACGAGACGAAGTTTTCAATCTTATATCTTCATAGTCTAACAGTCCGGCCAATGGAGATAGTCCGGCTGTCCGGAGACCCCATAATCCAGGACTCCCACAGTAGCCCCTGAACCAGTCTTTCAATGACGATGAGTCCGGCACGCAGTATTGTCTTCGGCATTGCAAGGCAGGTTCCTCCTTCGAATATACCACGAAAGAATTTGAATATAAGGATAGTGTCCGACCCTGCAAAATAAGTTCCACATACCACTATAGAGAGAATAATATTTTCACAAATCTAATTTGCTGACTTGTTTTGTGTAAGTGCATCTAGTGCCACCCCTAGTTGGTTTTGGAGTATTGACGACAAACCTAGTTGAGGGACTAATGTGTTTGTGAGAATTGCAGGAAAACACAGGTAGAAGTCCCTCATTGATTCGGTTTACTACCAGAGATGACCCCTAAAAATGAATGAAGACATTGAAGCCAAAGGTGGTATATGAAGATATTCACATTGAAGACTATGACAACAGAAGACACGTTATGAAGACTATGGAACTCGAAGACTTAGATCTTTCGTAGTTCCTTTTATTTCCGTTGAGTCATAGGAACCACCGTACTGTTAAGTGGGGTCCAGGAGAACAAGTAAGAATGACTTAAGTGATGCCTAAATCAAAAACCTATGTCTTCGAGTGAAGACAATGAGAGCAAATCTTGTCCAGAGCCGGACAAGTCAGCTTTGCTTGCAGCCGAAGTAAAGTTGCCATGAGAGTTCGAAATCTGACCGTTGAGACACGTGTCAGTTCCTTAGTGACCCAGGGTCATTTCGGACAAATCAGGTCGGGTTGCCAAGTGGCTATAAATAGCCCACCCCCACAACCATAAACGGTTGGCTGCTCAGATTTTAGTGCACGGCTTTTGTCGTTTGAGAGCAACCCACCTCGAAGCCTTTGAGAGAAAATTCCTAGTGAGGAGAAAAGCCCTAACCACCCAGAGCCAGAGTAAATTGGGCATCGCTTAAGTCTTCTTGTCTGTGTGATCTGAAGACTTATTACACTTGAGGACTGTGAATCCTCCA
The DNA here is from genome assembly GCF_003073215.2 of Triticum urartu. NCBI lineage: Eukaryota > Viridiplantae > Streptophyta > Magnoliopsida > Poales > Poaceae > Triticum > Triticum urartu. The sequence continues at coordinate 295,349,392 of NC_053023.1, read as the reverse complement.
GACGGTTAGGCGTCGCGTTCAGAGCATCCAAGAGACATTGTGGATTGCCAGTGAACGAAGTCTGTGAAGGTTTGGGAGTCTACCTTGAAGACTTACCAGAGTGATTGGGCGAGGACTAAGTGACCTTAGCTCAAGGAGATTACGGTGAGGACTTGGTGTCCTGAACTGTGTGTTCAGGACTGGGTGTCCGGGACTGTGTGTCCTAAGGTTTAAATACCTAGCCGCTCCAACCAGACGTATAGTTGTCACAGCAACTGGAACTGGTCCAACATATCATTGTCTTCAACGAGTCACTGGTTTCATCTTCACTTCCTTCTCTTGCTGTTACTCATTGTGAAGTCATTGCGTGCTTGCTTTATCATTTGTCTTCACAACGTGAATGCATGATCTGTTTGGCTTCATAACTTCTTCCTACTTGATCCTTATTACACTGAAGCTGTTTGTCACTGTGCTTTCACTCTATTGAATACATGACCATGGCTGGGCTAGTGTAATCTAACTTCCGCTGCATAGTAATAGGCATAATCTTCACTGTTTGTCTTCATAACTCCCAAGTTTTGAAGACTTTCATAAAAATCGCCTATTCACCCCCCTCTAGTCGATATAATGCACTTTCAAAAAGCATGATGCAAAATGGACGTATCAAGCCGCCGCCAGATCTGGACCGGTGGAGATGACGACTTACCCTCCGGCTTACCGAACACTCCTCAGAAACGCCAG